>NW_004524670.1:4482049-4527646 GCF_000260255.1 Octodon degus
TATATATATACATATTTAGCATCTATTTGAGTATGAGTGTCAGGTATAAGAATTCAATGACATAGGAGCATTCAAGTCAATTGAAGGAAAAGGACTTGAAAAACAATTAAGATATAGGATACTGACAGGCTTTTTTTAAATACGTCTAAAAAATGCCCCAGCACTGTGGTACATCCATACCACATACCAGATTCTTGCTGGAATCTGCCCAGCAAGAATGTTACCTACTATTTTACTTTCACTTTCACAACACCCAGGGAGAGGCAAAACTACAGAAATGGGGCAAGATGAGTAAGGAGCTCAGCCACGTCAGGGAGTAGGAAAAAAAGCAAGTGGCTGCGCCTATGAAACAGTGGTGCGAATGCACTTTGTGGTGGGGCAGGACTTCTGTCTCAATTGACCCAATGATTACATAAATCTATACATACAATAAAACTGAACAGATCTAAACACCCACACACATGTGCGTGAGTACACACCTGATTAAGTGCATGTGACAGCTGAAGGACTACGCAGCTGTGTGCAGTGTACCAATGTCAGCTTCATGGTTTTGTGACTATACTGTAGTTACACACAGTCTTATCCCCAGGGAAACAAAACGAAAGTTTGAAGGAACCTCTTCACATGAATGTTTTTGCAGCTTCTTCGAAGTCTACATTTTAAAATGAAAAGGTTGGTGTCTTTCTGTTTTGTTTTATAGGCCATCAAATTCAGGGAAAGGTAAACTTAGAGAGCTTCTTGGGAGGAGATACTGAACTAGACCTGGAAGGGTGAGAAGTTAAAAGGCCAGTGGGCAGGAGCAAAGGGTTTCCTGTGAAAGGAAACAACACAGACGCAGGTACCAACATGTGGCAGAACATGACACCTGAGCAGTTCTGTGCAACTGAAATAGGAACAGGATGCAGAGAGGAGGAGGAGGAGGAGAGCTGGAACCGGACAGATGGAGGTAAAATGCCAGGCCCAGGAGCCAGGCTACAGAACATCACACTTAGCGCTGGCCATCAGGACAAGGACACAGAACACAGCAGAAGGCTCTGTTGACTACTTAGGAAGGAAGCCACGCAGAGCACAAAGACCTCAATGAAGAACCCAGACAGAGCCTTTGCTAAACTGGGGGAATTCCTACCTGCAGCCAGGAGCTAGAAGAGGGTTAGCGCTCTGGGTCATGCATGGCGGGTGGTAAGAACATCAAGAAATAGCGGCTCAGCTCTACAGCAGCTGCTTGGCGCCAACCTACACAGGTCACATATAGAACACCATGACAAGGCAGGCAAAAGGCCTTGCGGCTATCTTTACTTTTTCATGGTAGATTGTTAGAAGAGCAGGCCAGCATGAGAGGGTGGAAATAAGAGCACAATGATCAAAGGACACTTTCCAAGAAGCCAAGAAAACAAAGGAAACAGTCCTCGGTGACTCGGATGGGATTCCCCATCAAGGAAGTAAAACTGGACACACAGGGCAAGGGAGAATTTGGAAAAAGCAAATGTGTACAATTCCTCTGCCTCCAGAGGGCCTTGAAAATCTCTACAAGTGCAAGAGCTGTCATTTGTTCTGACAGTCAGCAGGGCCGCAGCACTAAGTTAAGGGGAGAACAGATCAGCAACACTCACTTTCGGATACTCCCCTCTGGCTGGAACCAAGGTGACTCTTCTCATCACTTTCCTCGCCAAACCAGTAGGACTTAGTACAAGGAAAATACCAGGGCCGGGGGATCCCATACTGACCTGAAAGCAAAGTATAGATTTGATCAAAGCCAGGAACCATCCCAGTATCCCTAAGGTTCCTCAGCCGGACCTGTCCCCTCCTCGACACACTCTCTGGAGGAGGAGCAGACTAGAACAGAGATGAGGAAAGACGGAGCTATCCTTGCCAAAGCCTCCACATACTCTGCACATTATGCACCACCCTGAGGCCTCCCAAGAGGCCTCCCATAAAATAGGCACCATCCCCATTGGAGAGATGAGTAAACTTAGGGACAAGTAGCCTACCCAACATCATATAGTCAATAAATTAAGGATGTAAAACCTGAATTCAGATTCAAAACTGACTATTCATTGCAAGGAAGAAATCGAGGGGCATTCAGGTCAGAGTAACAAACATTACCTACATACACCTCCTCAGAGGAGAGCTGTACAGTGAACCAAATGGAGTAAAACTTTACTCTCTGAGAATTAGATCTTGTAAAAAAATTTATCTCAGGACAGGTTCATCTTTGATTTGGTCAAGTAGGTTTCAAAATGCATTTTTATTGCATCATAATTTGATTTAAATCACAGGCAAGGGCTCAGAGCCACTATACTGTATTATCCACAACCTGTAATGAGGAAACCATGTCCCCTAGAGGTACCCACCCTGGGGACACAGAATCACAGAGTCAAGTCAACGACACAAGACACAAAGCTCCTGGCTCGGGGAGCCAGTGGAAGCCCCCTGGGTTGACCTCCAGGCCCCAACACTTCCCATTCATGTGACCTAGGGCAAGTTCCTCACTTCTTCCAGCTACCCCTCTCATTTGAAGACTACAGGCTATAATAATCATCTCCCAAGTATGTAAAATACAGCACAGTGTTGGTGGACAGTGCTTACGTACTGAGAGCCACAGTGGGGGTAACAGCTGCGCTTTCAGCATCTGCTCCCTTTGCCTGACTTACTTGGTTGCTCTGGGTCTAAAGCCCAAGGCACTTTCAAGAGAACTCTGTACCTTGCAGGAATTCTGGCACAAAGACAGGAAAGCTCTGCAGCCAGAAATCATCTTTCCCTAGCAGACAGTCAAAGCAGGGTGGAAACTCAGCATACCTGGGAAGACAGCTTCAATGTACCAAGTCATCACCCCATAGAGGAAGGTGTCAAACAGCATCATGGAGACTGAGGTGGTGAGACTGAAGCCATCTTCTTCCACTGGGCTCTTGAAGAGATTGTCCCACTGTACCCCAATGCCCTGCTCCTCAAAAAGGGCAAAGTACTCACAGCCAAACCCCAAAGCCACAGGAGACAGCAGGCTCTGGGAGAAAAGAGGCAAAAATCACATATCTATTCTTCTGTCTCTCTCATTTTCCTATTACTTCTAATGTAATTCCACCTGGAGAAATATGAATTTGTAAAATAGATCAATTATAAGATATGGAAGTATTCACCTACAGAGTCCCTTCAGGGGAGTGGGTTCCCTTGCAGCATATAAAATGATTCCATTTATAGCCATTCATTATGCACATGCATTTCAGAAATGCATGTCTGACAGCATGTAAAACTTTTAGAACTCTATGCTGCCAGAGGTCCTCCAAGGCTCAACGATCCTGTCTTTTCCCTGCTTCCTCCATGCATACTAACATTCATCAAGGTCTTTTCAGGCTCCCCACTCAACCAGGGAACATTTATGGTCAGAAGTGTCTGCTTGGGGTGCCGATATCAATGGGGCGCCCTAGGAGTGCCTATCAGCTTTCCTTAGAAGTGATCCAAGAGACGGCTGGAGAAGTGCGGCCTCTCACACCCTCAAAGGTCACTCCTACTGTGTACAAGGAAAGGAGCTGTCCATGGGAGGGATTTGGGGTAAGGCAGGACACCTGTTCCTCAGTGTGGCTCAGTTTGGAAAATCTTCCTCAAGTGAAACACCGTACTAAACACAAGGAATTCACTACTCTGGAACAGACCAGTCTGGACCTTGGGACCTTCCAGTTCTATCTGCAGCCATGATGTTGTAGTGAGCTTAATGTGGCCAACAGGGATGGGAGATAAAGGACAGAGATGACACTAGTGGCTAAATCTGTTCTCCAATGTCATTTATCCCCAACCATGTTCAAGGTAGAGTCTGAGCTCTGAAAACAATTCATTCAATTTAATCCAATCAGCATTCACCATGAGGGTTAAAGGTAAATAATTTAAGAAGACATAATACCTCCCTTCAAACACCTTAGAATCTAGAATTGGGGTTCAAGTCACAGCAGAAAGACTCTCGAATGTTCTCAAACTGCTGCTCCTATTTGTGGGCTGCAGAGGGGCAGTCAAACACCTGAGGTGGCTGTGACTGCAAGGGTGCAGAAGGATCAGAGCTACTCACTGCAAAGATCTTGGCTGTGAAGCCCACGTAGTCCTGCCAGGCTACACACAGGACATAGGGCAGGTACAGGGTGAAGTAGATGATTCCCCCACAGGCAGCAGCCAGGTTGGCCCGGGAGAAGAGGGTGCTAATCAGGAAGCACTGCAGGATGGTCACCGTGGCAAAAACACACAGGAAGAGGAACACCACACTGGGGTCGCTGTAGGGTAGCAGGTTTCCCAGCTGGAAAGGAAGAGACCATGAAATGTGCTGCTTCAACAGTGCTCACCTATGATCTATGGGAGAAAGCAGGGGTTGGCTGAACTCAGAGGCAGTGCAGAGGAGCGACACTGTTCAGTTTTCTAATGAGGGAACCGCAGCCAAGGAAAACAACTTACTCAAGACCTCACAGAAAAATAATGGCAAGACTTGGCATAGAATAGAGTCCAGGGCTTTCCACTCCATCTGAATGGACAATTCTGCCCCGTGTTTCTCAGATGGGTAAATCTAATTGGGTTCTTTTTGATGAGGACTATCACTGGTGGCACTAAGAAAGAGTTAGATGAGATAACGTCCCACACGACTATTCTCTGCAGAAGCCAAGGACTAGGGCCAGGCAACCTTCATTTTCCCCTTGAAAACCATGAATTCCTCATTCGGACAATACCCTGATCTCTTATGAATAGTTCAAATTCATCTTAGTCACTGTGTATGTCTCAGAAAGCCATCATGGCACGCAGCTGTCCCAGAGCAGCTCTCACACATGGCTGAGTGACAGGCACAGCACGTGGCTTCTCACAGTCAGATCTGAGTGTAAAGAGTGGCACAAATGCCTGTTCTTAACAAAGATGGACTCAGCCCTTGGTTCCGCCATGCTGCTGGGTACCCTAGCGAAGCCTGCCTGCCTTAGCCTTCTTTTCTTGAATGTTAAATGGGTCGTGTAGTGCGCTGACAAGGAAGCAGGTAGGATGTGCTTTAAATATCAGTCGGCATCAGTAAGTGCTCACATGTAACAGGCGGCAGCTAATTTTCAACTGAATGTTAGTTCCTATCCCTTTGGAATCCCCCCTAAACATTTACATGATGAGTCTTTACACAAAATAATTATAGGGGAAAAAAAAAACAATTGGAAAGTATATTATCATATGGAGCAAGCACAGAGCTTCATTGCTCCGGGTCTACTGTAAAAGAGGGCTTATAACTGGTAGTCAGTAAGTTGCTGCAGGTGTCTGCAGCTCTGGGGTCTTCACAACTTCAGAGCTGCCAGGCCTGGGAGTGCACCCCTCTCCAGGGGGGCCCGCACTCAATATCTGAGGGTCTGGGGAAAGGAAGGTCAGGAAAGGAGGCCTAGGAAAACCGTAAGGAGCTGGACATTACGGTTGAACGAGCAATAAGTACAACAAGCTATACGTTCTCCAGGATAGCTCATGGGGCCGGCCACGCACCCCATTCCGCTTCTCTGTTTGCCTGATCCTGTATCCTCAACAGCCCTTCCACAAGCGTCAATCCCCAATAAATACCCCCAAGTCAAACTCCTCCTCGGCCTCTGTTCCCAGATGACTTCACCTGCAACATGCATCCTTCTGATTAGTGATTTTAGAAGCTTGGGAAGAATCACAAGCAATGCATCTCAGGGAAGGAACAGCTACACTGTCATAGTGACCGTGGGACACAGTCACATGTGTGGTCATCTGGGAAGTATGCGCCCTGGGTTCTGTTCCCCCTTAGTTACTAACCAGCTGGGTTCATCCTGGCAAGTCACTCTCTCGCCCTCACTTTCCCCAGTTCTAAAATGAAACTGAAAGCCTTGACAGGTAAGACCCCATCTTTCCTAGTCCTGGCTTTTGTTCTTTTCCTCCCTTAGCCCCTGTTGGGCTCTTCAGGCACTGCTGGCACAGAATAGTGAGTGGGGTGGCCTTACCTTCATGATAACCACCAGCAGGCCGGCGCTCACGAGCAGAGGGATGAGGCTGCTGATGAACCAGCTGAACCAGAGGATGCCATTGTCCAGGCCCATGATCCGCATGGTCTCCTTCAGCCGGGCCTCCTTTTCATACACGATACCCTTGATGATCACAGCCACAGAGTAAATCCAGGCCAGCGTCATGAACAAGGGCATGGACCGGCTCATTACCCTCAGGAAGCTGGAGGCCCCAAAGACAGGCAAGGGAAGAAAGGCAGTGTGAGCCAGGCTCGTAGGCCAAGGCCTCTGAGCCTGCACGCCAGAAGAAGCTCCCCATGTGGGCCACAAACTGCAGGCCTTTCAGACATCCAAATCCACAGGCTTCCAGGGGCTTCCTAAGCAGTCTGACACAAACATGTTGTGTTGATGAGATAATAAAGTATTGATGAGGAAAAAAATTGGGGGGATTGCTGTAGTGACCAGGTAACTATGCGATGACATTAAGGTAATAAAGATAAAGGTGATTTACATTAAAGTACTAAAAACTAACATTAAAAAAAATTTTGAACTCAATCTCCTAAAATGTTCAGTATCTCCAAAGTCATTCCTCTGTTGATCTGCTTAGCTTAATTCTTACCATGTGCAGAAAGACATTTCAGGCCACACTGGTCAAGAATATTTCAGGCTCCAAATCTGCATAAAAAATGCAGCTTTGCAATGTAAGTAGACTTGGACTTGGAAGTCGAGGCTCCCCTCCAAGTTTTACCATTTTCACATTTATTACATGACAAAAGGCAAAGGTGCTCACAGCCTCGGAACTCTAGCAGCCTCGCCTCAAGGCACCCTTTCTAAAGTAAACCTTGGCTTAGGGGTCTTTGGAAAAATCTTCCTTCAAAAAAACCTGGCTAGTAATTTTGAGAACAATAAAATAGGATGTCTGGTGTCCTGGAAAAGTTACTGTTGGCTATCCTAGGAAATAGCTCTTCAGCATAAAACAGAGAAAATATAAAGGAAGTATCGGTGCCCTTCCCAGATACATGTATGCGTATGCACACACACGCGCGCGCGCGCACACACACACACACCCTCATGTTGGACGAAGACACGACATATTTGAAATGCTTGCAATAACTACACTTCTGTCCATTTGTCCTAACAAGGAGCCATTTGATCCCAAAACACTGTTCCCACAATTAGAACGCAGTAGCTTACTGATTAAGCATTAAAAGACTATCTAAAAAGCCTGAGATAAAGTTTTGTTCAGTTTCCTTTGGTTCATCAACCACTTACAGGAAGTGGAAAAATCTACAGAAAATATACTTTTATAACTCTAGGCTACTGCTTCAGAGTTTGGGAATATATACATGCAATTCTCTATGTTTTTCATGATGGACTTTGAATTTTCAGAGGGCAAATTTTGATCAAATAGGTAGAGTGTAAAAAACAAAAATGGTAATAGCCATGGGTGAGAAAGAAGGCACATCGATCAGTAGTGTGTGAATATGGGTCTGTCTCTGTAGATGAAACTGTAGACCACCTATACCTGGCATATTAGCTTCAGATCATTCATTCATACCCACAAACATGCCACCTAGAACAGCATTAACTGGTTAACTCAAGTTGGTGGCTTGCTGGTAACTTACATGTCATCGACATAACAGGGGTAGGGCATCTGCTGTACGTAGACCCCAGTTTTCTTCTCAGTGCCTGTCAGCACCCTGATGATTGCCTGCTCTACCACATCCTGTAAGTAGGTAAAGCCCCCCCACACATAGCGCATATCTTCAAAGGGGTCAGCCCGAGGACCAGGATCCCAGTACCTAAAATCAAACCACAAGTGAGTAAACATTCCTTGGAACCATATCACAAAAATTAAACTATCCAATTACACACAACTGCACTACTCCTTATATCTGTACTTTACTTTCTAGTCTCAGTTGACTTGTACATGTATCTTTAAGTAGAAAGAATCAAAGTGAACATACTATTTGGTTTGGTTTGTTTTTTTTCCTCTATCTTCAGTGGCTATCTAACATTGTATCAAATGGATACACCAAAATGTACTTAACTACTCCCTTTTTAATTGGATGTTTGCTCCTTTTCATAAAAATAGACAATACTGGCATAGAGAACCCAAAGCCTTGTTTTCTTTTCTTTTCTGGTCTAATTCCTCAAGATTAATTTTCTTGAGTGAAAATGGTGAAAAGATACCAACACTTAATGAGTTTTGATAACAGCTCCTAGCAATAAATATGCCAGTTTCATCAAAATACTGCCACCAATGATTTTTTTTTTTTTAATTGAAGCTGCTACCAATTCGTTAATTCAGCTGAAACACTTGTAGTCATGATAGCTGCTCTAGACTGTCTTAGACTGGGCTGGTGTGTAGGATTCAACTTACCCATCCTTGATTTTATTCGTCCGCTCCACATTGTCAATGTCCATCCTAATCTTGTATTTGACGTGACGGGGCAGCTCGACACTGCCAGGTGTGATTCCAGTGAACACAATGCCAGCCCAGAACTTTCTCTCATCTAGCAGCTCCATGGACTTGTTAATGAGCCGGACTTCTGTGGGAATGGGCTCCAGCTTGTTGAGGTTGACACACTGATGGAAGAATGACTTTCGTGGGAACACTGGCAGGTGGCCAGGAAGCCATGTGGCAGCCAAGACAGACCCTGAGAGGCAAGGACTGCACAGCAACCTGATCCTCTCTATAAGCTGCATATAAGATCATCCAGGTAAGGGCTAATCCCTCCTAGAATAGACATCCAGTCTTCAACCCAGAATGAATGGATCATTTCAATTAACTGAAATTTAAGAGAAATGTTGGCAGTATTTACAAACAAGTTATTTGTACTGATTTTTTATGGAGAGAAAGAAGTAAAACAATAATTATACCTCACTTTCCTCTCTGCGTGCTTTCAAATGCTGAATCATAGCAATTAACCAACTCAATAAATAGATGAGGAAAGACTTATATTCATCCCTATTAAGTACCATAACTTTTAGTATTAAATTTTAAAACTTTAATCCATCCTGAATTAGGTTTCATAAATAATGCTTTTTTAAGGGAATGCTTTGTTGCTATTAAGCTTTAAGATATAAAAACTTGGGGAAACCTAGAAGAGAATGGATGGTTATTTACTCAATCAAGCAACAATTACTGAGCACCTTTTGTGGATACTGCTGCAAGGAGACTACACATCACTTCCAAGACTTCCCTGTCTCTAATCTTACTGCAACATCTCAAAGAAAGAGCCCTAAGCCTTCTCTAAACAATGCATGCAACACATCTTCACCTCCATGAAGTGAGCGATGGTCTGGATAGCCTGGTTGGTCTCATTGAAAACTTCTCTCCAGGTGTACACGGAGCCATTCGCCTGCTGAACATCCTCCGGGTGCTTGGCCAGAAATGCCAGGATGTCTTGGGCTGTCCAGTTTAAGCCATCCAACTGCTGTTCCCAGAAGCGTTCGTTGCCTTTGCTGTCCAACAGCATCTACAGTCCAGGGAGAGCGTACAGCAGTGAACATCAACTACCTCTTGCCAAGAACCACAAGATGCACTGATTCTTTCACGCATTGTCTCCTTTTGTTCATCTTCATCCAAAACAGTGAGGTACACAATAGTGTACTCATTTTAACAGTGAGAAAACAGAAGCTGAAAATGTGTTAGGATTTTAACCAATGCTGGTTCATAATGCTAACTGCTTTGGAGCTGAGACTCAAGGTAAGAAGACCAGTCTAAATTCATAGTCTAAGTGCCTCTCACTGTGCCAAATAGCTCAAATTACCAGCACTAACTAAAACAGCATTAATAACATTGCTATGGTGAATGATTCATGCTCATTGAGATTCATCTCTCTCAATTCTATGAGAATGCTACTGTTAATATTCCTCACATTACACATGGAAAAACTAAGGTTCAGAAAGGTTAAAACCTTAATATAAGGTCACACAGCTAATAATTACCAAAGTCAAAATGTAAAACACAAGCCCTAGACTCTAGTGCACTTTCTCTCGGCGATACATCCCTCTTTTGGGACCCAGTCCGATGGTCACAAATAAGAACCCCTCTCAGGCCTGAGACCACTTCTCCTGCTTAATATAAGGAAACGATGCTGCTGCTTAAACCAAAGAAAATGTAGCCATTCCCAAGATGGAGACACACGGGTCATGACATAAAGGGGGCCTCTTCTCCATGTGTTGTTCCCTCCCCCGTTGGCTCCTCACATGGTTCTTAGACAGAGAAAGTAAGTCAGTCTGGTGTTCAATCTGTATCTCCGGAGGCCTCAACAGATGCACTGCCAGGAAAACGGGGCAAGTGCAAGCTCAGCAGAAAGGAAACAGAGCTGCAGCTCTCGTCCCAGCCCCCAGCAGAAAGAGGAAGCCCTGGGCACTGAAGTGGTTTTCTCCAAGGATTGGAAAACTATTTTTTTTTTCCTCAGCCTTATTTGCACCAGCATTATTAGCTTTTTTCCCCTCTTTGACTTCTTATTTGTTATTTTAATGAGAACATAATGCTTTTATAGGATATGCATACACTACAGTTTCATTAACTGTTCCTGTACTGCTGAGAATTTAGTCTGTTTCCAATTTCGCACAATAACAATCACTATAGCAATAAGATTCTATCTCCTATGGTGACTTCCTTCAAATTATTTCTGTAGGATCTATCCCCAGGGGCATGTAGAATAGGGGTGTACAAGATGGTACATTTTTACTAGGTCTTCAAATTTTCATTCCAAATTGCTTTCTGATAGGTAATAACAATTTATACTGCCATAAGTAAGCTACGTGTGTATTTTTATTAACAGATACAAAATTGTACCTCACCCAAGTTCACAGAGGCATGGTTAGCAATTCTGAAAATGCTCTATTTGGATACTTGAACTGAACAAATAAGAGCAGAGTGAAGAGATGTTAGCATTTGAGGTGTGATCTACCCCGCCCAGGTGCAGATTCTGAGCAGTGTGGCCAAGAAACGCAAAGAGATGGGCCCAGTGAGGTCACTGACCGTGTGGCAGCCCAGTAGGTCTGAAGACCAGGAGACCCAAGTGCCTTGTAGCAGTACGTTGGGAGAAAGCAAGTCTATGAGAGTAGGAAGAGGGGCTGAGAGCAGCTCAGAAAAGAAGGAGCAAATTGATGTCACAGAGAGGCCTCTGACCTGGGGGCTGAAGCTCTAAGGACAAAGGCAGAGAGAGCAAAAAGATAAGAGATATCCACAGAAGCAAATACCTTAGGCATGGCTTCATGTACCAGATGCAGGTTCCAAAGGGTGCTGAGGACTGAGAAGCTCACACTCATGGAGAGAAATACTCCTGAGGTCAAGGAGAGCAGGAAGAAAGGCTTCTGACTTTACCCAAAGTCTAATGATGGCCAGATCTCTATCTATACAGCCTTGCTGCCTTATTGTGCTGTAGACTCTAATGGCTGCCAGCCTGTTGGCCATCCCTACCACCCACAGGTTAGAGATCAAGAGTTGTCCTGGTGCCTCTCACCTTGCCACTTGCCACCAAGCAATCACCACGCCTCCCCTGTTGTCTTATGTCTGGACCACTCACTGATATTGTCTCTACCTCAGTTTCTACTTTCCACCCATCCATCTTCTTATCCAACTCATGTCATGTCAGAGAAACACATCTACAGCCTCACTTGCTCAAAGCCCTTTTGTGCTACCCCAAGCCTAAAGACACTCTTAATTTAACACACAAGTCCTCCAAGACATCCAATGCTTTTCCTTCCAGCATCCACTCTTCCACTTCCCATCACACTTTGGGGGCCTCCCAGCTGGATTCCTAATAAATGCTACTGCCGTGCTTGCAAGGACCTTGTTCCTAAGGAACTGAGACTCCTCAGCGGATTGCACCTCCAAGGTAAGCTCTCAGTTTAAGACCAGGAAAGCATACCTTTGCCTCCAACTCAGAATTCACTGAGTTCTTTTAATAGAGCTCCTTACCACTCCCCAAGGCTCTAACTAGTAGAAATCTGGATTTCAACATGACCGGAAGGGCTTGAGAGGACACATGTCTATGACACTGCCTCTGAATGAATCATGCCTTCTGGGGGAGAGAATGGAGTCCAACAGATAGCCATGCTTATAGGGCATGAGCTACTCCTATCTGTACTGGTATAATCTATATACACCATTGCCTGTGCTTTTCTCACTCAACCCTGTTTTGAAAGGCATTCACATATATCACTGGAGGCTTTTGTATCTGCAGAAGAATCCCCTCCAAATGAGTACTGACCCATGGACCAACGACGTTCAAAACAAGAAGTGTGGCGAAATTCTCTCTTGCTTCTTAACAGCAGCTGAAACCAAAGGAAGCAGCCTCCCTCACCATGGCAATAGGAAATACTGTAATGATTCTGATTCAGAGCCCAAGACAGGGATGATGCCATTAAACAGCTCTCAGACTCCAGCAAAGGAGACACTCTGTTCTCACACTGCTCTGCTTTTGAATCCAATTGTCTCTAGAGCACTTATTCCTGTCAAGTGGCTCTGAAGCATTAAGTATAATTCCATTCCATGCAACTCTGCACTCACACAAGGCCCTGGAAACTGGTATCCCTGACACACATGCGAGTCACACCACTCTTGCTCCCACTCTTCCTTCCAAGGCCTCCTTAATCACAGGAAGTCTACTAGAGAAGATGCTCAGCAGTTGCAGCCTAAAATGAAAGTCCTTGGGGTCCTGTAATCCCCAAGCTCTACCTCCAAATATTGGCCATTACTAAGTTTTGTAGAAAACCAATATTTGGCCACGGGAGGCACTGATGTCAAAGTGCACCAGGTTAATCCTGTACCCTGGTTTCTGCTTTAAAGGTGTGCAGTCCTGTGGCTTAAAGATGTGGCTTGAGCGAGGCTCACTGCACCTCCATTGGTGAAACTTAAAGAATTCTCACATCAACTGTGGCACTGTGACTAGTGCTCCTGTCAGCATCAAGCAGGCACACAGGAGCCAGAAAGTTACTCACCCGAACAAGGTCCATTTCTTGGCTGTTCTCCATGAAGGCCCAGAGCTTGGGGCTGAGCTCTTTCCACATGCCTTCCACGTCGTGGAACACAGCCAGTTCCTGGAAGGTCTTGTTCACCTAGTCAGGTGAGAGCCAGGGACCACAGGAAAAGTGCAGAGGCAAAGACAAAGAAGAACTCAATGTTCCCTAAAAGACACCCCATCTCAGCATTCCCAGCCAGCCCTCTCCCATTCCCCTAGAATGCTAGCCTGTGGCTATGATTCAAATATACCTAGAAATGCCTGCTTATGGCTGATTCAAATATTTAGGGCTTTGAGGCTGTCCCCCAGCAGTCAGCTCTAGCTTGATCAGACTTGAAATTTTCATTCTTTGAAAATCCCCAATGAGTTATGAGTACACTCAGCCTACTGCATCTGAAGCTGCCTTTATGGCCCTAATTCTGGAAGCATTGTGAGAAGGGAGTCTTGGGCCTGGGTAACTCACCTCAGCCATCACCTGCCTCGTGGCTGGAGTGTCCGGTGTATACAGAATCTTCCCGACAAGCAGGGGCTTGAGGGCTTTCCAAATAATGCGTGAAAGAGGGCTAGACTCCAAATTCTTCAGCATATCATTGCAGTAAGGAGCTATGATGTTGGAAGACAAGTATTCGTTCATATGCATGGCCTTACCCCAGTAGGCACTACAGGGCTTGGGGAGCCAGACAGAAAGTCCCAGGTACAAAACCCTGCTCTACCATGTAACAGTCATGTAACAACTATACCACATGAGCCTCAGCTTGCTCTACTGTAAAAATAAAGTTCATGACATCTACTTGGCAGACACATGAGGAATCCTACAAAGCTCTGGAAAGATGCTTGATGAATAATCAGAGCACCTTATAACTGAAAACTGAACCAAACTAGAAAAATGTTTTTCCTATACAGGAAACTCATACTTTTAGGCCAGTTCTCAGACTGTTTTCACTGAAAACAAACAAAACACTTGAGGAGCAACCAAAAGTCTGAAATTAGAATTTATCTTTAGGCAAAAGCCAAAATTTTCTCTTTAATTAACAGATATCACCCCATGTGTATGTATGTCTAATAAAAATCTCAAACTGAAACATCCAAAGTTACAACAGCCACAGGTTTGATTTTCCCTGTTTTTAAACAATTGCATTTTAAGCTTTTCAGTTGGTTAACTTTTTTTTTTTTCAAGCTATCACAAACCTGTAAATACTACAAGATGCCAATGGCAGGATGCTGGGGACAGAACCCAGGCCTTGTGCTGTTCCACTAGCTGCACTCCTAGCTCCCAATTCTTCTATATAGAGGATTTGCTCACAAGTAAAGCTATTGTATAAATGAAGGCTCCCTTGAGTTGATCTGCACTCAGGGGCAGAGGGAGAAATGGCATTTCATGAGCTGCCTCTAATGCCCACCTTTTCCTCTAATGCTGGAAAGGTTCTCCTGTTAAAGTAATGCACAAAATAATTCCCCTACTCAGTGTCCGAAAGACACACTTGTAGCTAGAAGGGAAGAAAAGCTTAACTGTAGTGTGTCCTCAAAGGAAAGGATACCACTGTCTACAAGTGTGACACTGGATCCCTGGTGGCACCAGACCCAAGACACACATCTCGACAACACTGCCCAAGTGTGGTGAGTAGCTATGGAGTTACGTGGTTCTTTATCGCTGCCTTGTGGCTAAAGACACAAAATGAACAGTAGCGCAGCATCCAAGAAAGATAGTGCATAAGCACCACCACGAATGGGCATGTGACAGGCAGCGTGGTCTATCGGGAAGAGCCCAGACCCAGGAGGATTTGGAATTCAAGCCCAAGTCTTGCGAGTGTAGCTGGGATGAGGCTTTCGTGAAGTCACTTAAACCGCTCTATACCTGTGAGATGCAGCCTTATAGGACCTTCTTTGCAGAATTTTCATCAGGGTAAAATGTGGTAACTTAAATAGATGCCAATATGCATAGGAAATTTTACCTAAATGTTAGACTTTGTTGTGGCTGTTATTTTTAGATTTTTATTGTAAAGTTCACCTCAATAGTTACATTAATAATTGTTAAAGGACTGGTTTCTCATCCTTTTTACAATTTTTCTAGCTTTATTAAGATATGATTGAGGGCCAGGAATATGGCTCAGTGGAATAAGTACTTCCCTGGCAAGCACAAGGGCCTGAGTTCAATCCTCAGTTCTGCCAAAAAAAAAAGATATGATTGATAAATAATAATAGCATATATTCAAGGTATATACAACCTAATGTCTCCATGTATATAGGGAAGTTAACATTTACACAATCAAGTTAATATATCCATTTCACATAGTTAAAGGATGTGTGTGTGAAAGAAGTAAAAACACTTAAAACCAATTCATTTAATAAATTTTAAGTATACCACACAGTATTATTAAGTAGAGTCCCTAAGCTATGCATTAGATCTTCAAAACTTACTCCTCTTGTGTGACTGAATCTTTGTTCCCTTTCATCAGGATCTGCCATTCCTTCACCCCAAGCCCTACTTACCTCCTTTCTACTGTTCTTTTTTATATCCCCCCCTTTTTTAAAAAATGTATTTGGTACAGGGTCTCACTACGCAGCTCAAACCCATAGTGATCCTTCTGTTTTCAGCCTCCCCAGCACTGAGATTATAGGTATGCGCCACCACACCCTGACTTGGTGGCTGGCTCAGTGCACCTGGGAGCGAGGCCAGCATAGCATCTACTGTTCTTATGAGTTCAACTTTTTTAGATTACACATACAAGAGTGATCATGCAGGATCTGTCTTTCTACCAACATCTCATCTTAATTACTCTGGAATGACCTTCCTACCTCTTCAGGAAACTGAGAACAGTTTTCAGTCATTCATTTATTTTGATAAACACCACTGTACACCTGAGATGTACCAGTCTCTGAATAAAGAAACAGGGATAATTAGCTGATTAAGACCCTGTCCCCCAGGAATGCAGAAGCTCCTGCGAAAACAGACATGTTAATGTCTAATGCTGCTACTGAGGATGAGGAGGGAGGTGTCTTGGGCTGAGGCCAGGATTAAGACAGGGCTGAGGCCAAGACTCTGATCTGCAGATACTCACTAGTAGAGTTGTCATAGAAGGTATCAGCATCTTCCTCAGTGCCATTGCCTCCAAAGAGGGCTTTGTAGTTGTTGTCCTCGTACCAGTTGAGAGACTTGATCTGCAGCCCCCCGCCCTCTGGATGGCCGCAAACAATGCGGGACACAGCTTGGTATATCTGGGTGGAGGAACTGGAGCTATTCACATTGGTCAGAAACATCACCTCCTGCCGCATATCACTCCAGCTCTTCATGCTGAACAGCTGATGTCATGGATGGGGAAGAGAAGGAGAGAGAAGGACCGGGGAAACAAGGAGCAGAGAATGTGTTGGGACAGAGGAGAGAAAGAAACATCTTATTTTCTTTATTTTCAGGCTAGCTTTATTTTTTTAATTATTTTTATTCTTATAACTTGTTATATACAATTATTAGACTTAACAATACATATGCTATATGTAATTCATCATAGAGAATTTATACCTACACATGCTATATCTTAGTTCTTCCTTGTTTCCCCATTCTTGACCTCTCAAAAGCCATGTTACAAAATACATTCTGTTGATATCATCTCAAAGCTTTGATATGGGTTGCCAGAACCTTCCCTCCCCTTCTGTGGTCCTGGGACCTGAAGCATATGCTTTGTCTGAGACACTGTCTGACACACAGATTCCCAGATCTCTCTAGAGACCTGCAGAATTCACCCTTGGTTTTGTACCAGATGCCCAGGGAATCCCTGTGCCCATGAAGGGGTAAGAAGCATATCCTGGACATCAGCAAAGCCACTGCTGGTGGCCTTATTTCACTGAATCCTAGCTCGTTGGAGAGAATGCCTTCTCTAGTGGTTATGTCTAACCATAAATCCACCAGGAACTGCTCATGGTCACGGACTCATTTTTAAAACATCTTAAACTGGACATTAAAGAGTCAGCCATCTTTTCTTTGGAAGAAAGTGTGTGAACTTCCCTCTCCTGGCCTTAGAGAAGTTTGAGGAAATTGAAAAGCATATGGTGGGAGGTCTGCTCTTGAGTTCCAGTGTTGGCCCCCAATGGTCTGCAGCCTTAGAAAAATCATCTACATCTCCGGGATCAACCTGTTATCAAAGTGGTGAAGCTAGAGCGTGGGTGGAGGTAATGACACAGGACATGTGCAGTGGCCCTCACAGAACAGCCTTGAGGACGAGAAGTCAGAGGCCTCAAGCGCCAGGGGCTGTGACTATGACCAAAGTCACAAGCATCAATAAACACACAGTGCCCTGCCTTAGGTACAAGTGTCCTTCAGTACCTTGTAGAGTTCCTGGCCCAACTGCTCTTATTATTTGTAGAGTACTTTGTACTTCCACATATTTCATAATAAATCACTATTAAATTCATACATTCCTTAAAATGTCACTGCATGGTCTCACTGTCCAGAAAGACTGAGCCACAGAGAACAAGGGGAGCAGCTGCTGGATCCTGTATGTAGCCTGGGGAACACCATGGGCCCAGCTTTTTAGCTCCCTCATCTGCTGGCTTAGGTAAGTGAAGTGATCTTGAATACCGTAGGTCCTGACCTCCGCCTTCTGCCTCCAGGCTGGCCCTAGGCTGTGGTGGAGAGCAGATAGCATGCAGCTTTGGCTCTCCAGAGGGGGAATTATCTAGCACACTCCACAGAGACACAATTAGGTAGACAGCTTTTCCTTGCTTTATCACTACATACGCTGTCTTGGCCATGGGGAAGAGGGATGGCGAAGGAAGGGCAGCCAGACCACCTTTCCTTTGGCTGGTCGGTGCAATAGCCCTACGTATTTTTAAGTGATCATGATACAAAGCCACTCACTTATCTTTCCACAGGCTGCCTTACCCATACCGCCCAACCTGAGAATAATTTCCTCCTACATAAGGCTGCAGAACATCTTTAGACAAAGGCATCATCATGACTGAGTCATTTCTGAAGGGTGGCTCTTCCCAGCACCTGCTTTCATGGATGTTATGGCTTGTTTCTAGATGTACCCCAAACCCTTATGTGCTCACAGGTGGAGCATTTCAGAGGTGGTTAAATTGAGGGCGTGTAAGCGTTTGCAGTACTGGCTTCACCCACTAATTGGTTTATCATAGTTCTGGGTGTGGGTCTTATGAAGACCACTCTGTGTGGGCGGCACCACCCAAAAGCTTGGTAGCCTGGGCAGGATAAAAGGATCTTGCTGCCTCACTGCTTTCCACTTGTCATAACATGAACTATTTCTCCACTGCTGTCCTTGTTGCCAGGCCACCCTGCCTTGGAGCCAGCCAACTCTGGACTGAAAGCACTACAAAGTGAGCTGAAATAAAACTTTACTTCTTGAACCTGTCGGCGTAGGGTATTTTGTCCCAGCAATAAGAGAAGCAGCTAAGACAGAGTCAACTCCCGATCACCTTCCCACAACTCGGCTGAAGCTTCACCCTTCCTCTACAAAGAGCCCTGACTTACAGAGAGGGTGGCCAAGGCAACTGGTGACGCTGCTTGATAATGATTAGTTGAATGAAGGTGTGGGCCACTGATTCACTGCTTTCTTGATCCACTGCAATGGCCTCATCCACGCCAGTTACTTCACAATCCAGCATCAAGCAGAAAACCATTCTGCAAAGTCTAGATGTCACCTCAACTCTTTTGCTCCAAGTCCTTCACTCCAGTCTTCAGCCACCCTCTAGCTCACTTGCTCACTGTCTTTTGGCCCACTGGCCTCTCTCCTGGTCCTTACAAATGTTCTTAGGCATGCCCTAGCATCAGTGGCCTGGCACCCTTGAGGGCCCTTCCCTCTCCACAAACCTGCTACCATTTCCTTCGGGCCGCCCAGTCACCTACCGGTGAGAACCTCCCTAATGACCCTGAGCCTCTTTACTCAGCCTTATTGTCCTGCACTGCATGCCTTCCTATCGTCACATTATACACTGACCAGCCTGTTTCTGTCTCTCACCCCAGGGGAACAGAGACATTACTATGTGCATAACCAAGTCCTTAGCATCTAGCAAGTCCTGGCTTGATTTCCCGCTCTTTTCCTGTGTACCTTTTCTACCACCCAAATGGGACATTCCTATCAACTCTGACTTTTCTCACCCCCCAAGGTCCCCATTTCTACCCAATCCCTAGGTCAGCTAATACCTCTCTTCTGTCTTTGGAGGGGCTGCTCTATTCTAATCATCGAGTTTGTGACAAACTCATATAATAGAAAGGATCAAATAAAAACATGGACTTTGGAATCTGATGGTTCTGGATTCAAATCCCATGTGATCAGTGAATTCATGACTGTGGGTAAGCTGCTTGACTCTTCTGACCTCAGTGCCATCCATTTATTGCGCACAGTAAGATCCACCTCACTTGTGTCATATGGTTTATCTGGAGAAAGTAGGTGACAGTGCCTGAACCAAAGCAAGTCTCCAAAACACACTGCCTCTCCTTCCTTCCTAACATTGACCAAACAAGTACATTTTCTTACCTTCTCCTATTTGCTCCTTCATAGAAACAGTAAGGTAAACAATGCATAACTACCGATCAAAGTGATTTCAAGGTGCCCTATTGGAGGAACAGGTGGTCCTTAATTGTCCTGCACCAGGAGCAAGAAGGGCACAAATAGCAGGTGCCATGAAAAAATGCGTATCAGCTACAGAGTTTCCACCACACTGGCAATGGGAATATCACATGCTTCTGATTAGGTTTTTACCCTACACAATAGCAGAGCCAGGGATGTAAGAGAAAACCGCTGTGATAAACACAGTTTAGACATGGCCTCCCCTGTTAGTACCTCTGCTTTGCTTTCTCCAGGGTCAGAAATCAAGACAGGCAGGGAGGATGAGAACCTGCTAGTGTTGCACAACATGTCAGGATCAGCTAATGGGCCCTGGAGAAATGGCCATGGCCTTGCAGGGCAGTGTCTCTTTCTCTTTCTGTCTCCTGAAGGAATCCCAGTTGGCTCTTATTCTCCACACAGCCAAAGGTCACCAGCCTTCATAGCCAGAGCAGCATGTGACAGGCAAGATGAGGGCTGCTCCTGCAAGAAGGCCTGCCACTCCAGCCTCCTCTGTCAGAGCCACACACACAGAATTAAAAGAAAGAAGAGCTCACAGTACAACAGAAATACACTGAACTGCCAAAAGTGTTTAATCATGGGATTTTCTGTATTTTTCCAAATGCTCTATATTTTCCATGATGGTTATGGTATATTTTTATTGCAAGAAAAAAGTAAATTTCTATATTTGAAAAGCCCTGGGTGTGCTAAGCTGGCCACCGCGTCCAGGTATGGAGGATCACTATAAGTCCAAGCTGTGTAGTGAGACCCTATATAAGACCCCTGAGTTCTATTTTTTATTTTTTTGTATTTTAGGATAGGGTCTACAGGGTGTACAGAGTCTCACTGCATAGATCGGATTTGTAGTGATTCCCCCTGTTTATAGCCTCCCAAGAGCTGGGATTACAGGCACACACCACCATGCCCACTCTCAATTCCTGTCTCAGCGTGCCCTGGGGCCAGGTTCGGCACAGCAGGCCTGGGGATTGAACACCCGGCCCCTGCATCCGCCTAAGCAGGTGCTTTAATCCACTGAGCTATTTGGCTGGCCCAAGACCCTGTACAAGAGATCACATTCCCACGTTGCACCAAAACGGCCTGATTTTACAAAGGAAAGCCTGCATTACGCATGCCATATTATTCTTGTTAATTAGTAAATGCATTTTAGTAAAACTACTGAATGATCTTTCTACTGACCAAACAATACAGAGAAAAAGCTAGTCAGACAAAAACAGTGCTTAAAAGGTCAGGCAGAGAATTCTCTTTACGTATACGTGATTATCTAGGGACAGATGGAACCCAGGGGAGAAAACTCTAGACTGTATATGGCACTTTGACCAACTAACTAATTAGCTCTGAAACATGGGTAAGTCTTAAATTTTTCATCTCTAAAGTAAGATCAAAACAGCTCACTTTTGCTTCTAAAATTGACATTGTACCTCATATAATATTCAAATTAAAAGTATTCTCCTATGCAAATTCTGAAATTAAAAAAAAAAAAAAGGAAAGCTAGTGAATGGTCTGTTTGTTGGTACTGAAAACACACAACTCACCTCTTGGGCCAGACTCCCGAGACTGTCTAATAAAGTCTTTGTGGCATCAACCAGGTGCTCAGTTGGAAGGGGAGATGTGGAGTTCAATCCTTTCTAGAATAAGAAAAAAATTACTTCATCTCTGAGCTCAACTGAAATCTTGAAATCTCTATCAATAATAAACAAGTTGACTAGAACTATCCCCAATCTCTAACTTAAGAAAACAAGAAATTGCCTCCTCACCAACACAGAGGACACAATAATTATTAAAATTGTATGTGTGTATACTGATACATTTTTCTTCAGATAAAAAGGTCTAACTCTTCCAGGAATGGCTGGAAATGTTAAGCTAGTTATTATGCAATAGATAAAAACGTCACATGTGGTACACGTTCAGTACAATCCTGACCACCACTTCTGTCTAGATTCATATTATAAGAACAATCTTCAGAAATAAATTTGTGATAGCTCATGAATGAGGAAGGAAAGGTAAAATTTTCAGCTATCAAAAGTAGAGGAAGAAGAAATTCTCTCCACTCTCTGCTCAGCACTGTTTCCAGTCCTGGAAATTTAGTAGAAAACACTTATTTTTATGTCTCGTTTCAGTCAAGTCTTTATTTTAAACAATTTAGATCTTTAGTTTTATTATGTGCCATCTAACTGAGCAGTAAATATAAAAATAACTAGGTCCAAGGGAAAGGTAAATTATGACTGAAAGTCTGAAGAATGAACAATAATACATAGGTAATGTAGACGCTGGAATTTCAAGGGAAGGAGTCTTAAATTTAGTTCTGTATTTCCCGGCCTCTAAAAGAGAAAAATGAACTATACATAAAATTCCGTCATTCTTATTAGTCAAATACTAAAATCACAGGGAGCGGGGTTACAAGAAAAATGTACCTTTTCTAGGTACATCTACAGATTTTGTTTTATTCCATATCGTATCAAACACAATGTAGAGAAATTGGACAGTGTTGATAGTCGGTACTCAGAAATTGTTGTGAATTTTTAATGTTAATTACACAGAACATATTGGGAATTGGATGTCACTGTCTCTTGGAAGCAGCAACCTGAGATGTATTCTTTTAGAAAGAACTCTAAATGCAAAAGATTAAGCTATTATCATCATAATCACCACAGTACCCAGGCATAAGCTTAAATGCGCATTTCCAAGAAATCTGCCCAAAGGTTCTAAGAAAGAACTTGCCCAGACTGGCTGACAGGCTCCTCCATAAAGGCCAGGAGAGGGTCTTCCCCCCCCCCCCACACAGCCAGCCTGGGGGACCCGTGGCCTCCAATACACTCTACACTCAGGGAGGTCTCTAGGACGAAACCCACAGGTTATGTCAAGAGTCCTTCCTTTTAGAGAGAGTAAGTCATGAACAAAAACTGTGGGGTGTTTTATTTCCACTTTCTCTTTTTCTCACTTTATAACTGAAGATTAACACATTAGAAATTGAGACTATCAAAAACTCTGAGCAACAGGAATTCTCAAAAAATAAGAGATCTTATGTGAAAGCTACTAAAGGCAAAGTGTTGTTGTGTTTAGTATAAAAACCACAAGTGAAATTTTCGGGATTGTCCCAACACCCATAACGAAACAAGAAACTCTAATACACTTCATGTAAATTTTCAAAGCTTAAAATGTGGTTGCTGATCCATTTCTTTTGCCAAGTCTGAAGAGAAAAAAAGCCATTTACAATTTTCTCTTGGCACCTTGGCAAATGACTCGGGCAGTCCTACCTCCATGTCCTCACTGAACGGCAATGCTGATAACGTCCGGCACACACCACACACTTTTCCCGAGCAGTGAACCGCAGTGTCTGTGCACAGTTCCCTCATGGTGCCTGGCACAGAGGGCATCCAAGCAATTACAAACAACTCCATCCTCTGATATCTAGCAAAACTTTTTCCTCCGAAGTTTGCAACAAACTGGAGGGCTCCACATGCAGAATTTCTGGCTCTTACAAAACAAACACCTTCTCCTGTTTTACCATCTCTGAACTTTTCTCTTGTTAGGATGCTCTTCTTCCACTACACAGAGAGATAGAGTAGTCTTTACATATCTCATTAGCCATATCCCAAAATCTTTACAAAATCTTAAATATTTGTGCTCTTTACAAAATCTTCAATATTTCTCACTGCACGGTTAAGAAGTCCTCATCCTAATTCCTACCAGCTTGGGATAAAATTTCTTTCTGTCCTCTATAACCTCTTTTACTCAGTATTTGCCAGACTAGGAAATAAAAAAACAAAATGAAGTGTATAAACTATTCCATCCACTTCTCTTCTGTGCATACATACATAAATGCGCACATGTGTAGTATACACACATTATGCATGTGTAGACACACATGTATTTCTTACACATACCTTGCCCCCAAAGTTGACATTTAAATAGAAAAACCTGAAGGAACATTTATTACCTATGAAAGTATATAGGTGTGACATATGCACCCCTTTCTTTCAAGGTGAATTTATGTGAACCACTGGCACTGAGCCTTTTGGTACTAGGTTCAGAGTCTGTCTCTCACAATATCCTCTGCAGGAATGTGGGATTTGTGCATTCCCTAGCTGGCCCACACAATACCATCTGCTTCCAGCTGGAAAGCAGTGAAAAGAACGTGCTCGGCTCACCTGTCCCCAAGTGGACGCCAAGACGGGGCCAACCACTTGTGAGGCAGTGTGTCACACCAATCAGATACAAACATCTCCAAATGCAAAGCATGCTTCTCAGAACCTCAGGCCCAACACTGGCCCTCAGCCACCACTGTCAGTCACCCGTCCTCTGAAGGGCACAAATCAGTGTGCAGTTCATGTCACTTTACAGTGTGTTTTCCCCTTCTGAATACATTGATAACATCATAGGTAATGATTTTTGTGTCAAATTTTTCAATTTAAATTTCTGAACTTTTGGGCAAACATTCTTCTTATTTTAAAAGCCCTACAATTCAGCAAAACTCCATGCATGGAGCAGGACCTACTATATGGCTGTTTATCCCATGAGTGTAATTCACTGTGGATATAAACGCAAAGACTCCATGAACTCTCCCAGAGCATCAGATGTATACAGAAACTATGTCTTGTAATACAACTTGCTGTCAATTGTCTGTGCTTTGGTCTGTTGGTTTGACTGGCTGATTTCAGTTTTTGTCTCTTTCAGCTTTTATCTATACACAAGTAACAGGCAGAGCAATCAATGCTGCTGTGAGAGCTCTTTTAAACGAGTCACTTATTTAAGAATAATGTTCAATATTATTTTAGCAATGTTGGCAATTAGCCGTCAACTAAAAAACATCCACGTAAAAGTGACAGACAGACAGATAGACAGACAGAGAGACACAGACAGAAAGAGAGATAAGGAGATAGAGAGATAGGCAGACAGACATTATATGAGTTAAAAAAAACCCATACGCAATTCAACTCAACATCAAGTTCAATCATGGATTACACTATATAGATATTCTACCCAAGATTTCACTTTCTTTTTCTGTGCTTGAATATAATAAAATACAGAGAAGAGATTGATGCCAATCTGCAAAATAACTGCTACAAACTGACAGGAAAGGGATAAGCAATTCAATAACTACAGCAGTATAACTTGCTATTCTTATTAATAAGAACATTTAAATATATCTTCCATCTTATGCCACAATATAAAAATGAATTCTTAGTTGAACAAAGAGTTTAAAATAAAAATTAAAGCCTAAAACATATAGGAGAAAATAATATAAAATACAAATTTGTAGTACAGTAGGCTTTCTCAATGAAAATATAAAAACCCCATACCAAAAACTGAAAACAAATTAATCTAGATTTTAAAAATAAAATCTGTACAGCAAAAGATAACATAAACCTTAAAAAGCAAGCCAATGAATTTTAAAAATTTGAGTATAAATGGAATACTATGTGGCATTTAAAATTAACCACATGCCACATATATCAACGCTGATAAATCTCAAACAACAGTATTGAATAAACAATAAAAGTAGCAAAATAAATGCACATTTATGTAGTACAAACACACTTAACTCAATACTATCCATTATAACTGACAGAATGGAAATATGTGTGGCATAGAGATAACCTCCAGGGGTTATCTCTAAGGAAAGAGAGAGGGATATACAACAGCAGCAGAGAAGTAGATGAACCTGTCACGTTTGACTTCTTGAGCAGAATCTGACACAAGTTTACTAAATGATGGACGTTACTGCATGCACATTCACTGTTATTCTCTGTACCTCTGGACATGCTTTAAATACTTCTTAATTTTCTTTTTTCATTCAGTGAAAGATAAAGGAGAAAAGATGGTTGAGAAGAAACGAAGAAAGACTAAAAGCTAGAGTTGGCTGTGAGCACGTATCTGATCGAAAGACATCTACTGCCCTCAAATAAAATTAACCTCAGGAAATAATTCATGCCTGTCAGCTAGACCACAAAACGAAGCCCAAGAATCGTGTGTGTGTGCACACTACTCATTATGCGCTTCTCACACCTCCAGACAAAGACAGGACTTGCCCAAATCACACTCCCAAAGGGCTCCTTCAATAACATAGCATGGGACTCCTACTGTCATTGTTCCTAACCAAAAATATTACTCTGGCTCTGAAGCTCACTAGAGCCTCGCAGCACACGAGGCAAATGAACTTCCTATATGGAGCAAAGAAATGGGAGATGGAAACTAACACTTTTAGTTAGGAACTGCACTTTCTGTGTTAAGCGAATAGGGCTTCATGTGTTGTTCAGTATGCCTAGATCACAACTAAATACCATGTTACCAGAGAAAGAGCACACACATGCTAATTATATGGCTCAAAACCTCACACCCAACTTCTGCAAAATGTGCCAGTCATAAAAAAGCAACATTGGGGCCGGGGAGATGGCTCAGTGGAATAAGCACTTCCCCGGCAAGCGCAAGGGCTTGAGTTCAATCCCCGGTTCCACCAAAATAAATATATAAATAAATAAATAAATAAATAAATAAATAAAAATAAAAAAGCAACACTTTCTAAATCATAACAGTGCCCCAATTTCCTGGATCTAAAAGATGACTTCGTCATATTCTTTCCATCCTCACTAGCTTAATAGTTAAGACAAAACTGAAAAATCCTAAAAGGCAACAACCTAGAAAAGTCAATTGGGCTTTGATTTCTGAGCTGATATTTTATGTAATCTCACTGTCTAACACTGTTCCTAGCTTGTCACGACTAGACACCCAATAAATGTTTGCAGAAGAAAATCTAAAAAGAAGCAACAGATTAGCAGGCTCAGAGATGGACCAGACTGAGTCCTGCTTCAAAGGCCAATCAAATCACAGAAATAAATACTCTATGTTTTATATCCGCCTCATCATACCACTAAGGATGCTGTGAAGATGAGGCCCAGTGCCATCCCATGGCTCTTCTTGTCTGCGTCCATTGACCTGTGCCTTGTCAGCAGCACCACCTACCACCCCTCAAACCATCCACAGCTACATTCACCCCACTCTCTTCTGTCTTGATCATATGCTGTCCCCCTAATGTTACCCACAATGTTTTCCCTCTTCTAGCAGGACCCATGTACACACCACATCCTTGTCTAGAATGGCCCATTCCCTGTTCCTTACCTGGTGGACATCTATTCTTTAGACCCCTCTGATGGTTAAGCCGGATGTTCAATTGATTGACTTTAAGATCTGCCCAAAGGATTTGTTTGTCTGTTTTTTTAAAAATATTATGGTACATATTGGCAGTATATATTTACATTTACCTTAGAGAGCAGGTAAATATACTGTTAATATCTTAATTCCTTTTTGTTCTTTCCCCTTCTCTCTCTTCTCCTCCCTCCGTCTCTAGATCTCTTTCCCATTTGCAAAAGATGTATGTTCCTATTTCCTATGGAAACAGGATTTTCAACAAATCCCATTTGTTGATTCTTGGTGCTACTTCTTATATAATTAGAGTCCTATTTAAAAGTCCTTTCCTGAGTCTGTCTTCAAGAGTTCTACCTATTTTATCTTTTGTTTTTTAAATTACTTATGTTTTGTGTTTCTTATATCATGTAAGTTAAGCAGTATTTAAGCTTGCATGTCCAATCTATTTCACTTACATTATGGTCTCCTAGTGCGTATGTTTTCCTACAAATGATTTAAATTTATCCTCCTTTATGGAAGAATGGTACTCTATTATGTATAAATACCACATTTTCTTTACTCATTCATCTGTTGAAATAACTATTATGAGTTTTACTGTTGTAACAATGGGTATATACGCATTATTGTGATATGATGTCTTTAACTCTTTTGGGAAGACACTTAAAATGAAAATAACTGGGTCAAATGGAATTTCTGATTTTAGTTTTTTAGGAATCTCCATACTGATTTCCATAATGATTTGATCAGTTCACTTTCCCAACAATGTAGAAGGGCTCCTTTCCTCTTATAGTATCACCAGCATTTGTTAGTATTTGATTTCTTAAAGAGAACCATCTTTCTGGAGTAAGATAGAATCTCAATTTTATTTTTGTTTATTTTGTAAGAAAAGGTCTCACTAGGTTGTTCAGATAGGCCCTGAACTCACTATGTAGCCAGTGCAGGCCTCGAACTTGTGGCAATCCTCAATGTCTCAGCCTCCTAAACTCTGGGATTACAGGCATATACCACCACGCCCAGCTCAATGCTTTGTTTTTGGTACTGTGGATTGAGCTCAAGACCTTATGCTTGCCAGACAGGCATTCACGCTGCTGAGATATCTCCCTGGCCCTCAATGTTTGATTTGCATTTCTCTAATGGCTACAGATGTTGAGCATTTGCATTTATTTATTGGCCATTTGTATTTATTCTAAGAAGTATCTATTCATTGCATTTGCCATTTTTGGCTGGGTCTTTTAATGGAGTGAATGAGTTCTTCATAAATTCTACACATCAGTCTTGTGTTTGAGCAGTAGCTAGAAAAATTTTTCCCATTCTGTATGCTGTCTTTTTACTGACTGCTTTCTTTGCTGTACAGAAGCATTTTAAGTATAATATAATCCCATTTGTTGATTCTTGGGGCTATTTCTTATGTAATTGGAGTTCTATTTAGAAGTCCTTTCCTGAGTCTGTCTTCAAGAGTTCTACCTATTTTATCTTCCAGCAGATTGTTTCGATTTCAGTATCCATGTCTTTGATCCATTTTCATTTGATTTTGGGACCTGGTGATAAGTATGAGTCTAGATTCAATTTATATATCGTGTAACCAGTTTTCCCAGCGCCACTTCTTAAAGAGGCTATCTTTCCTCCGGCATGTTTTGGGCCCTTTTGTCAAAGATCAATGACTTACTGTGCCTACGGTAGTTTCTCCATGTTCTGTTCTGTTCCACTGATCAGCATGCTTGTTTTTGTGCCAGAAAATACTTTTTCTTTTTTCTTTTTATCACTCTAGCTTCACGGCATAACTTGAAATCTGGGATCATGATGCCTCTTGCTTTGTCTCTGTAGTCCAGAAGTGTTTTGCCCCAGGACTGCTGCAGCACACTTCTGGGTCTATCTGGGTACTCTTTATTACTGCCTCCCTGGCCCGTGCACAGCAATGACTACGGCTCAAAAATTTTTGGTCAAATAAATTTGTTTATAGATCATCCCTACATAAAATGAGAGCGAGAAAAGAATTATTGCTAATGCACTAGAAGTCACAGCCAAATAGAACTAGATGACAAAGTATCCATGAAATTAAAATGCAGCTGAAAACTATTTCCACTTGTAAAATTCATATCTCCTCACAAATTTCCCAGAGAGTCTGCAATTAAATAAAAGGACATATAAGTGTTTGAATAGTGTTTTTAACACAGTGCCAATTTTGTTTTTCTTCAGCAAGTGCCTGTTATAAATTATTATTGAAATATTTCAAACTTTCTTTAAATACTTTCATAAAGTGGATGCAAATGTCTACTTATTTTGCCCATATGCAGAAATCCAATCTATGGGTCCAATTAACATGTTTTAACTGAAAGTGAAGACTAAGAAGCCAGAAGCCAGGTTCAGAGACCTTCCCTACCCAGACACAGTAGCTGCCTGGCTCCAATGATTTACATGACAATAAATATTTACTTTGAGGAATATTTTGATTTTTTAAATCAAAGTAGGAAACTATAAAAGGCATGAATGAGGAAGTTACTAATCTTTTGAAACAATTTAACAATATTAACTTGTAAAATTGATGTATTCTATGCATTAAAAACATCACTTTGTGCTATTTATAAACATGGATAAATACTTGCATTAGCATAATTCAGAACACAAATCAAGCCTATATCTTAGAAATCGCAACACTTCAAAGAAAAAATAGTGTAAGTAAAGCAAAAATGGCTGTAGCTGTGGCACTGAGTAGTCACACTAGCCCAACGCTAAATCCACAAATAGCCTTCAGTTCTGGGCTCTCTTTTTCTTACAGGAATTAGGTGAACATAAAGGCTGAAGAGTAGATCTGCACAGCATGGCACTGTGCTGCATCTCAAATGTGGAGGATGTGCATGCTTTCAGGGAGAAAGCATATCTGGTAAACAGGTGGCAGTAAAATCAAACAAAACAGATCCTTCTCACAAGGTCTCTATTTCAGGCAAGAGTAGAGGAAAAGCAAGTGTTCTCTGCAGAAACCTACACAAATGCTTTAAGGACTATTTGCAGCAAGTTGAAGTGTGAAGCCCTAAAACACTGTAAGACAGAAGACAATACCAAGCCTTTTCTGCATCCCAAATCCTAGTCCAAGAGTCAAGAAGGAGTTAATCAAAGGCCCTTTAAGACAGGGGTGACTCTGCACCTGTCACCCACCTGGCCACTCAGGCTATCCACAGCCCAGCTAGAAGGTCACAGCCCTGCTGGAAGGCCATGGTCTTATGGAGAACTCAGGGCACATTCCACACTGCTTAGTATGTGCTACACACATCAGAAGACGTTCAAAGGGAACTCCATTCCCAAGAGCAGAACACTCCCTTTAAGGCTAAAGGGATCATCAGAGAGCAAGACGATCCAGACATACAGCTCTGTGTGTGTGTGTGTGTGTGTGTGTGTGTGTGTGTGTGTGTGTGATATCCAAGGCATTAGTAAGAGGGAGAGAAAGCTGTACACCTGTCCTTGCAACTTCAAAGATGAATTTCCACATCACTGAGTCCATAATGAACCAGGATGCTCAAGCCTACTTACTCCAACCTCACTTTCTTCTCAATACTTATCACTGTTCTTTGTTGGCAAGAACTGTTGTCAAGATGCAGCCTGGGAAGTCGTCAATGAGGCCCAGAAGAGAGGACAGCCCTAGCTCCCCAGTCTCTGAACCTATGGAGTATTCCTCAAGTGGCCAGGCTGAGCCTTACAGCTAGTTTGGGGTGCCCACTGGAATGACAGCCCTATGTGTGTGCATCTCACATACACCGTCCACGGCTGAAACTTCAGTGCCTAAAACAGTGACTGGCACAAGGCAGACATACAATGAAGATTCATAGGTTTAGCTGGCTCAGTGTCTCATGCCTTGTTCAGAGATGCTGTCCTTCTTACCTCTCTTTGGTTTGTACATTAAAAACCCTAACACGTAATGTTTATTTTGCATTAGAGGCTTTCTCAGGATATGGGCAAAAAAGGCAGAAAGCTGGAAAGAGATCAATAAAAGTCTAGGGTACTGAGGGATTACCTCAAAGTCATAATGAAATTTAATCTCCAATCAAAAATCATTTGTGTTGGGCTGGGGAGACAGCTCAACAGCTTAAGCCCCTGTCCGGCAAGCATAAGGTCCTGAGTTCAATCCCTAGTACAAAAAAAAAAAAAAAAAAAAAAGGTGGTGGGTGAATGGCTCCCCAGTAATGTTCACACCTTGATCTCTAAAATCTATGATGTACATTACATTACAGGGCAAAGCAAAATGTACTTTATAAATATAATTATGCTACAGACTTCAATGAGGAGATTATTCTGGATTATCTGGATGTGCAGTCTAATCACACAAACTCTTAACAGCATAGAACTTTCTCTTTCTGGAGGCCTAGAAATATGGCAGAAGAGAAAGATTCAAGGTGTAATGCTATATGCTGAACAGAGACCACACAGAAAAGATGAGAAATACTGGCACCTCTAAGAAAAAAGACCTCTCCCATCTCTCACAGCTGACAGCCAGCAAGTAAACAGGGACTTCAGACCTCTAACTGCTGGCTGATACCTTAAATGAATTTGAAAGTGAATCACTTTTAGGACTTCCAAAAAGGAACACACCTGAGGTATGGGTGCCATACACCTGTAATCCTAGCACTCTGGGAAGCTAAGGCAACACCATTATGAGTTGAAGCCCAGCCTGTGCAACTCAGTGACTTTGTCAGACCTTGTCTCAAAATAAAAAACAAAACACAGATAGGGAATGTATCTCAGTGCAAAGTCCCTGGTTCAATTCCCAGTACTGATACAAAAAGAAAGAAAGAAAAGAAAAGGAAGGTGAAGAGAACAGAAGAGAAGAGAAGAGACGAGACGAGACGAGACGAGGCACTGAGCCTTGATTTCAGTCTTATAAGACTCCTACAAAATTTCTAGGTTATCCCTGGCAAGCACAAGGGCCTGAGTTCAATCCCCGGTTCCGCAAAAAAAAAAAAAAAAGCCAGGTCTTCCCCATGTCATCCAAACACTGTTATGCAGTTGTTGTTCTGAGACTGAAGGAGCCCAGAAGAAAGCCTCTGAATGTCCTTGGCTGAAAAACGGAGAAAACACACACACACTCTCTCTCTCTCTCTCTCTCTCTCTCTCTCTCTCTCTCTCAAATAATACAATGAGGAAAACTGCTTCAAAACATGTCCTTCTTGATGATCTACTTTGCTACCAAAACTCATGTTAACAGAACAGTTTTCCCTCAAGATGTTGAGCTTGGCACCTGGTCACTGCCTCTGCTGCGATTCTTGGCCCACGTAACTGCCCACGTGCAGTGATCTCACATGTCATATCCACCTAACACCACAAATGTTAAAATTTCGGCCAAGTGGCAGGAGAAAAAGCCTTCTCATTGCAGATCAAATACCAATCCCAGCACTCCAATGAAAGCTGTGCTTAACTCAATAAATAACATTCCAACAGGTTGTAATCACAATAAATAACATTCCCACATTTCAACCTTTTGTGTCCTCCAAAATCATCTTACACAGACCTTCCTGACCACTCACTATAACCTAATTTGAGAACCCCATTTTCTGACTTTATGGAAAGATATTTTTCAGCGACAGCAGAGGGGCAGGAGAGGTACAGGAAGCACCTGGTGCCGCCACAGTCACCACCTGCTTGTGAAGCAACTGATTCCCAGGCACAACTATGACCCAAAGGTGATGTGACATGGCTGACAGATCCAAAGGTATGTTCCCAAGTACTCTGGCACACTGCTAATCTCCCAAATGGAGAGGCATTTTCAAGCCAGACCATGAGGGCTGTGGTGACATCTATAACTCATTCTTTGAATTGAGAGAGTTTTACTGGGTTGTGTACCTAACAGGTGTTTAATGAGAAAACATAAGTGAAGCAGATTGAATGGGCACCAGAATAAACAACTGTGTCTTCTAAAAACATTCACCTTGCCAAAATTTGAAGAGTCAATACATATTCCGTCTTGTAATGAAATAAAACAACCTACAACAGCCCACAGAAATGGTTTTATGCCACAAGCTTTTGCACCATCTTTCATAACCTTGCCCCTCTATGTCTCACCAGGCATAAACTCCACAAAAACATGGCAAAGGCAGCTGCTTAGGGCTGTAAACATTCCCATAAATATCTTACTTGAAATTATAATATAGGAATATTAACCAACAGAATCACAGACCACAGAACAAAACACTCAGAAGTATTTAAAAGAAAGACAGAGAGAAAAACCAGAATGCGCTACTCTGGAATTAAATAAAAGGGGCCTTGAGAAGCTGGTCCCCATGCCTAGCTGGGGTGCCCATGACCAAGGCATTCAGAAGTATGCTCTACTGTCCTGCCTCAAGCAGCAGCTGCAGCATCACAGTCAGCGACATGAAAGACCACCTTGCTGGTGGGTCCAGCTACACCCCAAGATGTGCTCCCGAAGTCACACTCCAAGGTGTGATCTAGGCAAAGGTCCCGAAGCTGAGCATCTCAGGAGTCCTGGGAGGATCGGATCCTCTATAAAGAAATCGTGCTGCACAAAGTCCAGGAGGGTTACAACTCTGTTTTATTACAGTGAGGATCATCTCTTCTCAGGCACAGTCTTCCTCCAGAGCTCTTTCTCTGGTTTTAAGAGAACCGACTGACAAATCAGAGCACTTCTGCTAAGCAGGAAACCAGGACAGGGGGGTGTCTCATGATCAGTTGGAGGCACTTGTCCTCAGAAATCCCACAGACAGGTTTATTCCACAATTCATTTACACAATTCTCTGATGAACAGTACGCTTATCTGGCCTCTTTGGTTAGGAAAGAATATGTATTCTCATGAAATCCTTTTCTAAATGACAGGATCCTAGGCTCATAAAACTTTGCCAGCACTTTTTATTTCTTTGAATACAGCTTTGTCACTGATGAAGCTATTGGGTATGGTCCTATCCAATTCTAGGGTTTTCCTCTCTAACATTAGCTCACAATGTCTCCTTCTAACATGAATTGACAGCCATTTTCTCATTAATAGTTTTGAAACATTTTTGAATCTAGGAAACTCTTCAAATGAACTTACTCAGAATTACAATATAAAACATGAGAAAGCAGGCCTTCTCTGATTAAAATGAGCACAAGGGACCTTGGGTTTGGATGCAGCCACACCCAGCTCATTCTTTCTCTACTCAACCCTTGAAAGATCGCCCAAAAGTTTGAAAAAAAAATACTCAAAATACCGCTGGGCTAAACTGTATAACAAACTCCTGGCAGCTCTATGTTTCTACAAAAACAAAGTTATACTGTCCAAGGAAAAATGTCACATTCTAAAAACACCAGTGCTTGAAGTTCCTCCCAGAGTGAGCACACTCACCACAACGGGCTTCAGGATGTCTATGTTGGAGCGAAGCATCCACTCGGCTGCAGCCAGTTGCTCCCTTGCTAGACCACAAAGCTCGGAAAGTTCAGGCTCACCAAGGTGAAGCACATCCGCTCTTGAGCCGTTGCACAGACTGGCCAAATGCAACTGGTGACCTTGCAAAAATACCTAGAAGCATCCATGCAAAGGGAGAAAAAGCAAGACAGATTACAAAGATGAGAAGTAGGGTCCTTGAAGACCTTGGGGAACCTCACATCGACTCAGTTTTGAAGACCTTAAAAAGGGCATTACTGTAATAGCTCAGTGCGTTGGGTTTCTTTATTGAACTTTAGGATGAACCAAGCAGGATCTGAGAGCACACTTAAAACCTGCCTGTTGTTTTTCACTCATATCTCTCACATCTTTTTTTTTTTGGGGGGGGGGGAACCAGGGATTGAACTCGGGCCCTTGCTCTTGCCAGGCAAGCACTTCATTCTACTAAGCAGTCTCCCTGGTCCCACCCACATCTTTTAAAGGGCAATCCCGAGTCCAATTCTTTTCCTCAGTACTGGAACACATGATTCAGTGAACAGGAATTCAGGGTCTGAATTTCTGGAATCGTTTTTATTAGAGGAAAAATATCTCCATTATTTTAGAGTTTATAATTTCTTAAACTGTAACTAAATTACCAAAAGGTATACTACTTATATCCAGATATAGTCACTTACTCAATATATAGAACCCTGTTCAAAGAATGTCAGAATTTGGAGTCCTCCATCTTACTCGTCCTACAACACAGTGCTAGAAAGCCAACCCTCTTACCTTCTCATTGACAGGCCAGTTCTAAGTCACTCTTATCTAGGCATTATAGCAAGCCCACTAGGAAGCCTCTCCTTGGTCGTATTTTGTTTATTTACTTGCTTTTCTGGGCCTAAACAAAATGTACTCCTTCCTCTAGGTAACAGCCTTTATAACAAGTGGGGTCTTTGTTCACTGTGCTCACTTTGCAGACACAGGACTGAAGAAATACAGACCACAGGTCTTTGTTGAATGAGTGGTGCAGGCTCTTTATTACTCCACCATTACTTCCTGTTACTTTAAATTAGTGCAGCCTGTGCTGGCTGGAGAAGAACCTAACGGGGATGATGGACAGAAGGCCTCTCAAACGCACATAGCCTCTGAAACACACAGAGCATTTGGCCTGCAATGGTTCCCCCATTTGCCCTTCTCCCCCTCACGTGCACCTCAGTTTTGTTCCCTTAACTTGCTCTTGCTGCCAGACCAGCATACCCCAAGATCACTGACGGCACAGAAACTCCAATAACCATACAAGGACTGCTTCCATCTCAGGATGCCCCTTATTTTAAATGGATGGGATATGACAGATATCAAATTGGCAGGGGGCAATGGAAATTGTGCTAAATGCAACTATTTTCAAAGCCTGCTGGCTCTGGCCCACCTCCCAACCACACAACTGGTAAACACAAGGCATATTTTCCTACTTTCACAACAGTAGGCAGTGAGCATATTTTTCTAATTTAAAAATTCCTGATCATGTGAAGCAAAGAGCTCACTTTCAAGCACAAATATTTCATAACTTCTGCTTATTGTAAAGAGAAGCTAATAGGCATGAGGCAGATTGAGGAAGCAGTTCCCCTGTACGCCAGGGAATCAACTCAAGAAGCATCTTTAAGAAACTGATAACCAAGCAATCCACAGGCAGGTATATAAGGAAGTTCTCTAAAAATCTCACATTAAAGTTGGATATAAATACTAATAGTACTTCTACACTTTTAAAATGTTTTATCTTTAAAAGAAGTAGTTTTGAAAAAAAATTCCTAATAGGGCTGGCCAGATAGCTCAGTGGACTAATGCCCCTCTTAGGCAGACTCAGGGACCGGGGTTCGACCCCCAGCCTGCCGTGCTGGCCCTGACCCCAGGGCATGCTAAGACAGGGAATGAGATGGCGTGGTGGCATGTGCCTGTAATCCCAGCACTTGGGAGGCTGAGAATAGGAGAATCACTACAAGTCCCATCTGTGTAGTGCGACCCTGTGGACCCTATACTAAATACATAAAATAAATAAAACACTAAAATTTCCTGTCTAAGATAGTACAAACAGATGCCCCACAGCAATAATCCTCAACCTCGATTCTTTTCCTAGAACCATGAGAAGTAAGTTTAATTCACTTTAACTTCAAATGTAACTATTTTAGGAGAAAGTTATCACAAGTGCCCCCTGACAGCCAAGCAATCAGTTCTGCTTCTACCGGGTGGCTTTTGATGTCAGGGTGCACATTCAGCTCTCTGGAGAGCTTGGCAACCTCACCCCAAGCCAGGCAGTAAAACTAAATGAAGCTGAATTCAAGATAACTATTTCCTTCACCATATTACAAAGATAGGAGTTTATTCCTGTCTCACGGATACCAGCAATGCACCTAACACTGCACCTGCCATCAGCCCCCACCGAGGAAGCCATCAGCGGCAGCATACCTTGCGGAGACGGACGTCGGCCCTTAGTATGCTGTCCACAGTAGGTCTTGAGAGAGACAGGTTGTCACGCAGGAAGCCAGAGAAGGTTTCATTGTCCATCAGGAAATCCTGAAGCTTCAATTCTACCAAAAAATGGTGTTTTATTTTCACTGAATAAATGACGCTCCCCCAGTCCCAAGAAAAACAGCACTGCAAGGCGGATGGAGAAAAATAGTGCATCAATTCCCTTGTTTTAAACCCCTTGATGACCACAAGCTTCTGGCTTTTAGGCACACAGAACAATGAGTCAAGGGAGCTGTGAGTTATCAGGAGAGGCATTAAAAAATGACTTGGTGATACATATTTGTTGAACACACTCAGCGTGTGCTCCTAAACTCAAACGGTGGACTAGTGCTGTTACACACCACTTTTCTTTGCTTTGTAAACAAAGAACCGAGTCTTTTCAGTGATCTCATCCATCCTACCTCAGCTCTGTCACACTGACTCCACAGCTCCTGTCTCCCCAGAACCATCTCACACAATGAGAATCAGAGAGATTTAAAGATGTATTCCCACAGGCTACAAGGGCTAGGCTAATGCAGGCGCAAGCAACAGTTCTCAAATTTTAACAAGCAGCAGAATTACCTACTGGACTTGTTAAAACAGACCCCAGCCCCACAGTTTCTGATTTCACAGGCCTGTGAGGAGGCTGAAGAAGCTGCATTTCTAACGAGTCACAGGTGACGCTGACACTGCCAGCCTAGGACCTGCGCTTTAAGAAGCATTAGTACAGAGCAGTATGCGTATCAAAGTCCCTTCACACAGACAGACTCATCTTATTTTGAAACAAAACATGACTATGGAGCTTTCAAGCCTGAGTCTGCCATACCATAGGAAAATACAGAAGCATATATTTAAAAACCTCCCCTCCTTAATTTGATTGCTAACGGGCTTCATACAGATTGCAACTGAACAACAGGCCCTTCGCGTACATTCAGAGAAGGTCTCAATGTACTGGTGTGAAACAGGAGAATCACCGCTGTGGGCTCCGGAGTTGGAGGCTGTGTCTGGCGGTCTCCTCCGGGGATCTCGCACCATCTTTCTGGGCCTCAGTTTCTTCATGTCCAAAGGAAAAGGTTTCTGACAAGGTACTTGGGAAAGACATTTCAACTGATAACCTTTTCCCTGCCTTATTTTGTTTCACTGCCCACCTCATCTCCTTCCACAGTACCCTTCTATTAACCTAAATGCTTTTGTTTTACAATAAAGATAAAAACATCTCAGCATGACTAGAGAGTTTGCTAGACAGTCATGTACAGAACTGTGGCCCACAAATACAGCCACCGAATGTCCTCTAAGGGGTGAAGCTTACAAACCCAAACCATTTACCTGAAGAGAAATGCAGAAAAAGAGCTTTAATCTGAAAATGGAGCTACAGTGTGAGGTGTCAGGACACCAGGAGTTCATGGTGGGAGCTACAAGGGTCGGGTATGGAAATAAAGTAACGAGAGGACTGGTTCTCACGATCCAAGCATGTTCTACTTTAAGGAAACTTCAGTAATATTGTATAGAGCGCCACAAAGAATACATAAATACAATTTGCACTGCCTCTAGAGAAATGATGCTCATAGACACCCATGTGGCTAACACACAGGGATTCCTCATGATCCCCAGCAGCTGTTTCCTAGGCCTACTGCTGTAACTCCTGGAATCAGTGCTCCCACATACTGCCTGCCACCTTCCTGTTGGTGGCACCATCACACGTGACACCATCCGGTTTCCAGTGGGCTTCTTTCCGTGGTTGTCAAGGCTCAGAGCACCTAAGACTCACTTAGGGAGCTTAGTTAGAATATAGTTTCTTGGCCCCAATCCAGAAAAATTAGAAAATAGTGTATCTAGGGACCAGGGAGATAGCTCAGCGGTCTAAGCTCCTGCCTGGCAAGCACAAGGACTCGGGTTCAATCCCCAGTATTGCATGCTATGTCAGCCACCAAAACTGGGCATGATGGCACAAGCCTGTAATCGCAGCACTGGGGAGGCTAAGATAGGAGGATCACTTTGAGTCCAAGCTGCACCAAATAAATAAATAAATCTTAAAAGTGTATCTAAAGTGAGAGGCCACAAATCTACGTTTTAATAAGAAACCTGTATCTTTAATGCTGGGGGTCTGGGAACCCTATTTTAAGAAACAATTTACATGTTACAATTTACTTCCACTACCATGGACTTGTAAGGACACACAATCTGCATTCTGCCTTCGCGTTCCCAACACCCAAATCAGAGCCTGAGAAGAGAATTACTGCTCAGTAAATGACAGCTGGGTAATAAATACTAACAGGAGTTGGGCTAAGCAGATTCCAGCAGTATCTGAGAAGATTCCAGAAGTATCTAGACTTGAAGGTCCTGGAACAATGCAGGATGTTGGGGCCATCCCCAGGCCATATTTGGGAAGTAAAGAAGACCCCTAGGCACTACATCTGTCTTCTCAGGGACAAAAGCAATATCCAGAGCATCCTCAGTCCTCTACAGTAGGAACAAACAAGTAGGTAAACAGGCAGCTGCATTTGAGGCCTAATGTGAAAAGACAGGCACTGACTGCTGCGTAGCAATAGTAACAGTACCACGATACAACAGGAGCCATAAAACTGGGTTTTGGGTCCATGTGTGTGACATCATTTTGCCTAGCCGTTGTTTACAGTACCTTACCTGTAAAATGTGGGGCCAACGACCTCAAGAACTTTCACAGAACACAAGAAACAAATGAGCTGACCTTCATCAATCACCTGGGCCCCAAATTCCCCCTAAGCAGAGAGAAGTACAAAGCACGAAGCCAGGGGGACCTCGGGACAGCCCCCTCCCTCCCACACAGGACGCTCAAAGTGTGGGAGGCTGACCCAGGCTGAACCTTCAACAGCCCGAGGTCGCTCAGCAACACTCTAGAGACCAAAAATGTGCTCAGCATGTTTATAAAACTACTCTGCTGTTTCAACAGACTAAGGATGAGAACAGCTGGATGTGATCAAACTCCAAATGCCTGTCCCCTGCATGAGACACAAGAGCTGACAGACTGAAGAGTCAACAGCCCCTGGCAGTGCACGTGTGCAGTGCAGTAGGGCGGCTGGGTGGGGAGGTGGAGGGGAGGGCCAGCGGGCCTTGGCTTCACAGAACTCGCGATCTGGCCACATGGATATCTGCACGTGTCAGCTCGGGCCCTCACCGCTCACGCCCGCTGCAGCTCAGAATACAGGAAGGCGAGCTGCTTCTGAGGCTGGTTTATATCTGGTAACCTAAACAACTAATTTGGATGATAACCATGTAATACAGCAAACATTGTGGAATTCCTATTACATTATTTAATGAAATTTTATATCATTTCTAATGCTTTTTTACTATACTGTATTCTTTAAAAAAATTTTCAAGGATGACTGATCTCATTATGTTCCTTGCTAATTTAACCATAAAGCATATTGCAGAGCAGAGAGACGACTTTGCCATGTATGTCGAATTCAGGATCTATTACATGTGCATGCGGGTGCGTATGTATTTGCCTGGCTGATTTCCTAAGCTGGATATAATTAGTGGATTCTTTCTGCTGATACTTGTGTGCAAGGCAAAAGATCAAAGCTACTTCCTGCCTATTCAGAACTGTCTAAAGAATAAGTCTTGCATTTTCCAGAGACTCAACAGAAAGGACTACAACTACTGTCACAACATGCAGCTGGACGCAGGAAGACAGAAGATGCTCTACCAGGAAGACCACCCAGTCCAGGCCAGGCTGGAACCATGCAGCAGAAAGGACAGGCAGTCATTTCACCGTGGTCAAAGGTGTTGCTGGGGACCTGGACTTTATCTTCCCAATGTGTGGATGGGGAAGAGGATTTCTGACACAATCTTACCCAGCGGCATCGAGAGGAACACAGGGCCAGACAATATCAGCACTTGTTATAGCGTCAGAAGGGCTAGATTCAGGTACTTCTCTGCCATTTCCAAACTGTGTAACCACACACCTCACTTCTCACCTTTCCTTAGTTTCTCTGGGCCTTGGTTTCCCTGCATGTAAAGTGGGGCAGTAACATTCTCTGGTTGTGACGAAACCCAAAGATCAGGAATGTGAAAGTACCTGTTCTGAACCTATTTTCTTCACCTATTTACATGAGAAACCAAGAAGGTGAGTGATATCTCAGTACCTACCATCATGACCAGAGTGACCACTACATTTAATGTGACTCTTGCTGCCCACAGGAAAGACTGAAGGTCACCATCCAGCAAAAAGCTAGAAGAGATTTCCTGCCACAATCTCTTCAAAATGGGCCAAAGTATGTGATCTGCTGAGCTTGGCCTGCTTGCTTTTGCCTACAGAAGAAAACAGCGTCCTGCTGCATCCCCTGGAGCTATGCTGTGAGGACAGTGAGGCAAAGCCAAGGTGAAAGGAAAGGCAGAAACAAAAGGAAGGGAGGACACTCAACTTCCTCCACCAGTAAGGCAGCCTCTCTGAGCAGCCAGGAAAACTCAGTCAGGCAGAGAGGGGTGTGGTGAGGAGTGGCTCATCCCTGGGAGGCTTTCAAGGTCACGTAGCGTTCCTTCCTTCCCTCCAGCCAGCCCGCAAGAGCACAGCCTGGTCTCTGGCTAGGGAGCAAAGGACTGAAGCAGGGGAAAGAGAAAGCAAAGAGAGTGGGGGAGGGAGCAAGGAGGAGAGAGGGGAAAAGAGGAGGGAAGAAAAGGAAAAAGGGAGGGGGTAGGGAGGGGACAAGGGGGAGGAGAGCAGGAGGAAAGAGGAAGAGCAGCAGCTGGGAGGCTGAGGGAAGCCCTGGTGTGAGCTGGCTGAGGTTACTCTCGGTCAGTGCCCTCCAGGCCCAGCTCTGGTTTCAAGATCTCTGCAGTCTTGTGCACAACATGAAAAGAAACCACAGCAATCAGCAGGTTGAGAAGTGGGTGGAGGAGACAAACTTGAAAAGAAGTAGAGAAAGAGGCTCCTTTGACATCCTAGGCCTACATACTCTTCTTACCTGGATTTTCAGGGGGGCACCAGGGGAGATAGGGGGTCTCCAGACCTGGCCCTGCCAAATGGATGATAACCCAATGACCCAATATTGAGGTGGAAAGTCAAAGGGAAGAAATCCTAACTCCTGGCTTCACTCAGCCTGAGCCTGCCCCGCCTTATGAACAAGACCTTGACATACTTCTTGTCATAAAAGAGTTTTAAACAGACACACTTTGTTGTTGTCTTGGTTTGTTTTCCTAATGCTGGACCTCTACTTTCTTCAAGGGACCAGACGGATGGGTTCTGAGAGGAACTTGCTGTTCCGTGCTGGGGGATAGCTGGTGTGGCAGCGTGACTGGCTGTTCCAGGGGGTGTTTCCTTAGGGCAGATTAAGAGCAGGCCAGTACTGCAGGGTGTGCATGGCTTCAGGATCTCCCTGCTGGTCATCCAGGCCTGGGTTTTCCAACTCAGAAGTTTCTGTACAGTGAGGGCCTGCGACACAAAGACATACCTGAAAAGGCTCAGAATTTACAGTGTGCCTAGTTTGGTTCAAATCTGAATTCCAGGATTTTCCCATGGACTTGGGAAAGTGAGCTCTCTGGGAACCTTTTGTAAATGAAAGACCCTAAAAGTGTGGGTGAAGCAAACACATGACGCTCAATGTGTCAAGTACCCTGAATGATGACTCACACAAATGCTAGAGAAAATATGAGCCAAAAATTAAATATGTTCAAAGTAAATGTTAATAAAATCTTTAGGACAATTATATGAAGAGTTCCCAAAAGAAAAATGAGACTACGGTTAGGTGCCTCAAACACTATGAGGCAGAATCAATGCTTCAGAATAATAGGAGTGGAATAATGTGAGGAGCCATGTACTCCTCAAAGAGTTTTATACATGTGAGTGTACATACACAAGCTTCTAAAAGGTTACTTGTACCCAGAACACTAGAACTATGGTTCCAAGAAATAACACTTTTCCTCAGTGCTCCAAGGCAGGAGCCTGTGAAGAGAGAGTATATGAAGACAGTCCCTGCTCTTGCCTGCTGAGAGGAGAGGGGTACAGGAGGCAGGGGAGCAGAGTAGTGAGCCTCCATCCTTCTACCCCCAGAGTCAGTCAGCAGGAAATCAGGGGTAGAAGAAAACACCACTTACCTCTCTCCCAAATTCACCTATGAAGCCAATAACACAACTGCAGTGATCTGAATGTTTAGAAAGTCCTACATTGAAATGGAATCACCAATGTGATATTAAGAGGTAAGGATTTAATGAAGTGATTAAGTCTTGAAAGCAGAGCCTTTTGGGTAAGATTAGGGGCCCTCTAAAAGGACTTGAGGGAGTGGGTTTGTTCCCCCCATCCCTTGTGGCATGTGAGAACACTATTCAGAGGACGTAGCAACAGGGGACCATCTTGGAAGCAGAAGATAGCCCCTGCCAGGCCCTGAATCTGTGTTGCCTTGATCTTGGATTTTCCAGCATTCACTGCCATAAATCTCTATGGTATAAAGTTGCCTGGTCTTAGGTATTTTGTTTTGGTGGTGTAAATGGACTAAGACTCTCCATGTCTTACTAATAAGAGGGAAGAGGTTATTGGAAAGTCCCAGAATAAGGACTGAAGTCAGCTGGTAAGCAATTGCATGGTGACAAGGTTGAGTGGGGTCTGTGGCCTCAGAGGGAAAGGGTGACCAGTTGTATTGGCCAGAGGGTGGTGGGTACAGTCAGGCTGAGGTCAAGTTAGCTCAGGAAGTCCAGGAGACAATGAATGGTAACACAGAGGAGGTAATACTGATCCAAATAAGTTACAAACCTGAAGATAAAGCAAGGAAGAAAGGAGCCAACATGAGAAAGAGAAAACAACTGAGAAGAGAATGGCATGTGGAGAACCTGTTATGACCAGAGAGGCAGAAAGATGGGAGAGGACCCCCAAGACATGAAAGGAGTGAAACAAGGACAAGAAGCAAAAAGGATAAAGAAACAAAGAGGTTGGCAACAGGAAAGACTACACCAAACACAAGGGGTAAAGCAAAGAAAAGCTAGAAAAGGAAACAAGTTCAAGGCAGCCAGGTTCCACTAGTAAGCTGGCTAAATGTGGCACCAGCCATCCAGACACATGGTGGCACAGGATGAGAACTGGCCTATGAGTACCCAAACGACTGGGAACACAGGGTTGGAAATAAATTAGGAATTGAGGTGGTGTTCTTCCCAAGTCTGGTCTAGAAGGTCTGTCAAGTATACATAGTGCATAAGATGAAAAAATAAACTGATAAGTGATTTGTATCAAGTCCACCCAAGGAATGTAAGTAAACACTACGGGCTACAAATGTACCACCACTACCAAGAAAATCAAGAGACAGGAGGATGAGGCAGGGAGGGAAAGGAAAGAAGATGAAAAAGGGAATTAAGATGTGTTATTTATAAGTACCAAATTTCCTTAAGGAATGTGAATATTATATACTACATACATGTACTAATATAATAAAAAGTATAAAATATATACAGTAAAAGCTTAATTTTTCTAACCTCTACAATTTATAAAATTTATTAATAATATGGTAGTTCTTTGTGGGCACAGAAAGGCAATTCTTATTAACAGAACCTCAGATACATTATATGTATTAGTTTTCCAGAATCTCTAAAACAAGTTTCTAAGAAAACTCTTATTGTTCTTCCCACTTTTTAAAAGATGAAGAGAAAGATCCTGAGAAATCAATACTTCACTCAAGATCAAAGAACAAATAAGCAACAAATAGAAACCCAAATGTCGCAATTACAAAGCTCTGGCTCTTTCCACTTTATTAGCAATTAAATGAATTGTTTTACTCTCTGAAAAGTCTTTGCTGAAAGCTGGCCTTGCCACCCATCATGCCTAGTGTTGCCAAAGGGACGTATGGCAGCATGGCACGGTGGAAAATTGCTAAGCTTGGAGTCACCAGGCCTGGATCCAGGTTACAACTTCATTCCACGAGCCTGAATAACAGACGCAACCACGGAAAGCCTTGTCTTCCTCACGAGTCCAATGAGGGGAACGTGAGGAACATGACCAACCCGCTAGTGAGACATTAAACCTTGAATACAACAATCTACTAAACATGAAAAACAATGTCATTACCTGGTGCAACTTCATTAGACAAAGTCACTCTCCGACTGCCCTTTTTGGCGCCTCAATGCAACCACAATGTCTTGCAACCACAACCAAGATGGGAGAGACTTTCAGGGACAAACAAATTGGCCTTCATTTTAGCACCCAAAGGGTAAATAAATCTTACACTAGAAAAGAAGAGGCATGCAACATTGTTTTTGATGATAACAAATCCAAAAAATAAATTATAAAATAGTCTCATGTGTGTGGAGTACATTCTGATCTGTAATTGAATGCAATTGTTTTCTATTCTTGGCTGTGTAAAGCTGACCTTTGGTTTGATAGAATACAGGCCAGGTTTCAACACTGCAGTGTGGTGCAGTGCCGCATCACCCTGCCTCAGTCCAGCTGGGGCCAGCCCTCTGATCTGGATGAAGATCAGTCGTCTGGGCTCTGCCCCCAGCCTGAATTTGACAGGTCTGAGAAAACTTTCTCCTAGTAGGTGAAAAGATTTCAACATACAAAGCTTGAGGCCTCAAGCCAAAACTTTTGACCAGCACCCTCACAACGTTAATTACAACCATCCAAAGATTTCAAGGGATTTCCATTTGGAAGCCATAATATGGACACCTGTATCACCAGCTGTCCCATAATATGACACCACAGGGGTACAGCAAGAACAGAAAGCAAAGTCTGGAGCTGTAATCTCAACTTGAGTGCCTGCCCCAGTCAGACGAGGGACTTCAGGCAAAACAGAAGGGACTGTCGATCACAGGATACTCTTTGTAGATGGTCTGGGAAGGAATCTACCCATGCCTGTCACCCATGAAGCCTGGAAGCGAAGGAAGTCTGTTGTTCCTCTTAGCAACCCTCACCCTCCTCTCATTCCAGCTGCTCATGCCCAGCACCCTGTGACCTTGACCTCAGGGAAGAAGCTTCTAGCTATCTAGGTCAGGCCTCTCATGCCTGTAACAGCAGAATATAAAAGACAGGAGTTCTGGGTGCCTTGTGTCTTTGAGCACCCATGCTCTGCTCTTGAGTGCATCCTGCATATACCACTAAGAAATCCTCCTAAGGTCTCTATTAAAAAAAAAAAAAAAAA
>NW_004524670.1:4527856-4614966 GCF_000260255.1 Octodon degus
TTTTTTTTTTTTTTTTTCAGAATGGGGGATTGAACTCAGGCCCTTGCACTTGCCAGGCAAGCGCTTATTCTCCTGAGCTATCTCCCTGGCCCCCCTGGTCTTACTGCTGCACTCAGCCAGCTGTGCTTCCCTAGGCAAGTTACTCAGGTTCTCCAACCTTTGATTGTGTCACGTGCACAGGAAAAATAAAATCCCCTACACTCCAAAATAGCTGTGAAAATGCACCAAAGTACAGCAGAAGCCCAGTACTGACTACACTAGGTGCTTTAACTCTGTTGCTTCGTGGACTTGCTCTATTGCCCCTTGAAGGAGGTGCTACTGTTATTCCATTTTGAGAAAACTGAGACCCAGAGATGTTATGGGATAATCCAAGAGCACACAGCTGGCAAACAGTAGAGCCAGGACCTGAATCTGGACAATCTGGCAGCCAAATCTGTTTGCTTACCACCAAATTGTACTTTCCAGGAGATGATTACAAAATGTTAATTATACTCTTTTTCCTTCAAATCCCTGCCAGAGCAAACTACCTTGTCATACCTTGTCATGTCACTGCAACTACCCTGTCCCCTGGAGCTCATGTTTTGACTTTCAAAGATCAAATCAGAAGCAGAAGTCCACACCATGAATTCTCAGTATTACCAGTAAATTATCTGATGGCAAATATGACCAGAAAGGTATGATCCTTTTTTTAAGTCCTGCAGGACCAAGCTCTCAAAAAAACACTCTTGAGTCCAAGCCACTAGGAAGGGCAAGGAAACCAGATTTATGCTATCAATACACAGACAATGGCAACCACCTCACTGATTCAACTCAAAATGTAGCCGAAGGGATAGAGAAACATAAGACCCATGTTAGGACGGGAGACACATGTGACACTGCCCTGGATTTCAACACCAGTCCTTTGCCTTCCCAACCTTTACTTTCAATGACATAGGATATGCACAAAACCCACAGGACACATGACTCCCAGAAATGTATCACTTTCAAGTCCTAGGTATAGCTTGGAAGCTACTCCTCTATCCTTCCTGGTCGAAGCATGCAGGTCCAGGAAATGGTCTTCTGCAGTCCCTGAAGGCATGCAGAGTTATGTAGTAAAAGATGTAGCTGTACCTTGGGACATAGTCAGATACTCGGAGAACTAGACTAGGACCTGGGCTGAGTCCCAGGCATGGGGGGATGCAGCCATGCCCCTGAGCCCACACCCTTCTCCATATCACCTGGGTCACACCACAGCTGGAAAGATGAAGAAGTTCCATGGGATGCACACAAGCCTAGAAACTGTACCCAGACCAGCACAAGCAATGAGATTTGGGGAGCTTCCACGAGGATACAGCACTGGCTAAGGGACTGGCTTGAGGGGCCAGGCAGAGCTAAGTAACTTCCAAGAGGGGCTATGAGGAGGGTCTACTCCAGAAAGGCAAGAAACACAGCTGCAGCTGAGTAGGAGTTGTGCAGCTGCCTACCATGCAGAGGTACCACTCATGAAGGACCTACACTCATAGGAGTGAACACTGGGACAAGTGGATGCCTGAGCAAATGTGTTCAGCGGGGAGAGGGGAAAAGCCCATCAGGATCACTGAGGAACTTCTGCTTAAGCAGCAGCAAAACAAATAAACTGTACAAAAGTAAAAACACACAAACAACAAAAGAGCCTCTCCTTCCCCCACACAGTCCTGACCCTGGGCAGCACCTACCCACTAAGGGGCTCAGCTTAGGCTGCTCAGCCGCTCATCCCACTGAAAAGGTGGCATCAAAGCAAGGTTCAGGAAAGCAGACCTGAAGAGGCGAGAGAGGCTGAAGAACAGGGTACGGCCAGGGTGAAGGATGAGAAAAGGACAGCTCCTCTGCCTGCCCTGTGCCCACTGCCCTGGCACAAGCAGATGCAAGTTCATGAGGCCTGGAACTGACCCTGTACAGGGCACAGCCTTCAAGAAAGAAAAACACTTTTAACTGTACTTTTGCAAATTTTATGAAAAATATCAGTGTGAACTCACTCCAAGATTCCTCAAAGGGTCTTGCAAGGGAGGCATGAAAGTGATTTTCTTTAGCTTCCCAGAAAATGCTCTTTCTGGTAAACGCTTGGGCTCCAGGGAAGCCCTTCCAATGAAGTCCTGGAAGATAAAACTTTGCAGAAGAAAGAAAGCCAAGATGATCTTTAGAAATTCTGCCACTGATACAAGGGAATGAACTCCACAATGCCATGTGTTGAAATCTCTTACTTTTCAAAGACCCTTACCCTTACACTTGACCCTTACAATACTGTGTGAATGAGAAAGGGCAAGTGCTTTAACTTCTCTTGCCTTCACCCCAGGAAGATGCCCTGACTGCACACCATGTGCCGGCTACTTTGCTCAAGCATGAGCAAAACACAGTCCTGCTTCCAAGGATCTGCAGTCAGGCAGACAGGCCGTACCACCCCGGAGGTCCCCCATCCAAGTTTCTAAAGCGAAGCATCTCCAGGTTTTCTCACCACACCTAGATTCTGAAGGAGGAAAACTCGTGGCCCAGAGAAGGTGAGCAATCTGGCAAAGCTCACAGCCAGGAACAGCAGGGGAAGTAAAGCAGCTCTGACTCTTTATATGCCAACTATGTCATAGATGCTCCCCATCAGACACCCCCAGAAATCATTTCTTTAATGCTTGTGACCCACTGCACAGCTAACTTCTGTATTTCAGATAAATAAAAGGCTAAGAAGAATCAAACCTGTCCAAGGTTCATTCATAATGAGGGCTAGAGTCTGAATTTATTGTCAAAACAATTTTAACAGGGCTCAAAACTCTCCCTTATGAAATACTAGCATGTTACAACCTTCAGTCATTTACAAATTACTCTCACACAGTTTACCATATTGACATAAAAGATGCATTCTTTAAATTAACATCAGTGATGTTTTTCTGTTTACAACCCTTTAAACTATAATAATCATGAAACTGCAATTTGATGTGGGTTAAAATTAAATATCTTCACCCATGAGCAGCCTGAAATCATCTCAGATGTCACAACAAAACTCACGCAAAGCAACAATCATCTCTGTCAGTCTGTGTCTCACAGGCTTGGAATCGATATAGGGCGTTCTTTGTATAGTTTCAGAGAATTTGTGCAATATTTGCTTCAGGTTGCAGTCACAATAATATTTAGGAGGAATGAAAGCTTCTCACACTGGCACCTGAACACTAATTTAGGCACCACTCAATCTGCGTGTTTGTCCAGAAAGTTCCAATGATTCAAAAACTGAGTAAAACATCTCCATAACTTCCTCTTTTGCTCCTAATTAAGATGTTTTTGTGGATATCTAGAATTTTTTCTATGCCTGATCTCTCAAAACTAGCGGGAAGCCTTCCCAGATAGAAGATTATTAAAACAGTACAATCTAGGGGCCACTGAGTGTTTGGTTATATTTAATTCCCAAAAGATCCCTTCCATAGTTGTGAGAACTCCAGGAATTGACTTCTCCTTTCAGGATCAGGTTATTTTTTAGAATAGAATTTTGAAACTGTTTTGTATACCCCTGGTGTCCCAGCATCTAGAACCATGGCTGGCAACTCTCTAACATCCCAAGCTATAGTGTCCAATGACACTATGAGTGACGGTGACACTCTCCGGAGACTGATCCAAGTCTCAAGTTTTGGTCCCCCAATTATCAGACTTGGACAAGAACAATGTGTATTCACCAAATTCCCAGATGAAAGGAAACAACAAGCAGCAGTAGATGTAATACAAGGCAAAACCAAGAGTCCAAAATGGATTTGGTAGGGTAGGATGGCATAGGTAAACTAGGAAAGAGATATTTTCCCTCTAGTTCAAAAAAGTAATGACCCAATTAAGAAAAGAAAAACAACAACAAGAAAAAAAAAAAAAGGAGAACGAGTAACTTACAATTCTGTGTATTTTTTAAAAATCTGTAATTGTGGTTGATTGCACATGGAATATGAGTCAACAGTGACGTGAATGCCAAAAAGCCTAATGCAATCCCAGATTGCATGAACAAAAATATGGTACTCAGAGAAAAGGAGGCAAAAGTCCCTTTCTTGTCTGTTCTAGAACACTTTTGTAATTTTCAGTAAACTTCAAGAATGGCATAAACACACCAAGACACAACCAGAGTACAGGCAGAAATCTGGGAGGAAAAGTACTCTGGGAGAGAAAGGAAGGACATTTAGCCTAGGAAAAATCAAAGACTCCTAGAAAAGAAGGTGAACTCCAGAAAAAGAGGGCTGTCTTCAAACTTCCAAGGGTATTAGAATTAGGCTTACTCCCCAGAAGGTACAATGCAGTAGCAAATACTGACACAGGTAGAGCTATCAACACCCAAACTAAGCTACCCTGAGAGGAGTGAAGTGAGTACAGAGTACAGAAGGTGAAAAAAGGTAGACCTGAACCAGACCAGCTTCTAGATCCTTCCACCAGTGAGGGAGACCTATCCTCCCAGGAGTGAGTGTGAGAGCAGCCAAACACAGACCTCCCAGGAAGGCTCAACACTGACATATCCCAGCCTCAGCATCTCTCTGAAATATAAAGTGCTATTCAAAACCAGCAAAATGCCACTGACTTCTTCTAGAAAGGTGGAGCATGTCTGTACATCACCTTCTAGAACTGTGGCCTGGATTTGTGTTGTAAGGAGTTTAAGAATTCACTGCAAGGCCAAAAGGAAAACATACTGAGTGACAAGAACGATGTGACACATTTGAAATCAGGTAAGATCTCCTCTGCAAAGCGATGCACAGAGGAACGACCTCTCTTTTCCACCTTAACTCATGTCCCTAAGTCACACAGAACCAGCTCAGCTGCGACTTCCCCACTGACACAGCAGCCCTGGCACAGCCTCATCTCTCCACTGTGAAGGGACATCTCTTCTGTACCAACCCCAATATGGCTTTGCTTCCCTTTGTCTTCGGATTCCACACTGCCCACTGCCTTCTTTCCGGCCCAAGAAAAGCACAGTTCTGACTGCCCAGGAAAAGCTCCAAGCTAGGCCCCATTTAACCTCTAGAGCCTTATACCGTTGCTTCTCTGGCCAACTTGAATCACAAAGGAGCAGACTTTTCAGAAAGGCCAGCTCATTGCATTCTTTCCTCAAATTGAGTCAGAGTGCTTCCATGCACCAGCAGCAACTGGCCTGTGATGGGACAGAGTGATTCAGTACCCACATTGCTTAGAGCCCCCAGCACATGGTGATAACAGAAAGCAGACTAACTTACATAGGCTTCATTATTGCTTTCAAATTCCTTAGGCTATGCACGCCATCTCTGCCTGCACCTGGTAGCTGGCTCCCTCCGGCTTCTGTCCCTTGGCAGGCCACCATCTGGCAGGTTAGACTGTGACTTCTGCCATATCTCAGGCAGCATACAGCCTGCTCCTCAGACTTTCTCCAGTGTCATGCAATAAGCTGCCTAGGCACTTACCAGATCAGAGGCTAAGATTTTACTTTTTAAAGCTCAGAGGTCAAATATCCATCAGCCTAAATCAAATGATATTTTCCTTTTCAAAATAAAACTTGACTTTCACTTACCTACACCACATTACAATTTGAATTGTTCTTATATACATAGAAGTATCCCCTTTCTATAAATCTGTCAACCATATGATCAACTCAAGAAACACAGCTGACAGAGCCTGTACCCTTAACTGTTCCTCACTCCCAGCCCTTACCATAAGCCGTAGCCATTCCTGTCTCCCAAGAGGAGGCCAATCTGCTTACTTCCTGTGGTACTTACACTATCTGAGGTATTTTTCCCAACGCACCTTCAGAGAAGCCCTATTTCCCAGCAATTCACAGGTTTCCCTTAAGAAAGAGCTAAAGAAAACCAGCCCCCAGCCACCTGGGCAGGTCACTGTCCACTTCCAAATGCATACCCAAAGGGCTTTTGCTTACTTGGGCTGGAATTCTCGATCTGCTTTAATGCCCTCAGAACTTTGTACATGTCCTTCATGCTGGTGTCTTTCTGGCTGTACAAAAGAAGCCTCCGAGCATCCAAGAACAGGCGAGACACACTGTAAAGGGTGCAAGGAAAGGAAAAAGGCTCTGGTTAGGTCGGCTGCCTCTCTCACTGCGAGACCGTGACTGCCAAGTCCACCTGCCCAGCCTGGGTTCCTGGCCCCCATGGGTCATTCCCAGCCACTGCTCCTGCTGCCCTTGCTGCCTTTGTCTAGCCACACTGAGAACCTATCTTGTCCCTTCACCTCTAATGCCCTTCCTCTGAGTCTAGACACTAGAATTGCCCTCCAAGCCCAGTCTGATGCACACACACACGCACGCACGCACGCACACACACACACACACACACACCCAGGGCTGATTTATCTGCTGAGGCACAGTATGCCTAGAACCCAGGCTATTTTCGAATCCCATGAAAACATTTTCATCTTTTAACAACTCAGAATTAAACATAAATCACGTAAGCGTGCATACATAGTATCAATCTGCCATGAATTATTTTCATCTCTACGCCAACGCATTCATGAAAACACAATTCGTATTTCTGGGTGGAAGGAAAGGCCCATGAAGGCTCCAAAGCTTATAGTGCATGAACTTTACAGGCGAGCCCTGCCTGCCTCAGCTGCACACCCTCAGAACGGCCTTCAGGCAGCTCCTCCTTGGCAGGACTTGGGAAAGCCCCTCCGTAGGTTCAGCAGCAAAGCTCAAAGCCAGCAATACAAAAGCAAAGAAAGCAGAAGCATTCTGCTGTGTAGCCCAAGGAGCTTCCACTGGGGTTGACGCTGATGTCTGACAGGCTAAGGGCAGAACCCGAGAGAAGAGGACACACACGCTCAGGCTGAGCCCTAAGCTCCCTGAGGGCCAGACCCCTGCCAGTGCCTGTCTTTGTGCTGCCCAGATCCCAGCTCTGAAAACCTGCCTCCCCAGTTTCCAGTAAGCCGTAGATGCTTACTGAATGACTGGACTGATTACTAGGCAGACCCGGTGCCCTGTGTCTCCCTTCCCTTCCTGTTAGCCAGTTTTTAGAAAAGCAGCCTCTAGCTTTGGGCTGCATACTACTGTCACCCCTAAAATGTATCAAAGTAACATCTTACAGCCTTAAATCCCACAGCAATTCACTCTTCCTTCTTCCTGCAGACTTCTCCATACAAATGTTTCCAGGAAGGATGGATAAGTGTTAACTGACAAGTCTGTGAAAGAAAATCTGACCTGATACTTACATGGACTTGTTAAAGTTTCCAACAACCCCAGGAGCCTCACCAGGAGTCGGGTAACGGAAACAGGGGTTGTTGGCATTACAGATGATCCCCTGAACCCAAGGAAGCGTTCCTGCGGAGGGCAAGGCTTTGTTTGGAAAGTGGCCTGTTGAGATAGAGAAGAAGAAAAACACAGGGAGAAACATTAATTCTCTGATACAACAGAGGCTCCACCAACCTAATGCTTCCTCCAAACTGATCTGTCTCATTCTCCAGACCCCAGATATTTGCTTCCCTGGACCAAATCTGACCCAGAATTGGAAACTCAGCATTATCGTGGGGTTCATGACACTAATCTTGGAGAAGTGATAAGTGGGTTCAACTGGACCATATACAAGAGTACTTGAATAGGGCAACAGTAGTTGACTTTCTACCACCAGCCTTACCTGTCAGCAATACAGAGGGGCTTTGAGGACATCGTAATCCAATTCCTTCACATTCTAAGAAGGCAACTACAGCAGGTAAGGTGGCCCCCAAGGGAGCCAGGAGGAACAAACAGTGGGATTTACATTTCCATAAACCCAATCCAAGTCCCTTCCTTATACTGTGCTCTCCTTTGTAATCCAGGTCTTCACCTCTGGTACTCTCCTCAGTCTGCCAACTGTTTTAGTTTTGCCACCTCTGCATTCAAAGGCTTCTCAAGGGCACCTCAGAAACATGCTCGCTTGGGTTCAGATGTCATCTGGGAGCTACATTTGTTTTGTCACTCATTAGGCAAATGAGGCCCCATCCAGTAGGTCACCCTCTTCGTTCCATTATGAGAACTTTCACAAACAGGATGATGAGACACGTCCAGGCTAGCGCCAATACTTCAGAAGCACAGGGTGATCCATGGCAGTCATCCATTAAGTACTGCTTATGAGGTCAAGATAAATGGCTCTGGGGCTCTTAACCTGAGGGCCCATTCAGGTTTGGAAAGAAAGGCCACAGTTCCAGCTTTCTTCCTCTTCTCAGGGTCATTTGTAACCCATAAAAGCTGACAATCATTAAAGAAGTGAAGAACCTACAGTTTCACACACTTTGTGGATGGATCACCTGGGATTTACACAAAGGCACTGCACCTTGCTAAGCAGCAACTCTGGCCAATAACCGACCAATCTCCTAACCCTTAGTTTTCACATCTGTGAAAGGGTAGTAAAAATACACGGTGTAAATATTATATGAGCTCTGACTAGAAGAATACTGTTGAGGAGTGCCCAGCACAGGATAAAAGTTTAGTTAGTGGGCCTATTTTTGAGGGTTTTTTAAATTTTATTTTTGTTTTTTGTGACAGGGTCTCGCTATTAGTTCAGGCTGGCCTTTAACTCACAGCAATCCTCCTATCTCAGCCACCTAGTGCTGGGATTATAGGCGTGAGCTACCATATTCAGTTATTTTTGAGGCACTGCAGTGATGAGCCCACTTCCTCGGCTGTCCAGCCCAAACTGCTGTCCACCCCTCTCCCACAGTGGCCACCTTCCTACAGAGCAGGAACCTTGTTTCATTCATTCTCCCATCCTCATGCGAATGTGCTGAAAGAGACTCCCCAGAAGTCAGCCCGGAGCCAGCCTCTGCTGCGCTTCACAGAGACTACCTTTTCTTCTACCTACGTTCCAAGAGAGACGATATCCAAAGAAAGGATGGGACAAGATCTGATCCCTGTGGTCACTCTGCAGGGACTCTGGTTCATTGAACATTTACTCAGTTAATCTTTTTATCTCTCTGTTAACAGTTCAAGGAAAACCAAACAAGGGCCTTGCGTAGGTCAGCTGCTCCTCATTCAGATGAGACTTACATAACCCAAATACTCCAAGGACCAAGCAAGTCACTTCTGTCAACTTTCAGAATCACTGGCCCTAAAGATAAGTCAAAGCAGTGCAGGGCCACAGTGGGGAAGAGATTGTCAGGATGGCCATTGGTGGGGGAAGCAAAGGGCTTTTACATAGACCTCTCTGTTATATCCCTACCCATTCGCAAGCAGAAGCAGATTGAAGATTAGACACTGAGTATAAGATGTGACAATCAAACAGCTAAGAGATTCCCCAGGCCCACCCAGGGGAGTCATCTGGACCTTGAGAACTCTAGGTTGATAGGGCTGGGGAGATAGCTCAGCGGCTTAAGTGCCTGCCTGGCAAGCGCGAGGTCCTGAGTTCAATCCCCAGTACCAAGAAAATAAATAAATAAAATAAACACACACACACACACACACACACACACTCACACAGACAACTCTGGATTGAACTGGGAAACATTTATAAGGAAGAATTGTATACTAGTGCTTTATTCCCAGAAACAAGATACCCCTCAAATTTCACTGAAGCTTTCAGCTCTACCTTTCCAATGAGGTCCCTAGAGAGAGAAAAGTATGCAATGAGTACACCAATGCAAGTTTTATCTGCTTTCCATATGTACAAGAATTTCATTAGACTTTCAAAAATCTAAGATCTGACTTCTGAAAAACATGGATATTCAGCAACTCGCCCAAGATCACAACCGCAGTACATGGCAGAGCCAGCGCCCAAACAAACCACGATTTGTCTGATGCTAACATCTGGGCCACCTCCATTACACCATCTTGCCTGCTTGTGATCATTCCAGAAAAACAATAATCTGGGGATGCAAAAACTGAATATGCTGTAAAACACACACTTCTGTGGGACTCAGGGTAATGCTTAAGTAAAACCGAATGTGCACTTGCTAACCAATCAACAAAAACTCTGGGATTCCAAAAGAAAAATCAGAACTAACTCACAGACCCATAAATTGAGTATAGATTTAATTATGTGCTCCATGCTGTTTTGATGAAATCAGAAAATCGTACCTGGAAGAATGTCCTTGAGGCTTTGTGTGTACGTTTAACTTGAATATGTATGATATATATTAGCCGATTAGTATGTAAGTCACACTGGTTATGCATGAGAGATGGGATCAGACCAAGACACATGATTATAAAGTACCTTGACTCCATGGCTTTCCTAGAATAAAATCCTGTAAGCCTGTGTGTCTGATGGGGCTATGGGCGGAGCTGCAAAATGGAAAGAAATGTCCTTGGGATGGTGAAGTGAGGCCCTAGCTGAAAGTCCTTCCTTAGTGGTGATCCTTTAGCGCTGAACATTTTCTCGAGTCGGTCCACCCATCGAGCCTGTCCATAAAAGCTTATGATGGCAGGGTGGTAACACTGGTGACAATAATGTAAAGTATTACCATTCCATTTTATAAAACATGCTGAAGTCACTTGGCCAAGTGGTATGCCCAGTGAATGCTGAAACACACATTCAACCCCAGATAAACGGGTCACTACTGTATTACCCAATGTCACCATAACAAGCCATCCTCAAAACACACAACTGAGATACGTAACTCGGATAACCTGAGCTTTATTTTTTTTATCCTTACAAGATATGGGACCTTTGGTAAGTCTCTGAATCTATATTAGATCAAATTTACTTAGCAAAAAGTTAATGCAAGTAACAATAATAAAAGTCTACAAGATTTTTATGAGAATCAAATGAAATATGTTAGTCAAATTGAGATGCTCTATACAAACGCAGCTTAATGTGTTTCATGCTTTTTTTTTTTTTTTTTTTTTTGCTGAACCGGGTATTGAACTCAGGCCCTTGCACTTGCCAGGCAAGTGCTTATTCTACTGAGCTATATCTCCCTGGCCCCTATCTCATGCTTTTTAACTGTTTAATTAAGACATAATGCATATGGAAAAGACCAGCAGCCACCAGATGATATGACATTAAACTACCATTTTTTTTTCCCCATGTACTCAGATGGTTTATTAGCCTCAGTGCAGTGAGACACACGCAACCCACGTCAATGCTGTAGGAGAAGTCCCAGCGTGGCAGATTCACTTCCTCCATTTGTTCTTGTCATAGCCTCACTTGGCAGAGAAGCCTTGGATGGGGCTGACCTTCGTGTCAAGCATCCTCTTGGTCTACACGGCCACCCACTCTTTGTTGAAGGTGTGCGGGATGGGGCCATACACACAGTACTTTTCCCAGCTCAGGATGAGGGCCATGAAGTCAACGAAGAACATGGCAGTACCCACCACCGTCTTCCACTTGTTGGTGGTCCTGTTCATCTAAGCAAAGCTCTCGTTGAACTGAATGAGGTACGACTCAACTTTCTTGCCCTGGGTCAGGCTGCTCCATGAGGCTTTCTCCTTCTCCTTCAGGACCTTCTGGCTGGTAGACAGCTGCTTGACATGTGCTGCATCAGGCAGGGGTAGTTGTACCGATTCACACAGCTGGGAAGGACATAGTCCTCACTCTTCACCATGCTCCTGTGTGCTTGGACAAGGCTCACTTGCTGATTAGGCTAAATACCTGGTAGCCAACATTCTGCCGTGACCGCCACGACCGTCTACCCCTAAATTACCATCTTAAGGATATTTCTGAACTCTCAGTGATTTCATTTTCATGATTTAAATTGTGTGATACAGACATCAACTATTGTTATCATTCCTATTAACACCACTCACTAGGACTAAATATAGTGTCCTCATCAAAAAATTAGAAGCCTAGATTTTCTGTTCCAAGCCATACGTGGGTGTTCCCTGAAGAAAGCTGCTGTGGAAAAGGTAAATTTAGCCCATGTTCATTGCCCGGATTTCACCTGCCAGCAATAAGTCCCAAGCACAGTTCCCGGGTACTCACATTCATGTTGCTCGTAGGGCGGGTAGCTCAGCCGCACAGAGGTCAAGATCAGGAAGATAAACAGAGGCCAGGCCACTTCCAGCAAGAGCTGACACTGAGTAGGAACCAAGACACAGCAGCATGAATTTAAAAAGTAATACAGGGTCCAGTGACACTGGGCCCTGGAAAATGCACAGATAATTCACCTAACCATTGGGCAATTTCTCCAGCCTTCCATACCACTCTCTGAGCTTTAGTCACAATGAATTGTTTGCAGTCTCACCCTGTAGCATACCATTCCATACCTCCTTCAATCTGGGAAGATGCTTCTCTACCACTTTCCCTGGCTCACTTTCTAATCAGTCTTCCCAACCCAACCAGGCATAATGTCCTTCACTAAAATCTTAATGAGCAAAAATCCCTGATCCTGGGCTCTCCCAGTACCCTGTGCACCCACCTCCCACTGTCTCTCCCCAAACCTCCAAGTCATCTGTCTATACTCTGGTTCATCCCACTGGGAGCATTTTCCATTGCAAAAAAAGTCTTAAAATATGGCTTTTAATGGCCACTTGATATTCCACTCTATGACAAGCTCCTAATTTAACCCTCTGCTGTTGCTTATATTTCAGTGTTTGGGAATTTTGGTTTTGTTTTATTTATTATTTGTTGCTTGGTTTTTGCTAATTAGCTTTTAATTTCCTAAGATCTTTGATATGATTCCACATAAAACTAGTTTTTGAATCTTCTTTTTGGAAGGAAGTAAAACAAGATAATATTCTAGGATCATAAGAACATAGATGATTTTTCAGAAATGCTTTCTTATGTTTTCTAAATTCTCCATGACAACCTGGTATTAGTTCTCTAATTTAAAAATATACAGTAAAACTAGAACATATCACTGAAAAACTATAATTTGTGAAGATAACACATCAAGAAAGGAGAAAGGGCAAGTGAATCCCTCTCCAAAAGAAAGCATGCTGCGAGTGGGATCCCCAAAGCCAACAATGGGGCTGATCTTACCAAATATTTCTGTAAATAACCCCAAAGAAGCATCACACGCTGAAATTGCCAAGCTTGCAGGTGACATTCAATCTCATTTTTTCCTTTCCTTCATAGCAAATGTCTTTTTATTTCATGTCTATTTTTTAAGTTGATGTATATCAAAATATCACATCCTATCCCTTAAATATATACAACTTGTAATTGTCAATTATGCCTCCATGAATTCAAGGGGGGAGTCATTTCTTTTCTGCCAAAGAACATAGCAATGACTGAACTACGAAATGAATTTCTCTATCAGCTCTGTTGGAAGTTGTCTCTCGGTCCCAGGGTTTCCACCCCTTTAGCAGCACCTGGCACAGCAAGATCCCATTTATGTAAGAGTCTCCAGGGCCACTGCCTTTCACTAAGCCTGCCACATAGGGCTTAGCAGTTTGGCAATAGGTATTCAAGAGTCATGTTTGTCACCTTTGACCAAATAACTCTTCCTAGGGAACTAAATTTAAAATATCAATCAGTTATATACATGAAGTTATTCACTTGAAACATTATATTACATATAATTGTGAGAATTAAATGTTATTTCATGTAAAAGGCTTAGAACAGAATCTAGCTCATCATGGCTGTTGCTAGCATCATTATATCACTCACTAGGCATCAAACCAGTTTTGAGTCACCAAACAGAGATGAGTTAAAAATCTTACACACTATAGAAATTCATGGTCCACCTAAGTCTTCATGCCTAACTTTCACTGCTGGTAGTATAAGCTCATATAGTAAAATCTAATCTCAATGGATGCATTTAACTGCCTAACCTAAGTACACAGTCAAGGTAGACTTAAATTCTCAATGTTTATTCAAATTAGTTCAAGGTTGGGGCAGGGAAAGAGATATATGTAAAGAACACAGAAATCCCATGGAACAGAGTTTAGCCTTGTACAAGGGCCTTCTGAATAATGGTAGCCAAAAAAATCTCAGTTCATGCTGAAAAAGGAAACCACCATTTTTTAACTTAAGTTGAAGATGTTGGAAATTTGAATGGGGCATGAAGAAGAAACAAAAAGGACAAATGTCAAAATGAAAATATCCTTTCAGTCTATAGCATATTTATAAACCTAGGAGAACTAACAAAACTAACAAGAAAGCTAGCTGCAAATGAACTGGAAATATGGATAAATTCATCAGAGGCAGGATAAGTTGTCCTAAATAATACCACTGCTACTGACCAGTAATAACCGCATAAATTAATATAATGTGAGGGAAGAGAAAAATACTATTCATAGTAAGAACAGATATACAAACAGGAAATTTAAGTATTATTAGCTCAGCTCAAATACATGATTGTTTTTACAAAAGAAATAACAGACTTTTAGTTAGATAAACAAAGGAAACAGGAATTAATGAGAGAGCTAAGCCTTAATAGGAATAATGTCTGACTTTTCAAACCTAATTTATAAGTTTAAAATTTGACTTAAAGTAGTGAAAGATACCTGTACAATTTCATAAAGTGGTAATATTCACTAAGAAATTAAATAGATGACAACCATAAAGAGTGTCCTAGAGAGACTAAGAGATAAGAGTGGGGCAAAGAGCACTCTCAAATAACAGAATATTCATCCAAGTGAGAGTAGACTGAGAGCAGAATCAGCATCGTAGTAACACATACCCATCAAGTAGCCAAATGAGTAAGTTCAAAATAGACTCCTGCACAGACAAGATGTTATAAATGTCCCAAAATCATCTGGATAAGGAATTATTACTTAACAAAAGCCACTGGAATCACATACGTGAAAGGAAAAAAATTAATTTAGACTCGCCCCTAACATCATGTATATTTCAAGTAGATGTGAAAAAATTAAAGTGAAATCTTAAAAATCAAATCACACAAATTCTAGAGGAGGAAAAATAAAGTAAATGGACTAACTTTCTTAAACTATAGATCCTGACACATAAACAATGACTTTTTCAATTAGTTTCATCCTTTGAAAGGACATACGTTCATAAACCTCAAAGGTCATTTCTCTTTGGCCTAGTAATCCTACTCATGAGGGTTTGGCTTGAAAAATAACATTAAAGGACCTCTGCACATAAAATCGTTACAGTAATTTGTTTGTAAAAGAAAACAGTAGAAGTAAACTAAACATTGGCAGTAGAGTTTTAATTTAAAAAATAAACTTCATTGATGGTTTTCTATAAAGCTACCCAGAATGTCAAGGGCATTATCCCATGACAGATTCAGACCTCTAAATTCCAGCCACTCATCTTACTAATTTATTAACAGTACTTTCTTTATTTGTGAAACAGACATACTCCTCTGAATTACTATGAAATTTGAGATGTAATAGGTATGTTCAAGACCTATCGGTGTGGTGGCATGTGCCTGTCACCCCCGTACTCTAGGTAGCTGAGGCAGGAGAACCACAAGATAAAACCCAGCCAGAGCAATTTAGTGACTGAGTGAGACCCTATCTCAAATTAAAAGGGGCTGGGGCAGCAGCTCAGTATGAGGGCCTGGGTTCTATCCTAGCACCTCACATACACACACACCAAAGTACTTTCAAGCCACCAAGCATAGATCAGGAATCAAAATTGTAAAAAGAGAGATTATTTGGAAATATGGGAATATACGTACCAGACAATGTTAAATAGAAAAACATAAAATGGTATGTGTGTATGTAATGATTGTAATTATTTACTGGGACTCTCATCATTCAAGTTCCCTCAGTATCCAGAAAGAACCACAAGATCCACCCTAGATCCATGGCCCTCCGGGACTCCTTTTGCACATGAAATGAACTTTGACTACTGATATCCTTCTATTCCAAGCTGCAAGGCCCTGTCCAATCCTGTCTTGAGATACTCAGCCCTGGCCCCACCTGTCTTCCTTCACCCCCCAATGAGTGTTCCTGGCTGCTTTATGTTGCTTGACCCAGGAATAAGCACTCCTGTCTCTGTCTGGAATGTACTGTCTCCATCTTTGAGCCCCCTGAATCTCTGCCTGGCTAACACTGCTGCTCAAATTTCAGGGCTCTTGGCTTAGATATCCTGATGGTGGGAGGTCTCTGCGCACACCTGTTAGTGCCAACCTTTGTTTGGCTGCCTCTTTCATTAACACTTCACAGTTTCTATTCTATTCTTGTTATGCGCTGCTATGTTCTGGGCCTACTTCCCTTGCTAAACTGCAAGTGCCATGGGCAGGGATTCGGCCACGTGGTTTATCACTGTCTACCTAGCACAACATCTCACAAGTAACAGATACCAGGGAGATGGCTCAGTAGAATAAGTGCTTGCCTGGCAAGCACAAGGCTCTGAGTTCAATCCCTGGTACAAAAAAAAAAAGTGCTCAATAAATAGCTATACAATTGAAACAAGTGGCTATTTGTTCATTTTCTTCATTCCATTGAAGAAAAAACTAAAGCTCTGAAGAAATGAGCTTCCCTAGGCCACTGAGGCACATGGTAGCTAAGTCAGGTTTAGAATCATAAACCAATGCTGTTGGGTAAGACCTAAGAACAGTTAGGATCCATCCACCTCGTAAGACTCTCTACTGGTTCACAAAGGAGACTGACTGATCTGAGAACTTATTCCTTGTCATTAAAGAGTTCCCAGGTAGTAATACTCATAGTTTTGCAAAAGTTAGAATTATCTATTTTCCCAGCTACATGGCTGGTCAGATCTAATTGAAAATTCAGGGTATAGGCTAAAGAAAAAATACTACCAGGCCACCATCACTGTTCCATATGCTCCATGGAGACCCTGGCCTTTGGCTAACCTAAAACCAGATAAAGATCCTGAGAACTCTGGAGTCCCACTTCCTGTCCCCAACTCTGTTTATGCTCAATGATGCACCCACACAAGTTAACTGTTACTTTGGACCCAAACTGAGCTTTGAACCCAACTTTCGTAACTCAATTCATTGTACTTTTTGCTCAAGAGAACTAACCCTGGTTGGTGGTCCTATGAATCTGCACAATGGAGGCCCAGGAGAGGGGTCCCCGGGACTTAGAAGCAAAGAAGTGCACTGAGAAGAGCAAAGCTGCCTTGCATCAGGGCTGCTCTGGGATAGATCTCTCAGCTCCAGGTTTTTATACATGCCTGGCAGTGGCACAAGAGCACCGTCTCAAGACATAAAGGTTAACAGACCAGCAACATATCTAATATTTAGTCAGCAAATTCCTGCCAAGCATGTCCCCAAGTGTAAGGCTCTATGCTGGGCCACAGGACCAAGTATATACATGCCAGGATCTCAGAAGCAGTGAAACACACAATGAATCTGCATGCATTTTGGCAAGAGTCGTCAAAGTACTGCTGACTTCCTCTACCTAATGGGCAGGGCTGGTTCTGACTGTGAAGTAACAAAGTGGCACCAAAACCCTTAATAGTTGCAGATGTCTAAACAACATAATCTAGAAAACCAAGCCAAGGTAGAATAGAAAGTACCTTGGTAAAATAGGAAGTCGCTATCAGTCTGTATCTCAGACTCAGGATTACAAAACCATTAGTAGAGATAAAGCAAAGTCTGCTAAGAAGGGTCTGGTCTGTGGATCTACAGAGAATGGCTCTGGTGCTACTTTCACAACTGACCCTCTCAGACCTCAGCACCCCTCTGAGCCTCCGGCCTCTCAACTAACTACAGAAGGAATAGGACGGATCTTCACAGCTTCAGCTCTGACTATCTAAGCATCTATGACTTGAAATAAACCTACACGTTTGTTTTATCTTTTGGTTTTGACTCAGCAAAATTAATTTCCTTTAGAAATCAAGATGGGTGGTAATTCAAACAGGCTAGCAGGTTGCAGTGTAGCATCTTAAAAAGACCTTTCGTGTCACAGGGTTGGACCCATACTTTCGTCTTCCACAAAATCTCTGCCACAAATTGCCTCTAATGAGGCCTGCCTATCTTTCTAGCCTAATGCTTTTAAAGGAATAAACAAGCTTGAGCAAGAAGCAACAAGCTTAAAGCCAGTGGGGACTCGCCAGCCTATGACCCAACCCCACATCCTGTTCCAGGACAGTGTGTTTCCAACTCCTTTCCTGTCTGAGCACAGAACATCTCTTCCCTGGCATTTCCTCCACCCTCAAGCTGGGCGCTGCTACGCAGCTGCAAAGGACTGAGAAAAAAGAAAGGAGGCCCACAGCAATGGATGGAATGAGACCTCAGCCTCTGGTGCCAGCACGGTTGGTGCTTGCTGAGCTTGGGGAAGTCTCTTTCCTGCTCTGTGCCCCAGGCTCCTCATCTGTAACATCAGAAGGTGGGATTATACTGCCTTTGGGCCCCCCTTTTTACTAATGGACACACCACGGCTGAGACAATTTTCCACCAAACGGGCTGCTGCCACCTGGTTGAAAAGAGGCAGCGAGTGTGGCTCACATCACTGATAAGCACAAAGATATCTCCAAACATAGAACGTGGGACATGGGAACATGGGGCTCCAGACCAAGGGCAAGAGGCAGGAGGTATGGCAAGAAAGAAGTCAAAAACTTCAAGACTGTAGATGGAAGACAGAAAGAAACAAGACTACTACTAGAAGGCAACTCAACACAGCAATGTATGCTACCAACTCTGGAATCACATTATTTGGATTTAAATTCTACCTATGCTCCTTATCAGCGATATGGACCTCTGGCAACTTACCACCCCCTTGCATCATACTCCTCAGCTGTGACATGAGAAAAGACAGCACTTCAAAGGAAGAATCCACTTAATAACCCACTTTGTATGTGGTACATGGAAGCTCATTCTAGAGGTTTTTATTTTATTAATATAATATTAGATATTATATGCTACTATCATTATTAACTAAAACTACCAGACATGTAGATTCTAGTCTCTGCTCTCTCAATAGCAATTCTGTGATTCAGTGTCCGCATCTATAACATGATGAGCTGAATAAAATCGGTGTTTCTCAAACTAGAAGTGGTAACACTTCCGATGGGTTATATTTGAGTTCTCTATGAGGATTTTAAACATTTGTGGTTTGCATTTCAATAGCCATCTAAACAAATTCTGATAAACATTTGTTTTTTTTCGGAGGGAGTACTTATTTTAGAATCAAGTTCTAGCACCAGTCTTCAGAGCCTAGGGTTATATTTTTCTGGCGCTAGCAACGGTTTCATTCTAGCAGGCAAATGAGGAAGGAGCAGATTCACACGCAATTTATGAATGACGGGGCTGGGCCAAATGAAAGCCAAATGACATCAAACTGAGGTTGTTCAAGTAGAAAAACGGATGGAGAATTCAATCATTAGCACGACGGAGTACATATCAGCCAAACTCAAGAAGATCAGGATTGTACACTTACTTCCATATTCACAGTACAATTTATAATTTGGGTTTCAGCTAAACAACACCAGTGGTTTTACTACACTTATGGTATCAATTTGAATGGTATTGTTTTGTAATTTTGTTCATATTTAATTTATAAATATATATAGGTCATTTAGTTGCAGCATAGCCTGTAAGTATAAAGGATGTATATCTAGCTTTAAGTGAAATTAAAGGTATCCTGACATTGTGTCCTTTTAAAAAATGTCCAAGCATTATATTACCTTGAAAAACACTGCTTTAAATTCTCTCCAAGGTTCTTCATAGCTCTTTTGAATTCCAGAAAGTGGATCATTTTGGTTACAGACAGGTTAAACTTTATTAAGAAAGCCAAGGGGGGTGGGGATGAAGACTTAGAATTCAAAAAGGTGGGACAAGAACCAAATTTAGAGGGGGGAAAAAAAAAACAACTACAGAGAGGTGTGTGGATAAGCCCAGAGGACTAACAGGACCACTAAGAAAAGGTGTTTAGAGATGAAGAAGCCAAGAGCTGATGCTTAAACTTCAGGGAGTTTGCCCTGTCTACGGTTGCCACATCTATCTGTGGAAAAATATCATTCTCCTGTGCATTAAAGATAATCTTAGGATGACCTAAGGCACTACGGGCAGTAAATGGCTTAGAACTCTCCACAGAACTCAGACTAGCCTCCTTTGGGATCTTCTCCCAGGCCTGCAATCAGGGCTGCAAGGAAGACATCCAGATTGACTCTGAGAAAGTGAGACCCTCATCTTGAAGAGTTGGCAATTAACTTACTTTAATATGAATTCCTTAAAACAAGGCCAAAGAGGTACTCTTCAGGAACCAAAGGGCTCCTGGGTTACACCACAAAGAAACAGTATGGTGCTCAGAACAATTCTGCACCGGGAGCCAGAGATTAGAGCTCATTCCTGGGCCCTTGTACAAACCAACCCAACGTTTCTGCATGGCTGCAAATCATTGTGTGAAAATCAAGAGCTCTCCTTTCTTCCCTCCCTTCTCCACTTTAAACACAACAGGGACAGAAGCCTGAAAAAAGCCCCCAGAGAAAGCCACCCTTACTGTTTGTCTCCTTCTGAAAGTCAGGTTCTTCCACAGCAGCAACCTCAGCTGAGGCCAATACGCCATGTTACCTCCTCCAATGCCGCAGAAGCTTGTGTGTGGCTTGGGAGCTCTGGAGGCGGTGGCCAGAGCTCACAGCAGGGACACTGTGGCTGGTCATTAACTGAAAGATAAAGAAGGAGGGGAGAAAGCCGTCAGTTACTACAGCAAAACCGTAAATCAATGAAGGCAATCACTCCAGCCCTCTCTAAATCTGGGTCAGGATGGTCTGACGGTTCTCTAGCCAACTTGGCTTTAACAACTTGACAGCAGTCTGAGAGCTAGTACTATGGTCGTAATCACTTCAGCTCTAGTGGTATGATCATTTGTGAATGAAAACAGATGGAAGTGTGTGATCTTAAGTGGCCTAAACACCACAGATTGAAATGGCACAATGGAATCCCTGAGTCCAGCCTCACCTCTCTAAGAAAGTACCTCCCCTCTCACATAAAATGTCAGCATGCCTTTAGGGACTTATGCTACTCCTTAAAACTCACTGCACACAAAATTTTATGAGGGCACAAAGTTAGGTCCTTCAAGTGATAAAAGACACCATTCAATAAAGCTGTTTCCCAAGGGAATGAACTTATTCAAAAGGAAAGTTACTGAGTTGAGAAGAAGGACAGGAGAGGGAGTGGGGGAAAGAGATTTATCTATGTATGTAAGCAGGATGGTATGCACAACTGTACTGTGCATTTCTGCTGGTCTATGGAAAGAAGATGCTTTGTTTCATCTCCTATTTTTAATTATTTGTACTTTTTGTCTTCTTAATTTCTAATACTTTTTTTTCTTTGTTATAATTTTACATGCATATATCTGGTCATATGAATAAAAGGTTGGAAGAGGACACCACATATTACAAAAAAATACTGCGAAATACTTTATATTACTTTATTAAGTGAAATTCTATATCACTTGTAATTTTTTCTGTTTCAACAATCTGGAAAGTCTCAGTACATCTTAGATGACTGGGTGTAAACACTAAAAGAATGTCACCAACACCTGGCTCCCAAGTAAGAAAGACAACCCTAGTGCAGAGCCTCTCTGGAAGGAAACAGTATCCCATAGAGAAACAAATCTGCTGAGGCAGGTGCAATGTGGTGTGTGTGAAACTGACCCGCTCCTATGGTCAGGGACACACTCACACTTCTGACCTAGCTCCACCTGTATCTCAATATATGACCTGGCTACTGCTCGTCTAGTATCACAGGTGCCTTTGGGGAGTTTTTTTTTACCATGCAAGGGCAAGAAGGGGTTCTCATGAATAAGAGATAATGCACTTTACGTGTCCCAGCTGTTCACCCAGTAACTGTATTTATTTAGTTCAGGAATAATCTCAAGGATTTATCCTAAAGTCAAAGCTGGAGAAAAGGCAAAAAATGTAAAAAGAAGAAGGGAGGGATATGCAAGATGTTATGGTTTGCATCTAGATGATCCCCAGAGTCTTACACCATCACAGGTGGGTTTTTAGAGGTGGCTGGATCTAGAATGTATGATTCTGGGATTAAGCGTGTGATGCTGGGATCAAGGGTGTGTGATTACTGAATCAGTCCACCCACCAGTCAGGCACAGTTCTAGGAGTGGATAATTGAAAGCCTTTCCTGGGTGTGAGTGTGCCTGGATAAAACACAAGGGACAGGAAAGAGTCTGCTGCTTCAGTGCTTGCTGTTTTGCTGTCTTCTGCCTGCCATGACCTGTTTCTGCTTGGGGATGCCCGTCTGCTATTTCACTTGCCTCAGAGCCAGCCAACTAGGCACTGACACCTCTACAAACTGAGCTACAGTAAATCTATCCTTCTTCCATTTTGGGTGTCAGAGATTGTATCTCAGCAAGGAGAAAAGTAACAAAGACATAGGGCAAAGCTAGTCCAGTTAGCATTTGGTAGCCACAGACCCCCCAAGAGATACCACTTCTATTTATGAAATGGCTTGGTTCATTATTGTGATTGATAGTGGCATGGGTGTAAGGCGGGACAGAATACCAAAAATGACGCAGATCATCTGTGAACCCAAAGGAGATCTCCACACAAACTTCACCCTCTAACAGGATTTTACACTTTCGTTTCCTACTCAGTAAGGTCTTAGAGTAAAGTCTTCTAGAAAAGAACCTGGTAGGAATTGGCCATCTCTGTGAGGAGATGACCTGCAGTTACGTAGTTTATTCATTAGAAATCAAATCAATCTGGAATTCTTCATTAAAATCTATCTTTTCTGTAACATTTTCTCAGCAATCCTCTAAGGAACGCAACCCCTGCAAAGTCTCTAATTACAACAATCAGAGAACTTAAAGCAACACCACCACATCTGTCGGCAGTAAATTGTTTAAAAATGCCAACTGGCCTCGCAGCACTAAGAGCCAGCACCACTCTGTGAGATGACAGTTAAAATCTCACTCTCCTTCTGTTCGTAAGTGGCTTACAATAGTGCTTGCTTTCCAGAAACACTGAGAAAAACAATTAGCTAGATTTTTCCTCTACAAAAGCTGCTCTCCAAGAATCACTTAGTTGATTTATAAGCTACACGAATCTTTTCAGATCCCCAGGTGACACTGAGGAGATTAGAGTACAAGTTTGCTATTAAAAAAGTAAAACTAACCTAGCAGAAGAAGGCAGATAACAAATGCGCCCAAGCTTCCCAATCACGTGTTGTTGGCAAGGCTGTTGTACTCTTTGAGCATCAGTTTTCTCACTGTAAGTGGGGATGACAATATCCGCCTTGAATGGTGTCCTATGGATTAAATATGCTCTGAATGCTGTATATGGCATGATGTAAGTGCCAAAGAAATACAAGTTCCCTTCTCTCAATAGTATTTCTCCAGTGTATCACAACTCTTTAGCTAAAGACTCATATCCTGTCCAAATGAAACATTCCATTATTTCTAGCACAATCCACTGTGAATTCTCATAAAGGTAGGAGAATTAAAGTAGGAAATCAAAATCTGAGCAGTCTAGCATTGAGGTCCCCAGGGCCAAAGCTAAGCCCAGAGAAGCCTCCCTACGCTCTGAGTGGAGAAGCTCAGAGGAAGAGAAGACAGCTACACAGGGTGTTCATTATAAAGGAGAAAAGAAAAGCCAAGACGAGATTTCTTGGAAATCATTTTTCCAAAAATTGAGTTTCCGGATGCATAAATTAGGTCCTGACTTCAACAGCCCCACTCCTACTCCCAGGAAACACACAAGATTAGTAAGAAGCATTCCAGCACAGCGGTGAAAGTGTTCCTCTGCATTACCTGTGTGCAAAACAGGCAGATTCCCTGCCCCACTTCCTCCCTGATTAGCAATTCCTGGCATCCAGCACGATTTCCACCTTTGCTACATCTCAGATCACAGTAATCAATGCTAGGAGCAATTCTATGAAAGAAAGTCTGGCAATGCCTGAACACTTCTGTCCAGGTAACTAATGCCAAAAGGACATTTCCACATCAGTTTTTCAAGGAAGTGAACAAACAAACCAAAACCAGCAAAGTGCAGCACGCTCACTCCTGCCCTTACACATTTCCAGTTATTGGCTGGAAAGGATCCCACCTCACAGACATCATCTGTCAATAGGCCACTCTCATCGTTCTCCTGAACAACAGCCACTCCACTGGCCTCCCTGCCTCCAGTGTCACCACTCCCCCACCCCTTTGACACAGAGCACCCAAAGTTATTTAACTAACTCAAATATCTGAGCATGCCACACCCCACCCCTCAGTCAACCCACCACCACTCTGCAGATGGAATCCAATCCTCACCAAGGTGGCCTGGGCGTCCTGCTGGGCCTCCAGCCTGGTCTCTGGCCATCACCTCACTTCCTTTTGCACAGCAATGCCTTAGAGTTCCTTATTTCAGGCTCAGGATGTGCTGTATACTCTCGATTCCTACTCTTCACTGGTACAGGCCCCCGGCCTCAACGTTGCGTCCAGCACCCCCAGCCTGGCTTGGGTTTCCACATGGCTGTCGCTGGCCCAGGAGTCCCTTTCTGGTCACTTCCCTCGCAAGGGTGTTGGGTGAGGAGCTCTTCCTGGGTGCTTCAAAACCAACCTCCATTTTCCCTTAGCTGTACTCCCTAATCCAGCAAAAGGCCCATCATCCCTGCTTCTTTCAGCTCTGTTTTCCTGGTATGCAAATGTAGTACTGGCTTGTAGGAAGCACTCTGGGGATATGTGCTTAATTAACAAAAAGATGGACATGTGAAATAGGGTTTCAAAATTCTAGGGTGGTAGTATTCCTGGGTGTGTGCTAACTAATTTCTCAGGCTTGATTAACTGATTCAACCAAACTGTCCCCAGAGAGGGAGCTCTGTGTTCAGCATACGTGCACTAAAGACTCCAGAGGGTCACAGAGGACTACTGAGCTTCTAAGGTGACCCCTGGGGCATCCTGGAAAATGTAATTGAATCTGTGTTTGCTTCCCATACACATCAAGTTTAGCTGAGGACTGGGCTGCCCTCCCAAGGCCACCAGGGCCACGAAATCAATTTTCTGTGCATCCTCATGCTCAAATTCTAAAGGCTCTTGTCTGTGGGTCTCATCACCAGTCAGCCAGGTAGATAATCTCCTGCCAAAACTTGGTAATTTCCACATCCCAACCTTGCTTTACATAGTATGGACCAGAAGAAAGTGGCCTTTGACCAATTTTTTTAAAGTTTACTTCAACTGCCACTGATAGTGTGAAATTACTGATAGCTATAGAATATAACAGGCTATCATAAAATTTTTAAATAAATAAAAGCTACTTAATGAACATAACTTGTTACGCAGAAGTGCAAGTAAAATCACAATGAGGCATCCCTACACACCAACTAAACTGAAACGTCAGAAAGTGCCAGGAGGCATGGGAAGGAGCCAGAGTGCAATATACTGACTAGGCGAATGGAAAAGCCACTTTGGAAGTAGTAAATAAATTCATTCACTAGTGATAGGGCTCAGGCATCCCATCTTAGGTGTTTACCCCTCCCCCCCAAAACCCAGCACATGTCCACACAGATACTCACATGTGAACGTACATCGAAGCTGTCTACAGAACAGTGCAAAACTGAAAGCAGCCAACGTGTCCATCAACAGGTAAATAACTATAAATGGAATACCATTCAGCAACAAAAGGAATAAGCTACTGATACATGCAACCACGTGTTATCTTGATAACCTTTTGCTAAGAGAAACAAACTGGACGCAAAAGAATGACATAGTACAGGATTCTCTATTTAGACATTCTAAAGAAGGTGAAATAATCGAGACAGAAATCAGGTCAGTGGCGGTCAAGGGTTAAGTGGGAGAAAGCACAGCCTATGAAGAAGTGTGGACCTACTCTATGTGGACACTGTGTTGGTACTTACACAATTGTATACATCTGTGGAAAATGTTCACATTAAAGGCTAAGTTCTACTGTATGTAAATTATATATCAATAAACTTGACATCAAAAATATGCCTCCTATTATAATAATAAACATACCCTACAAGTCCAATTATGCCCTGGAAGATCTAAGGATTGCACAACGTAAAGCCTAATTACTGTGTAAGTCTCACTAGAAGGAAACGGTATATAAATATTCATCACTATTTATTTACTCCATGAACAACTTCTGCCTTCACTCTCTAGGGGTTCCATTAGCCACAACAAATGTTTACTGAGCACCTTTTTAGTGTGCCGGAATCTGTTCCAGACCCCTGAAACTGAGAAGAAAACAAGAGAGGCAAAGATTCTGCTTTCATGAGGTCTCTAACAGAGGAGGTGGGAGAAAACAGGTAAGGAACAGTGTCCTTAAAGGGACAGCTGACAGTAACTGTACTGAAGAAGAACAGAGTAAGATGACAGGAAGGGAAACACCTCTAGAACAACACAGTGAGGGACTGACAACATGCTACCCATCAAAGGGTCACTTAAGTAACAGCAAATGCTATAAATTCCTTTCACTTTAAGAATTCAAAGTAAAACCTGGAACACCAGGCTCAGGAATGTTGAGGGGGAAGTGGTCCCCAGGAAGTCTGGAGGAGAGGGGAAAGGGACAGAAGTGCTCCCCAGTACTCTGCAATATACTGACCAGGCGAATGGAAAAGCAATTCACCTTTCTAACTTGACTGTGCATTTCAAAGAAAGACCAGAGAAGATGATTATAATTAAGAAGAAAGAAGGAAAAACAACATAAAAACATGCAAAAAATGGAAGGCAGGAGGATCCCCCCACCCCCACCCCCCGTTTGGCACAGTCAAAAAAAAAAGGGAGGATGGTGCTTGTTCTCAGGACTGCCCTCTCGCAACATCCAAAATGTCCGTGGAAATGCAGACAGGGGAAAGTGCACAGGTTTCTGCAGCTACTAGAAAGCTGAGGACATGCAGAAGGAAATGCCCTGCCGAGGCTTACAGGTGGCCGTTGGGAGGCTCAACAAATCACCATTTTGTTGACCATTATATGCTCTTTCTGCTAAACTATTTCTCCTGCGAGTCCATAAATTCTTCACAGCTTCTATCCAAACAGTTCACACACCTAGGATGTGCAGCCAGCAACTGACTCCTTCAAAACAGTGGTTCTCCGGCAGCTACTGCTCTGAACTTCATTAATTAAACAAAGATATGTGTTGTTTCCTGTGTGCACGCATTCTGTTTCCAGACACATTTTCACACAGCTACCGAAAGTGAGACAGAAGTCAATGTTTCCACCAACAACTCTCAGCATCCCTCTTGATGAAAATGTTCATGAATGTCCTCATCCTACCTGAAGTGTAAAGGACAAAATGTGTACATGTTTAGTGTTTTGGATGTTTTATATAAATAAAGCAGCTATTCAGTAAGTTACAATGCAGGAGTTAAATATAAACAATATTAGATATGAACAGATGAGGTACTGGTGCTAAAGCTTAACCTACTGTCTATTCCTTAGTTAACGTAAAAGCAAAAATCATAGATGTGACTCATGTCACAGATATTAGGATATAAAACTTGTAAGACCAACAAAGCAAGCGTGCTTTGGAAAAGGCCAGATTTCTGACTGTCTCTCTGATATATGTCCCTGGAGCAGTAGCTACCTTCAACGGCTAACCAAGCTACAGAAAACTGGGCTGAAATAGGCTCACAGCACCTATAACTGAAGACGAAATGTGGCTGCCATTGGGAGTGGAGGATTCTGAGTTATCCTATGATTTTCCCAGGGATGACTCATCAGCTTTAATAAACCTGAAGCTAATTTGATGGTCACGGTTTAGATTTTCTGGCCAGCAGATCCTAATGGGTCCTCTATCCATAAGGCCATCTTTGCTAGTGTCCATTAAATTGCACCCCTTGTCCTCACCAACCATTCCATGGACCCCCAATTCTAATGCTTCTTTGAGTTCTACAAGAAAGACCATGGACCACTACTCAGTCACCCTTGAAATAATTTGCCTATTTAAATCATTATATTTTAATACTCAAATTTAAAAAGACAAAACAGAGCAAGAATTCCTCCACAGTAAAACTCAAGGATAAAATGGTGGAATTGTATCATTTCAGAAAAATTTCATCATTGTACAAGTTGCTCTGCTAACACACTACCCGTTTTTCAAAATATACAGATCCAAAGAATTGTATCAATTCCAACAATCTGTAACTGGGGATACCAGCATCGTACATACTTGATTAATTAGTGTTATGATTTGTGTCTAGATGTTTTCCTAAAGCCTCATGCAACCATAGGGCTTTTGCAGAGGTGGTTGGATCAAGAGTGTGTGATGCTGGGATTAAGGGTGTGTGATTAGCAAATCAGTCCACTGATTGGTCTGGCACAGTCGCAGCTAAGATGAGAAGTGAGGGACACACCTGCCCCACAAGAGCTGTGTATACAACGGAAGCCACAGGAAGAGGCCTGCCCCCACCCCTCTCTTGTTGCTCTTGCTATCTTCCACTGCTATGAATTTATGGCTCTTCCACCATATGTCACCCTGCCTTGCAGTGAGCAGATCACGGAGTGAAACCCCTACAAACCGTGAACTAAATAACTCTTCGCTCCCTTAACTTCAAGTGTTGGGTATTTTGTTTCAACGACAAGGGCAAAATAAGACAAGTAGCAATGAGTCTGTAGATAGCCACACACCCTTCTTTCACCCTAGAATACACATCAATTTCCAAGACAACATTATTCGCTAATTTTCAAAGTGAAGACTATGAAACAAATACATCCATAAAAATTAGAATACAAATCCAAAAATACTGTATATGTTTATACCTAGCCTTTGAAAGGCATGATTCCTCATGTTATCAGCAATTCTACTTTAAAGGAGACCCTAAAAGTTTAAGGCCATTTCTGTCATGCCACTGATACTTCGATCTCACTATTTATCACCCTCAACATTGTATTTTCTAGAAAATGGTCTCAAGGCTATTAAAACTCTTAAGAGCCAGGCCTTCTGGAAGAAGACCTGTTCTAGACTCAGGTCTTTGCTTCACAATGGCAGAATTACAGAGAAATTTTAACAAATGTTAGAAACAGTCCCTGTTCCCCTACTGATTTCCACTAAACAAACACAGAGCAATCTTCAAAGAAGATTGTCTGCAAGCAATACCACTATTTGACTTCCCCTGGTGGGTGTATGTAACACATGGAAAAATGAATCCTTCTCATAGAAAAATGATGAATCTGTGAACGTTACATATTATAAGAAAAAAATAAATTTTTCAACCACAATAATAATAATGTGAGGATAAGAGGGACCTAAAGGGAAGGAACTTTTGCATTCATAAACTTTCTGAACTACAAATACAAGCAAGTTAGCCTTCATTAGCATGCCTTGACGTGCAGAAAAACTTAATGGGATAATGATCTCCTGTAAGAAGACTCTCTAAAGGAATTTTAAGAGACATGTTTAATGACAGCATCAATAAAAATAATTTTGCTTGGCTAAGATATCTGAAGGATCTTCAGATATTGAACCTTCTCACGGTCTAAACAGTGTGTATTCATAAAAATGGTCAAAGGATTTGAGAGACAAACCCAAATCCTCTATTGTCTTTCCTTTCTGTTGGTTCCTAATCTGTTATGCAATTAATTCCTCAAATATTTAACTTTTCTGTTTATTCGGTTTCCTTAAATTAACTGGTCCAGTAGGAAAAAGAGATGTTTGGGAGTCAGGGAAATCCGCCTTTAAATTTTGATACTACTCCTCCGTGGCTATGGGACCCATAAAATAAAACTAATAATGTCTATAAAATGTTTATCCAGTTCCTGGAACAAAGCGTACGGCCATGCTAGCCATTAGAATGACAAGGGCTGCCACTTCACAGAGTAAAACTTTCATCCAGGGTGGGGCACAGACTGGGCTGGCCATTAAAGGAAGCGTCTCTCTTCTTTGCCCACAGAGAATAGCACTTCCTTCAAAGGCCTTTCCAGAGCAAACAAGAGGTCCTTCCAATGCCCAACTTGTGAGGTAAAAGAATTACCTTGAATTCTGGGACAACTTCTGGCCACTGTTTTCCCAGAGAGCTCTTTTAGAGTCCCTACCCACTCTATGCGTTCCACATTCTCCTGGCATTTGATGCCTTGTTCTCAGAGCCCACTGTTGCCTTTGGGCAAATCTTCAACACCTACCTCAAGCTTCCTCTCCATCCCACTTCCTCCAGAAATTGTCATTTCTATTAGAAAGGCAGGCTTCTCCATCTCTCTATGGAGCTCTACCTATAATGTTTTTCAGAAGAATAATTTATAGGATTGTCCCTGCTGAGTGACTGAGCTATACACAGCCAACTACTGTGTCTCCATATGTCATTCTGTACCACACTGAGCCCAGGATGACCTAGTCCCTCCCTGTACACATTTATAGAATGAGAGCCCTTGCAGTAAAACCTCAAGGATGAGAAAAGCAGATTCCCTATGGCAACAAAGAGATTTTACTGCAAGAAAAGGTTCTAGTAGCTCAAAACCATGGTGACATTTCCAGCTTGTATTCAAAGAAACACAGGTTTGCATGGGAGAATTTAATTTGATTGTCCTCAATGCCTTTCTAGTTTGTTGGGAAGGACATTCATTTTCATTGACTTCCTACAAGCAAGTCAGAGTCTGGAACTGGCCAGGTTAAGGCTCCAGAATCCCTGTGAGCATCCCAGCTAACGAGAACACCTTCCTTAGTGGTTTAGCTTGGAGTACAAGACTTTCTGCATGGTGCAGGAGCTCTGAACACTAAATCATACACCAACACAAGAACTCACTCAAGCAAGCATGTCAACTCTAAATGTAAGTTTTCCATTTTAACTCATTTCTTGTTGTGGTAGTGGTGGTGGTGGCACTGGGGATCGAACTCTGGACCTTGCACTTGCCAAACTGGCACCTATGCAGCTGAGCTATCGCTCCAGCCCCTACTTTAACTCTTTATTCCCTCAACTTCTACAAAACTGAGTCGTCCAATCCCCAGGACCCCTCTCCATAAACTCTTCTCTTGGCCAACTCTGCACAGTGTAAGCAGCTATCATATATCTGAGACACCTGTTTCCACTGCGTAGCTAGATGCATTTCAATAGGCTGTCATGCAGGACCCTGGCTTCCAAAGCTTATAACCCAATTAGGTGAGAAAAACTGGAGCAAACCACTTTACTGGTTGCCTCACTAAACTAAAACAAGAAAGAGAATAAGATCACAAGTTTGAATCCACATATTTATGATTCCAAAATCAAAACCCTAAGTGTGTTAGTTTTTTTTTTATATTTTTCAATATTAGCAACATCACCTTTATTTGAAATGTGGAAGGAGCCTATAAAAGGAAATAGATTTGTTTCATTCAATATTAGCAAGATTGTGTATATTCCTTACCAAGAAGTAAGGAATTAAGATTCTCACAAACCAAATTTTCTGGTGCCAAAGAAAGTACTCAAGGAAAACTGAAACTAAGTATTGGGTGGAATTTCTATTAGTCTCCTTTTTTTCAACTGTAGTTTTATGGTAATACTTCGACATTCACACAATTCAATATCCCAAGCAACAGTGTGCTAGGTCGGTCCATCAGGAGACAGGCAGTATCCCAGATGGAGCTCTGCCTGAAAACAGAGTATGCTGCTCAGTTCTACAGGCTCCTGAGGCCCCTTTATGGAAGCCATGTGCACAGAGTCAAGCAACCCTCCATTTGCTCCACAGAAGACAAAGCCAGTAAATCACGTAAAGTGTGATGAGTGTAAACTAAAGAGTACACAAATTCCTCTCAATTTGCAAATTATGCAGTAAGACTGACAACTGAATAAACATTACTTGACCTAAATCTGTCTTTATTTTGAATCCTGAGTCCTCACTACAATTAACACAATCACTGAAATTATGAAAAAAAAAAATACTCCCTGCCTTGAGTTACAATTAAATCTCAACTAGTCAAAACTAGCAGAGATTTTATACGTTTGCATAAAAAAAGAGCACCTAGGAAATCCCCAGCATTGAGGATTTCTATAGATTTTTTTTCTCCTTTGAACTTAAAATGAATGCGATTTTTACTTAAGAGAGAAAAAACTTCCAGTTGAGAATCCCTTTACAATTAAAATGTGCCCAGTAAACAGGATAAATGAGGCCAGCTCAATGTTAAGGGTTCAGTGTCCATTCTGAGCTGAAAAAGAGACTTTTTTTTTTTTTTGGAGGGACCAGGGATTGAACTTAGTCCCTTGCACTTGCCAGGGAAGCGCTTATTCTACTGAGCATCGCCCCGGCCCCAAAAGAGACTTTTATATAAACATATCCTTTTATATCTGCTAAAGGACACTGTGAAGATGAGTAAATTATGGAAAGTAGAAGGAATCTTGGATTAAAGAAGCAACAAATAATTTTAGTTTTCAATTTATGTCAGCTGGAGGGTGAATTCAAGCAGGGCATTCTACCACTTTGGGCCTCAAGACCAAAATCATATCTGTACAATGAAAAGGCAAGAGTAGGTGAGCTCCTAAGGAAACTGCCTGGAGCCTGTGTATCCAGTAGTCATGGAAAACCATAAGAGCGTGAGGAACCCCAACACTACATCCCACCCTCATAAACATGCCTCCACTTCCTCACACACTTCAGGGTGCAGGGGTGCAAACAAATACAACTCGGCAACTATGATGTAAGTGTTGATAGGAGAACAAGGGACAGAGAAGCGTTCCTTAAAAGGAGAATGTGCCTCAGAGGAAGATGTATGAGAAATTCTGCTAAACTTTGGATCTTCAATGCCCACCAAAGGTCCATAGTTGGAGGCTTGGTTTCCAGAGTGGCACTATTAGGAGCTGGCAGAACTTTTGGGAGCCAATGTCCATTGGTCACCAAAGTGTGCCCACAAAGGGGACAGTGGGACCAGGACTCCTTCCTCTTTCTTCTTGCTCTCTGATCTTATAAGAGGTTTTACCACACCACACACTAGCAGTGTGATGTGCTGCCCCACCACAGGCCTGAAGTAAGAACGCCCGTAGGTCACAGACCAGAACCTCCAAAACCATGAGCCAAAAAATACCTTTCGTCTTTGTAGTTTGATTACCTCTGATATTCTCTTACAGCGATGGAAGCCTTCTAACAAAGATGTGGCAGGGTGTTAAACAACACAGACTAGGGAATCAGCAAGCAATAAGTTTGAATCAGTGGCTCTGCCATTAGCCAGATATTTGAACCATGAGCGAGTTATTAAGCTTCCATGTCAGATGAGTCACCTGAAAAGTGGGGCTCAAACAGACTCAATGCTTCCTCTCACGGGGGAGAGCTACACAAGAAGAAATAAAGATACTCAGAAGGGTACAGGAGATGGATAAACAAAGTTTTGAGCACTGAATCACATAATAAAAAATTTAGTTCTCTTTCAGCACTCTTTTAGCCTTTATAAAATTTTATTACTTTGAGAAGAGTTTTTATTTAGTCTTCTATTTCAAACCTTTTTAACATTGCTAATTTCTCTTTTTAACACATTGAAAGCAAGTCTATGAGGTAACTAGTACTTTCCAAAAGCAGTAGTTATTTTATGGATCAACTGCAGCTAAAGGCATTTGCTGTTATTCTATTTCTAATTAGCTTGTAGTTTTTACTACTGCTAACTTTTTTTTAATTTGTAGGACTAGTACAATATTAATTTTAAAAATTCATTGCTGATTACAAAAATATAAGTCAAAGTAATTTGAATCATCTTAATACTACTTGTCTCAAGTGAAAACTAAATGAGATAAAGAGAAAAATGTACAACAAGCCTGAGCCCAGGCTGGGATGTTATCCATGCAGTTGATGCATAAACAATGTAACTTTAGGATACATTGCCTACAAAGGCAGAAACGAAGATGATTATGAGGTTCTGTTATGAGGACCTAAATGAAAGCAAGAAGTAACTTTTAAAGCAGATGCCACAGAAAAGATAACGTGTAGAGGGAGATTCACTTCAGTTATTGAGTTATATCATCTGCCTATCACCCTGGTGAGAAAACGAAGCATAATTCCCACAGGTATGCCTCTTAAAATTCAAGACAAAGTTGTCCAAATAAATCCAAGTCTCATCATTTCAAAGAGTCTTGCATGCCAAATACATAATATATATATATATATATATATATATATATATATATATATGATGTATCCTTGAAGTCTTTTGACAGTTCTGTACTATAAACGTGTTTAATAATTATCTGCTGGACAAATGAATTTCAGTTTAATAGCACTGCTTGGTCATTAGTACATTGAACTCCAACATACACATATAGAGTTAGGGATACAACTCAGTGGTATGTCCCTAGAACACATCCTTAGCAATCATGGGGCCCTAAATTCAACCTCCAGCACTAACAAAACAAAATGCACACTTGGTTGTTGTTAGTGGTTGTTTTTTTGGTTTTGGGGGTTTTTTGTTTTGTTTTGTTTGTTTTTTTTTGCGGTACTGGGGATTGAACTCAGGACCCTGCACTTTCCAGGCAAGCTCTTATTCTACTGAGCTATCTCCCCTTGTTGTTGCTTTTAATACTGTATATTCTGCTTCCCTTTTCACAGTAGCAAAGATCCACTGTACCCCAGCTAAGGCAAACTGCTACTTCCATCCCAAGGCCCTGCATTTGCCAGGGAAGAGTTCTGAGCTCATCAGTCTGGGCTCTCACTGTCTGCCTTTCAAGTACTGCCATTTTCATCAGTATTGCCTTTAGGTCAAACTTGGGTCATTTAAATACCAATCTAATTGAATCTAAACTGCACCCCCACCCCCAGGAATTTGCTTCTTCAAGAAAATAAGCTTAGTCTTCTGGAACTGATTTGAATGAATGCATTAAATACACATAATTGTTAAAAAAAAAAAAAAAAAAAAAAGAAAAGTAAAGAAAAAGAAAAGAAAAGAAAAATTTTCATATTGGCTTATGAAAATAAAGTTTGGCTTATGGCAAAAGTCAGTTATTCTCAAACTGTTGTTCACCAAGAATTTTCAAAGCACGAGTGAAGAGGGGTGCAACACCTGAACTCCCTGGCTCCTCCTCCCACTGCTGTCCACAGCTTCCACGCATTTTCCTCCATCTTTCTTCCATTCCTAATACAGTATTAATGCTAAAGCAGCAAGTTCAGGATAATGCTTTAGAAAGTTCTGGGTCTTCCTCATCTAACCTAGAATGAGATTTTTCTAAGATACTTAGAAATATCCTCACAAGGTACAGTCTAATCCTCCTAGAATGGGCACTGGCTCTGTTTTCTTGGAGAATGAATTAGTTTTGCAATCTTCACTTTTTTTTGATCATACATAGGCTTAATAGGGCTCCACCATAAGAATTAAAACCTGTACCCTGAACAAAAAAACAAAAAAATGCAGGATGGAGACATTTTACTTTTTACAGAGACTTTCCAAATGGTCAGTCAGAGGCAAGGCAGGTGTCTCACTAAATCAGGTTTGTTCTAATAAAATGTATTCACTGAAACTAACTCCTCCACCTTTTGCATTTCAGAGAAAAAGTCCTCATCTAATTCTATGATTCAAGTCTTCATCCACTCGTGCAGGTCAATAGGTCATTTCGGTAGCTTCCTCTCTTCCACCTTCCTTTTCCCTGTTATCTTTCTTCCATCCTCACTCTAAAGAGGAACGCAGTGATGCCTTCCTGGGTGCTTCTCCCTTACCCACCCAAAATCAAACCATGTGCTACACTGATGCTCCCTGACAACATCTCTCTGGGTGACTCCTATCAAAGGACCTTTCTTTTGCAAAATGTGGACCCCTGAAAAGCCATGTACATTCATTCTGTAAATCAACAACCCAAATCTCAGTCACATCAAATGCCTTGATCAAGAGCACATTGCTGGGCTGGTGAGATGGCTCAGTGGTCTAAAGCACCTACTTAGAACAAGCTAAACTAAAGCAAAGCACAGGGACCGCGGTTCAATCCCCCAGCACCACATGCCAGCCAGCCCCACCCCCTGGTGGGCTGAACTGGCCACACACACACACACACACACACACACACACATAAGTAAATAAATAAATAAATAAAAATTAAAAAAAAAAAAAGAGCACATTGCTCCTCACTGGGTTTGTGGGCACTGATGCATATTCTGTGACTAAATACAAAATCTGGAGCTAGTGCATGTTTCTTCTATAGTGAGAATCCACAGATTTCAGCATACTTTGAAAGAAATCTAAAAACTACTGTTCCTTTCAAAAAATGATAACCACTGATGCCCATATTAACTACTTATAACTAATATGTAAAAATCAATATATGCTTCTATGAAGAAATATTGAGGCCGGGGAGATGGCTCAGTGGAATAAGTGCTTCCTTGGCAAGCACAAGGGCCTGAGTTCAATCCCCAGTTCTACAAAAAAAAAAAAAAAAAAAAAAGAAATATTGAACTGAAATCTATTTTTCCATGTTTAAATAATAATACAAGGGGGCCAGGGAGGTAGCTCAGGAACATAAACGCCTGTCTGGCAAGACAGGTTTGATTCCTGGTACCTCAAAAAAATAATAATAATAATGCTAAAATAAAATATAAATGAATAGTAATATGAATTAGTCATCCAGTTGAAAAAAATAACCTAACTGAAACAGTTACCATCTATTTTTTCAATGCAAGAGAAATCAATATAAAAAACATGATACAAAAAATTTACAATGAAAGTAAACTAAAAATCAATCTTTTAAAACGACTGAAAGCACTAGTTAAAATATACAGCAATTTGCAAACCATTATATGGTTTATATTGCGCACACACAAATACGTATGTTGTAGATTTGAAAGCTGAAGCAGAAAGACTGGGAATTTGCCTAGATTCATATGTGCACAGGTGACAGGACCACAATTCCAATCTCTGTTAATTCAACTTTGAGACTCATCCCCATTTTCACTAAGACCTGCACCTGTACTTCACAATATCCCGATAACTGATAATATGCATTATTTATTTATTGAGGAAGAACTAAAGTAAATACTTTAAAGACAGCTTCCCAGGAGTCTTCGAATGGGTCAACTATTAGGGAATTCCACCTAGGAAATGTCACATTCTGTATTCAACGCCAATTATCACAAAACATCCTGACTTCGTATCTAGCCAGATAAAACGCTCTGACTTCCTGCAGCTTCTTGGAAGTTGGATTTGGCAAGGAAACAATGCAAAAGCTTAAACAAACACCAAAAAGAAAAGGAGGTACTGAAATACACATGAGATGATTGGTTTTTCCTTAACTTTCTCAATTACTTAACAAATTACTCCATTCTGATAAATAAAAATAAGTTAATGTACAACTCAAAGCATTTAAATGTCGAATGCCATGATCTAGAGCATTTTTTTTTTTTCAAATCACAGCTTTCTCCAAAAGGGAAATGAAAGTTAGAGAAAACGAACTGTTTGTTTTACACTAACTAATCAGGCACAAAGTATTTATTTATTTATTTATTTATTTATTTATTTATTTATTAGGGAAGGGTCTACAGGGTGTTTAGGGTCTCACCACTAGATCAGACTCGTAGTGATTCTCCTGTTTACAGCCTCCCAAGTGCTGGGATTACAGGCATGTGCCACCATGCCCAGTCTCAACTGCTGTCTCAGAGTGCCCTGGGGACGGGGCTGGCACAGCAGGCCTGGAGATCAAACCCCTGGCCCCTGTGCTTGCTTGCAAGCACTTTAATCCACTGGACTATTTGGCTGGCCCTACAGATAATTTAAATATGCACCAAAATGTATTAACGTATCATAAACTTTAAGTTTTAAGTAGAGTTATTTACCATTAATGTTAGTCTAATGCTTTCCCATCATCTTTTTTTATTTTTCTTAATGTATTTGGTCTCTGCTCAGCCGGGACTCGCAGTGATCCTCCTGTTTTCAGTCTCCCTAGCACTTGGATTATATGTGTGTGCCACCACTTGTGGTCTTGGTGACAGGCCCAGCATGCCTGGGGGCAGGGCCGGCACTGCATGTGGTGCTGGGGCATCATCTTAAGTAATCTGTTAGGATACAAGCAGCAGCAAACAGGGATCTCCACACTCTTTGTTGCATATTCAACTCAGCATTCATTAAAACTCCTCCATCCAAAAGGAATGAATTAAGCTCAGGATGCTGTAGTTCCATCCCCAGATCCTCATGCCTTACCAGACTTGCCCTTAAGGCATCCTGAGCCAGCAAAAATAAATAAATAAATAAATAAATAAATAAATAAATAAATAAATAAAATCAAAAGGAATGAATGAAAGACAGAAGAGAATTAAACAAAGTGCAATCTTTAGCGAAGCATGCACACCAAAGGAAGACAAATGTCAACTATGATTTAAACAAAAAAAAATCTAAATTCAAGACATGAACACTGCTAAAATCTAAGGTTTGCATGAGTATAAAGTTCAACATTCAAATCAGATCTCCAACTTGGGTACCAAGGATCTTATAATTGATATGTTTTGGAACCTACTTGGTTTTTAAATGTCAGGCTCCTCCACTGTGCACAGTAAATGCTCTTTGCTGTAACACAGTTTATGAGCCCACTAGAATGCACAGCAGCTGAAGGCCCTGGTAGAAAAGCAATTTTGTATCTGAGATTTTCATCCTGTGATTTACGTACTCCTAAAATGTACCTCTCTGACAACAGAGAAGTTTTTATTCAGGGAGCTAATCTTGAATGAAAATACCCAAATTGAAAGGCAAAAAGCACTTTTTGCCTTTTGCTAATAAGATACTATCCCTTAAATGACCGGGTTCAGTTCAGTTCCTGCAACCAGGCTGTTCAGCGAATTGGTCGCTCAAAGAGGAAGTACATGGAGTGCACACTGTACAATATTCAGAACAAAGAAATGGTGAAAGGAGACTCCAACTTGATGACTTCTATTTGCGTAACTGTGTAACAGCAGAAAAGTACAGTACTGTATTGCACAATCAGCAAAAATTACAGTACTGCCTAAGTAAGGTGTACAATGCCAAAAAAGACACTGAGGCTCTACAAATAAGAGGTTCAGAACTGTATATACATAAACAAACAAATAAATAAATAAACAAATAAAAGGGTTTCTAGGTCCAAGCAGCAGATGCCAAGTCATTAAATGAGCAATGCTGTATTTTGTTTACCCTGAATATTCACACAGAGCCAAACTGCATAGACAAACAACTTGTCTCCCTCCAGTGCTTAAAAACTCCACAGCCAGGCTACTTACCCTGTGTAGGCCTCAGTTTACCCAACTATAACGATATCATCAGCACCCAACCCCTGTAGTTCTCACATGAACTGAGTTATCACATACCAAAACATCCAGCAACGGTAATAAAACATAATTATTTCACCAAGAAATTTTTCTAAAAGATGATTTCTAATTTGTTACACCCGTGGATAGGTAGCGTCCCATGTTATTTTATTTTTGTAAGGCACACTCTAAAACACTATTTACTTCCAAAGAAATAAACCTAAGAAAAGGCTTAATTTGATTTCTGGACAATACAGAAAAATATCTTATTACAAAAGATCCACAAACTAGGAATAGGCCAATTAGAGATTATATTGTATTATAACCAATTAAAAAAATCCACCACCAAAGTTGGAATTAGTAGCTGAATAGTACACTTCCTTTTTTCTTTTGTTCCTTGTATTTTACAACTAAATACATCATTCCAAGTTCTATGCTGTGTATCGTCCGGGAAAATGCTTCAAGCTCACAGATTAATCAAATAGAAGCAATAGTACATTTGCATTGTAAGGCAAGTAAAAAACATTAGGGCTCAACAAATATTATTCTAGGTTCTTTCCATAATGTTGTAATCCCAATGCAATCAAAGTCTCGGGATTTGGTAACCAGGGAAGAAAGACACCAGCCGTAGATTCCCATAATGACTACAGCTCATCCATGTTGAGAATACAGTGTGCCTCCCCCAGAGTTGCCTGTTCACACTGTTGAAATTGCACCCGCTCTTTGCTTGAGATGGGAGTTAAAGAATTCTGGAACTGAGTTCAAATCTGGACTCTGCCAAGTGCAAGGTGGATGGCCAGGCACAAACTAGCCTCTCAGCTTCTCAATCTGTAAAACAGGGACAAGTTGACTCGCTGTCGAGTATCACTTGAGGAGCATTTCGAGCAGTACTTGGCACAGAGTGCTTCTAAGTTTCTATTACATAAATATTGCAGTAACTTGGCATTTGTGGTTAGTTCCTCTTGCAGATGTGAGAACGCTCTCAGCTTTAGTGTAGGCTCTGTCCCTGGACAGTTAAATAAGGCAAGTATTCAGAATGATCTTTTAAAATTTTATGCTGTGGTACTGGCAAAACAACAGATCTGAGGATCAATGGGACAGATTAGAAGATGCAGAAACAACTCCAGACACACTCAGCCACCTGATCTCCTTCAATAAAGGGGTCAGACATGCTCACCGAAAGAAAGGTAGCCTCTTTCTATTATGGTGCTGGAAACACTGGCTTTCCACATGTCAAAGACTAAAACTAGACCCACGTCTTTCACCATGTACTAAATTATAGTCAAAATGGATCTAATATTAAAAGATCAACACTAGGTTGCTGGAAGATGAAACAGGTAGAAATCTTTTTTTAACATTTATTATTATTATTATTACTATTATTAGTGTGTGTGTGTGTGTGTGTGTGGCCAGCTCAGCCCACCAGGGGGCGGGGCTGGCTGGCATGTGGTGCTGGGGGATCAAACCGCGGTCCCTGTGCTTTGCCAAGCTTGTTCCAAGTAGGTGCTTTAGACCACTGAGCCATCTCACCAGCCCGAAACAGGTAGAAATCTTGAAGACATAGGAATAGGCAAAGACTTCATGAACAAAACCCTGAATGCACAGGAAATATAAAGCATCAACAACTGAGATCTCATCTTATTAAAGAGCTTTTGCACAGCAAAAGAAATCATCAGTGGAGTGAAGAGACAACCCACAGAGTGTGAAATTTTTTTTTTTTTTTTTTTTGCCAATTGTCCCTCAGAAAAAAGGCCAATATCTGGAGCCTATAAAGAATTGGAAAAAATCAGAACCCCCACATTTAAAGACCTAAACCATAAAGGGGCATCTGAGATGAAAACACACTTATCAGACGAAGAAGTACTGACAGCAAATAAATATATGAAAAAATGTTTTGATCATTCAAAAGATGCGGATTAAAACAATGCTGAGATTCCACCTCACTCCAGAAAGAATGATCATTATCAAGAAATCAACCAATAACAAATGCTGGTGGGACTGCAGAGGAAAAACCCTTCTCCGTGGTTGGGGGAAGTGTAGACTGGTGCAACTAGTCTGTGGAAATCGTATGGAGATTCCTCCAGAAACTAGGACTAGAGGTCCCATTTGGCCCAGCTATTCCTTTCTTGACATAGTCCTGAAAAAATTAAAAATACGCTAGAGTGACATATGCATATCCATGTTTATAGTGGCATGGTTTAAATAGCTACATCTTGGAAACAATCCAAATGCCTATTGTCTCAGCTGCTCTTCTCTCATTGCTGGGACTAATACCCAACACTCAAAACAAAGGAATGAAAGGTTTACTTAGCTCAAGGTTCCTGGAGGTTTCAATCCATACTCAGCTGGCTCCAAGACACATAGCACATTGCAGAGGGCAGCTGTTCATGGTGGCAGCAAAGAGCAGAGAGCAAAGGGTGTGGTAGCAGCCTAGGCAGCTAGCTCACCTGTCCTGCCTCCTTAATTGTAATGCAAATTACTTGCCCCAGGGCAGGTGCAGCATTCAACTCCACAGGAATCAATCAGCAACTCCAGAAGCAGCCCCATGACTGCATGAGGCTTTGGGCGGACAACTAGACACAAACCATAACACCTAGCAACTGGTAAGATAAAGATAAAAATTTATACAATGGAGTAGTACTCAACCATCAAAAAGGGTGCATCTGAGATGTTTTTAGGTAAATGGACATACCTTGAGACCATACTCTCAAGTGAAATAAACTAGTCATTCTCTTTGAAAAAAAAAATTCAGATAAACAAATCCAAATATTACACTGTCTCGCTGGTGTAAAAAACTAAGGGTAAACAAGGATCAAAATGTACGATACATACTGTGAAACAGCAAGAAATTGTTCAAATGAGCAAGGGAAACTAGGGAGGGTAAATGGATAAAGGCAGGAAAGAAAAGAAAAAACTGAGATAAAAGGGTAAATGAAAACAAAGCTTTTGTAAATAAGGAGGGAAAGGGGGTTGAAGAGAGGGGAGGGAAACGGGAAAAAAAGAAGATATATTATGTACAGGTACACATTCCTGATGATGAAGGTGATCCTAATGTATATTTAAATTGTACCAATAAACTTAATTGTAAAAAGAAAACAAAATAAAATAAAATCTGATGCTGGAGCAACTGACCATCGGAAACACTGCAGTGCATTATTTCTTTATGTTCTAGATACCAAACAACAATGTAACTAGGTTTGAGAGTGTCTTAGAAATGCAAAATAACATGCATTTTAGTATTTTGTAGATATCCAAAAGGCTTGTAACTCAGAAGCGTTTAAGGTAATGTCCATTTACCTTAGGAAATAAAAATTAAAATTACAAGAATCTAACTATTCACACTCACTACAAATGTCCTAGGCATGCTGGTTTATGATAAAGATTATCCCTTTAAAAGCAAGATTTAAATGGTAAAAGATTCCAACTCCTCTCCACGTAGGGTAAGTTCCAAAAAGATGACAAAAAGCTGAGTTGCTGAGTTTCATTCATTTTTAATAAGGTTTGCATTGGAACATCCTTGAACAGACACTAAAAACAACCGACCGCTAATCAGCTCTTTCCAATCCCAGACGAATGCACCGCCTCACGTGAACTGTAAACATACTTCAGGCCAAAATGCTTCCAGGTCTATTACAGGCCTGCATTTAGCTGCCAACAGAAGTACTTAAGAGGGGTGAGATTTCCAATGCTCATCTGCAAAGAAGACAAACATACCACAGGTGTCCTCGTCACAGGTACATTGTCCTGACACCGCAGAACGATTGTTTTAAAGGGCCTGAGGAATTACTCTAAGGTATCAGTTCTTGTTTCATAAAAGGGTTGTGGTCACCATGAGGCTGAAGGAAATAAAAATTAAAATTACAAGGATCTAACTATTTGCACTCACTACGAATGTCCTAAGCATTCTGGTTTATGAGGAAGATTATCCCTTTAAAAGCAAGATTTAAATGGTAGAAGATTCCAACTCCTCTCCACATAGAGTAAGTTCCAAAAAGATGACAAAAAGCTGAGGGAAAGTTCCCCTTTCCCTCTGATTCTATCATGTATTCTCAAGTAGCTGGTGATTTTCTCTGTGTATAAAATGCTTTCCCAACAATGCTTATCATGAACTATTTTAATGCTGATGGAAGCCTTCGGGAAACAGGCCCACAATGAGAACTTTGTACTTGAAATTTATTAACTATCCAAAAGAGGCTCCTATTCAGGAACACTCTCCAGGCTTTTACACTTTCTTTGAAGTTTCTCAAACCAATGACACAAACAATAAAAAACTTCCACCACTTCTGTGAGAGGTACAAGAAAAACAAACTCACAGGGAAGATGAGAGAAAGGAGTTACATTTTTAGAGGACATTTAATTCTGTTTGAAAAGATCAAGGCAGGTGTAGTAGCCAAGGACCATAATTCCAATCTCGAACTTAGTCTGGGCAATTTGAGAATTTAAGGTGACCCTGTCTCAAAATCTTAAAAGAAAAGGACTGAGGAGGTAGCTCTGTGCAAAAATCCTGGGGTCAGTCCTCTGTCACACACACACACACCCTTTAGGTCTGGGTTCCAAGCCATCATTTAAGAAAACAAACTCTGCTCTTGAACATGAAGGAAAAGTTTTGTCAGGTGTTTTTTTGCTTGCTCTTTATTTTTTTCTGATAGGGGACCACTGAGCAGAGGAAAACTGATAGCTGATTCTTCTCATGGCCATGCAAGTCTTCTTAACTAGTAAATATGCCCTCTAGCATAGTATGAGGCTGTACTCCAGCCACTACTTTGCGAAGTGTCACTGTGACGTCTGGGGTTTTAAAAGTGGATGGTCTCAATGCTGCAAGTGAGAAACCAATTATTTGTAGAACACACACCTTTCTCCTTTAGTTTTATTTCTTCTATTCTTTCTGAAAAGTACTGATAAAATTGGCAGGAAGAGAACCCTGGCACCTGATGCCCCAGAACCTTCTCTCATTTAGCAATGCCCGGGGCTAACAAAACACGGCACGGGCTTTCTTCGGAGCCCCTGGGTTCCTCCAGTCTGCAATCACTGGTTCGCACCAGAACCCCCCCCCCCCCCCCGCAGCGACAACGCCTCGCGCAGCCAGGCCCCACTGCAGCCCCCGCGGATACCTAGGCCACGCGGCCAGGAGGCGCTGCGGGCCAATCTCCGGGGCCACCGCAGCCTGCGCCCAGCCCCCTTGGCTCCCGGCCGAGCCCAGCCCGGCAGCCAAACTCCCAGTTCTGCGCCGCCCGCGGGGTTACTCGCGGTCATTCGGCTGCACCACCTCGCCCCAGCTTTTCTACTCGTGCCCAGTCTCAGCTGCCCGGAGAAGGGCAGCAAAGGGAAGGAAGATGGGGCAGAAGGTGAGGATAAAAAGGCACCCAGCTCCGGTTTCCTTAGGCTTTCCTAAGTTTTCTACCTTACTTGAATAGAGTCAAAATGCATACCCGCTGCGCCAGCGCCACCGAGTCCTTGAGCGCGCGGACTCCCAGGTTAAACAAAGCCCCGAGGCCCCAAGTGAACAACAACATGATTGACCCCGCTTGGGACACTTCCTACTCGAGTTCTTCGTGAACGAGGACTCGCTGTTCCATCTCTGGGCTCAAGGAGCCGGTCCCTAGGTCAGAGCCCAGCACAGACCAGTTTCTCAAGAAAGGAGTGGGGACTCAGAGCTGGTGTTTGTCCCAATGGGCGCCGGCCGATCCGAGGCCAGAGGGGTTTCCAGCCAGCTCCATCGCTTCCAAACAAAGGGCAGCGCCCTGCATGGGATCTGTCGCTCTCTCCACCCAAGAAGCAGCGCCCCAGCAGCCCTGACCCCAGCGCGCCTAAAGCGCAGCGCCCGCGTTCCCCAAGCCCAGAGATGCGTCCCAGGGGGCCCCGGCCAGGCGACCCTTGAGGGCAGCAGCGCTTCGTCCCGGGGTCGCCACAGCTTGTCCTAGGGCACCCTCTGCCACTACGCCGCCCCTGACCCATTTGTACTGCAAAAGGTAGAAAGGGGGGGGGGGCGCTAAAGTGCCCCAAACCGAGAGCTTCCCAAAGCCTCGTCGGCCCCGAAACAAAAACAACACCGCCCAAGTCACTACAGAGCCTCTCACCTGTTTTCCACTTCGGTGTTTGTGATTCTCGCCCCCACCTCTCAGCAAACCCTTCCAGAGAAAGGGAGGGGGAAAACAGAAAAAGAGAAATGGAGAGGGCACACCAGGGGCGAGGCGTCCCTGGAACCGGCTGCAGCTGCGTGGGTCTGGCGGCGCCCCTAGCCCTGCCCCGCTCCGGGACCAGATGTGCGGCTCCCGCGGCAGGTCCCGGCCTCTCGCTCGCCCTCGGAATCGCCGGGTTTTGCCGCGACTAGTTCCTTTTATAGATTCGGCGGCGCCGCGCGCAGAGGTTACTAGCGGTCAGAACGGTTCTCTCCTCCGCCCCCGCCCCCTTCCCGGCCTCTGTTTATGTAGCTCAGTCACTCAGCCGCGAGCACGTGGAGCTCGGCCCGCCCCTTAAACCGGCGAGGCGGCGGGCTGCAGGCGGGGACGCGGGGCGCGGGGCGCTGCTGCCGCCCTGGCACTGACCTGCCCTCCTGGCCCAGCATAAACTCCGGCCTTGAGCAGCTCCCAGGACTCACGCCTGCGCTCCCGGCAGCCCAGGCGCTGGTGGAATAAACTCCGTTTTCCGCTCAAAATGTTTCCCCCTTTGTTAGTTTACTCAGATTAGATCCGGCAGACGACGAAGCGGTGGAGGCTGGCATTCCTCGGGACATCAGCCCTTCCTTCCCCCCTTCAAAGACCTGGCCTAAGGAAGGTGGCAAGTCTCTTGGTAATGTTCCTACCGCAAACCTGGACTTTCTGGTTTTTCAGTAGGAGCCTAATGGACTTAAGATTTCTAACCTGGGACCCAGCACTTTGGGAGGACCCATGAAGAGCATCTTGATCCGAAGGAAGGCTCAAAAACGAAATGCAATAAGGTGGATCGGACCCATTTTTACGTGTATTTTAATTATATTGGCCAATGTCCCTGTGAAAAATACGAAGTGCTTTTCCTTGAATGCATATAGATAACCCCAGTGCAGCCTGATAATGGCCCAATGTGTAAAATTATAAAACCACCCCCAGTTTTCTGACAGCTCCCTTGGATTTTGCTTTAGCAGCAGTGAAGTGCAAAGCGGCCCAAAACATTTTTTTGTTTGTTTTGTTTTGTTTTGTTTTGCAGAACTCGGAGATTGACCTCCAGGCAAGCCAGGCAAGCGCTTATTCTACTGAGCTATCTCCCTGGCCCCTAAAATGTTTTATTAGTACATAATGATCACTTTCATCGTGGGGAAACGGTGCCTGCACATCACTCATCTTAATTCTTTTGACTTCCGCTTTCCTTCCCCACCTTCCCCCTCCCTCCACCTCTTGATCCTCTTCATTTTTGCGGATCTATTTGTTTCCAATTAGCTGTATTTTATTCTGCTGTGTAATTAATTGATACTTTGGGTTTCTTCTATGAGAGAAACCATGCAGTATTTAAACTTGTTTGATTTATTTCATTAACATTATGGTCTGAAGATGCAGCCAGACATTTGACATTTGAGGGGCAAGAATACAAATGGAGGCCCACATATCACATTTTCAAATATTTAGGCCCAAAATTAAGTCAACAAGTTAACATAAATCTCCTAAGGTGAAACAGGTAACTCTGCAGCAGCTTTGAAGAGGATGCTCATGTTTAGATTCCTTACCATTTTCTCTGAGTTTGAGAAAAAGTGTGCTGAAGTGGGAGGGCTATCTCCCTTTTCTTCCTAGCCAGAGCCCTCTCCTGTTCCACAGAATCACTGCCTGCATGTGGATCCCCAACCCCAAAGGCACACACCTGGTGCACTGTCAGTAGGCACCCAGGACTCAAGTCCAGGTATCCACGAGAGGGGCTCTGTTAACATTCCGGACAGACTGAGAAGAGCCCCAGGCAGGTCCTGGACTTGCATCTGAGTCCTAGCCTGGGACCCAGCATTTTGGGTTCCAAAGGGCTGCTTGTCCTTAGGTAAGGATGAGGTCTGAGGCAGGCTGGAGCCAAGCCTTCTGAGATCCAAGTCCTGGAGAGGAGTCCCCTGGGTCTCCTTCAAAGGACAAGAGAGTGGGGTTCAGCATCAAACTGAACACAGTGAACACAACCATGACTTCCACAGTTCAGGTAAACTGTTTCCACCTCCATTTCTTCTTAAAAGAAAGAATTTGCTCTTATGGCCTCATGGGAGTTTTTTCTGAAAATGGATTTTGTTGCAACTTTGAGATCCTTGGAAGAATGGCAGCATAAACAAAAAGGTCTCATTAACTCACTATTAATATCATTTTCATAAAGCCTTTACCATGCCAAATAACAGCAAAGACTGACAATCATTCTGACCCTCTGTATGTAAAGGAAAACTCTGCTGGGGTGGAAGAGTGACCATTGCTAGTCTCATTTTAGAATGATTATGTCTCCCTGTCTCTCCATTTCTTTCCTTTTTATCCCTCTTATTAACACTGTTTAAAATTTCACCACCAGAATCATTCACTTTGGAATTTTGAATAAGGGTCCTAAGAGCATTTCTATTAAGATAATCCTTTAGCACTCAGAAGGCTGAGGTAGGAGGATGGTTGTGAGTTCGAGACCAATCTGGGCTACAAAGTAAGCTCGAGGCCAGCTTGAACTGCATAGCAAGACCTTTCTCCAAAAGAGCAAAAGACAATCCTTTAGCTTGTTCTAATGAAGAATAAACAATAACGAGCCCTACACATGTGGTAAGGTGGAATCTCGGAAAAATATTACAGGCCCAAGAAAGTGATAAAGCCAAGATTAAGATGATTTCTCACATAGTTCTAATGGAGAATGGGTGACAATAAGTCCTACACACATGGCAAGACAAAGATGAGATCCTGGAATAAGGTGGCAAACCCAAAAGAGAAAGCCGAGACAGAGAAAGGCCATTGATTCTAAATATGTAAGTCTACAGTCCCTGGAGCCAAACTGACAAAGACCGCCTGGGGAACCAAGAATCAGCTCACCCACAGGAATAGGGGAACACACTGAAATGTTTAGCATATGTTTTATGATCTGGTTGATCTCCGTTGTCAGAAGATCCTGAATATCCAAAAGACTCGGTGTTTTCAGCTAGGTTACTAACACAGGGACATAGGTCTGTTGGTACCCAGGAGCATACCCTGTGTGACAGCTTCATCCTGCAAAACCACTCAATTTCAAAAGTTAGAACGTAACAGAGGGCTGGCAAGATAGCTCAGTGGACTAAGTGCCAGCTTTGGAAAGCACAGAGACCAGGGTTCCATCTTGGGTCCTGCATGCTGGGCCAGCCCTGCCCCCGGGGCCCAATGAGACAGTGACTGACTCTGGGCGTGGTGACCCATGCTTGTAATCCCAGCCCTGAAGAGGCTGAAAACAGGAGAATCGCTCTGAGAATCTGAGCTGCATAGTGAGACCCTGTACCGAATACATAAATGAAAAAAAAAAAAAAAACCCTAACAGAAATGCCTCTGAGAAGCTCCAAGGAATCTAATTCTCTCTGCTTCAGGCCTTGCTTGAGAAAGCCTGATTTGTTCCTGAATATGCTTCAGGGAGCTTTTGCCCAAGTCTTTTGATTTCTGCAACATCAACACAAAATCCCTAATATTATAGATATGTCACAAAAAAAAGAAGAAAGAAAAGGAGGGCCCTTCTCTTTTGCCACTGCTTTAGGGGAAACGAGTCCATAAATGTAGCCTGGACACTTTGAGGTTCTATTCTGAGACGACCCTGGTCTCTGCTAATTTCAGAATCGACCTTCAGGCAGCTCTGGCCTTAGCCACCTTGCTATAATCATGAAGCTCCGAAGAAAGTCATTTTATCAGTCCTTTAGGGCTTTTATAGTAGGATGATCTAAAAGGCACTGTTTGGAATTGCCTTCGAACACATCTGTTAACTAGTATTCCTAAATGTACATATATACATTATTTAAAATAGAAAGGGCCTGGGAGATGGCTCAGTAGAATAAGCGCTTCCCTGGCAAGCACAAGGGTCTGAGTTCAATCGCCAGTTCCGAAAAAAAAAAAAATAGAAATAATAATGACTACCACACATATGTGTTTGGCTGGGTACCCACATTTTTTGGTTGCTGAACACTGAAAAACATAGAGTATTGCAGGACATAAATGAAAAATTTAACAAATAGTAAAATGGCTTTTCAGACTGAATTTGCTATGATTAAGAAGGCCTATTAGATGGACTCTTCCAGAATTCCTGGAGAATGAGAGATTGCTCAAAATTAAAACCAAAAACAAGTGGTAAACCTTCTTTAAGATAAGACTTTCAGATAAGAAGAGATTAAGGAACCAACAGTCCAAGTTTGACTCAGTTTAATTCTAATACATGATTAGACATAGGAACAAATCCAAAAGCAGTCAGTAATCCAATAAAAAAGTATAAGAAGCCCCCACTAATGTGTGAAGAGGCCCCCTACTACAGAGACTGTCAATACAATTTAATTGGACCAGTATAATCCTCTTCTACGTTAGTATGAACCCTATTAATTCACAAACAAGATTCAAAACTATTACTGCTTCTGGATATAAAATGTCTATTCTGTTTGTCATTAAGCTCAATGAGTCAGCCTAGATTGTAGACAGATATATATTCCCCTGAATTTCCAGTTGTTTAGTGAGTTGTAATGCTTTTGAAAAGCCACGCTGAAGACCTTCCTTTCTTCAAGCTCTCAACAAGCAAACTATAGGAAAGATTTAATATTTATTCCTTGTCTTTCATTATTCGCCCCACAGCTCTGAGTCTGTTTTGTTCACATTCGTTAATGATTTCCATAAAGAGACAGAAAAGCAAATTTTTTTGTTTTGTTATAAAATATATTTAATGTAGTAAAATATTGAGAGAAATACGTCAAGTTCAGAAAGACAGCTCAATTGGCGATGCTGATGACCTCTTTCAGGTCTTCAGGGCAGATCGCTGGTATATGACACTATTGACAACATCTTCCTTCCTGAAGCTAGTTGTTTTGATTTCATGAATCGGATTGCTTTCTGATTCTTCTGTTTATTTAACCACTCTTTTCTCCCGACTCCAGTGGTTTTTTTTTTTTTTTTCTTTTTCTCTTTTAATTTTTCTTTTCGGTACTAGAAATTTAACACTGAATCTTCTACTAAACTATATTCTCATTCTTTCTCTTTTCTTTTTAAAATCGGAGACATGGTCTTGCTATATTTCTAAATTTCCCAGGTTGGGCCCGATCTTGAGATCTTCTTCAACCTCCCAGAGTGCTGAGATTACAGGTGTGTGCTATCATACTGAGCTAGGTTTATTAGATATAAGTATAATAATAACATTCGTTTTCCTCCTTTTGTTTCCTCACATTCCCATCAGTACTGTTATCCGCCCCGGGTTCTGTTTAAGCCCGGTCCAGCTAGTGCTCCTCTCAGAGTTCCCCAGTGCCCCTGAGGCTCTGGCTGGACCCAGGCTGACCCAAGGGCTGATGTGCAGATTCCCCAGCTCCTCAGGCACTGCCTTCCCTGGAGTGACTTTGACTTCACCAGTCATAGGGACATTTACAACATCAGAGATTATTAGCCAGGCCATATTTGCTTGCTTTTTCTTTTTGGTTTGTTGTTTTTGTTTTGCTTTGCTTTGTTTTGATTTGGCTTGGCTTGGCTTCTTTTGATGTTTTTGGAACACCACTTGTTAACATTATCAGCTCAAAACTTAGCAGGACATTCTTCAAATAATCCCCTTCAGCCCCCCCCCCCAATCTCCATATTTATTTTCCCCTTTAAATATCCTTCTTTCATCTGTTTTCAAAAAGTTTTTTAAAAATTCACTTAACAAAACCATCACCCAAACATCATTTGTAGAAAAGTCATAGCCATTCTTGCTTAACTTATATTTTAAAACTCATTGTCTCCATTTTACTCTTTTCCTTTGAGAAAGCGTAAAACTCAGGTCCTATGTAGCTCCTCATATCTTTTAAATCTGCCTCTCCTATCCCCATGCCCTAAATTTAAGCCACACATCTGGCTAGTGGGCCCTTTAACCTGTGGCTCCCCTTGTAGTTTCTTCCCTTTCTATTTAATTTCTTCATTGCAAGAGTTGATTGTTTTACTTGAAAAGGGTTGGATGAGAGATTAAGAAAATCAACACAGAAACAAAAACAATCTAAGCAAATCCTCCAACAAAAATAACTTCCTATGGTGACTTTTGCTTACAAGGAAAACTACAAACACATTTCCTTAGGAAGACCTATAAAACCCTTTGAAAGCATGACATGGGAAAGTCTTTGAAGCTGAATTCTACGCCTGCTTCCCCTCTGTCCTCTTCCCTCTCCATCCTGCCTCTACCAGCCTCATCCTGTGAACTTCCACCTACTTTCCCTGGGCTTTGCAAACGCTTCCTCATCCCCACCTCGGTCCTCCTGTTGTGCTGTTTCTCTAGAAACAGGAAGCCAGAGAGACAGGAAATGGTGGAGGAGTTATTGAATGCATTTCCAACATTATATAGAAAATGGAAAGAGAGAGGGTAGGTAAGGAAGAAAGAGAAATCTTTCAAGTGCCCAGATCAATAGGTAAGTACTAATCCCCAATTCTGTTTTATGGGCAAAAGTAGCAGTAGACTGTCAGTAGCCTTAAGTGACTGAACTCAGAGGATTAGACATTTTTTATTCATGCATGTTTGCAGTAGATAACAGGCACATTTCTGGTGTGGGGTTGGTACATATATACACAACACACCTTAATTCCTTTTCTCACCCCTTTTCCTTCCTTTCACCCCTCTTTCCGTCTTTTGGTCCCCTTCCCCTCTGTGAAAGATCTAGCTCTCTACTTCATCTTATGTATAATTTGTTTTTTACTCTTTATTTTTTTGAGTTTCTCATGTAAGAAAAATCCCATGGGGCTGGGGAGATGGCTCAGTAGGCTAAGTGCTTGACCGGCAAACACAAGGATCTGAGTTCAATCCCTGGTTCCGCCAAAAAAAAAAAGAAAAAGAAAGAAAAATCCCATGATATTTAAGCTTCTGTGTCTGATTTATTTCATTTAAAATTATAGTCTCGAAGTATATCCATTTTCCTACGATTGACTCAGGTTTATCCTTTATGGCAGAGTAATACTCCACTGGGTATCAAGGGCTGTATTTTCCTTATTTAGTCATCTGTTGATGGACATACTGAAAAATCAAGCCTATAATGTAGGTGGCTTCTGCATTTCTTCTCTTTTTCAGAGTACAATTTTGACACTTTAAGAATCCATATCCTTGCTCAAATTTTGGAATAAGGAACAGTTTTACTGTATTTCTTACCCAGGATCTTTCCTTTTCTACATCAGATTAGTAAGAGATAAATCTTTTTTTAAAAAAAAATTAAGAAATGTTCGAGATTCTCTTTTCTTTAGCATCTTCGCTAAGCCTCTTTGCTCCCTTCATCACCGGGAGATAGTTCCTTTGGGAGTGCATGACTTTGGCTGCGTTGTGCTCAGTGGCTCTGTGTCTTTCTGACCCACTCCATGGACTCTTCATAGCTTCTTTAAAAATGATCTGCACAGAACAAATATCCGTGCATCCTCCAAGCCCCAGATGGCTGCTGGGCCGTGCCTGAGCCACAGCAGGGGCCTTGGTGTCCCTCTCCGTGCTCCTGCTTCTGGTTATGGATGTCGAGGGCATTCTGAGTCACTTCTTCCCTAGTTCATTGTCCCAGTATGCCAATTAGTGGGGACCAGTCTCCATCTTGCAGGGTTGCCCCAGAGTTTACCCTGAAGTTGGTTCCCACCGTATCAGCTGTTGATCAGCTTCTTCAGTCAGTCGAATCCAGCAAAAAATCTCCATATCTGCCTGCTAAGCATCTGGCTTAGGCAGCTCTGGACACAAGGTCTCCATGAGGAGAGAAAGCAAAATCGAGCTGGGTGCTGCAGTGCATGCTTATCATCCCAGCTACTTAGAAAGCTGAAGCAGGAGAATTTCAACTTGCAGGGCAGCCTTGGTGACCTAGCAATTCATAACTTCTCATTCTACTTGGAGAAATTTATCCTAAGGGAATGTCCAAAGCTATGATCAAAGATTTATGTTCTAGAATATTTGATACAATATTGTTTATAAGCGTGAACATTAAAATATTTAATCAGCTATAACTGCATGCAATTTTTAAAATAAACTCTAGTAAAGTCATGTGACAGAATATTATATAGCCATGAAGAAATAAAAATAATGTCTTCAAGAGTAGTTATATAGGAAATTGCACATGGCAAATGTTAATTGAAAAAAGACTACAGTTATGTGTCATTTTTAGTAAATCAATTTTTTAATTTAATTTTAAAAAATGAAAACAAAAGCAAGAACAAAAAATCAGAAAGAGAGAAACAGGGTAACATACAACAGTGCATATTTTACAAATTTTCTTTTTTATTTCTTTTTTCTTTCTTTCTTTTTTTTTTTTTTTTTTTGCAGTACCGGAGATTGAACTCAGGACCCTGCACTTGCCAGGCAAGCGCTTATTCTACTGAGCTATCTCCCCAGGCCCTTGTTACAGATTTGCAAAACAAGAAGAATTGGGGGTCAGGGAGACAACTCAGTAGAATAAGTGCCTGCCTGGCAAGCATAGGGTCCTGAGTTCAATCCCTTGGTGTGGAAAAAAGACAAAGCAAACAAACAAACAAAAAAAAACCAAAAATAATTGCTATATTGTCTATTTTTATCATCAAATCTATTGCTCAGATTAATAGTTATGCAAGATTGGACAGATTGAATGTTATCACTTGCTTTCAAGAAACCTTAAATCTTTGTTCTTGTCTCTCTTTAAAGAGTAAATCAACTATTAGTATAATATTTTCATTGAATATATGTGCATAGGAAATAGCAGAATGCCACTTACCTGTTAATAGCAATTTTCTGTGGGTGGGAATTATGAGTAATTTTTTCATACATGTTTATATTTTTCAAATTCTCTGGTGATAAACATGTGCTGTTTAAACTATGAAAAATACTGCATAGCTGAGTAGGAGGAAGAACTTACAACTACAGAAAGGCAAACCATAAATTACCACATGAAAACAGCAAATTCAGACATATTTTAAAAGCATGTGTACATAGTAACAAAAAACAGAACAGAATTTACAAAGATAAAAATGGCTAAGACAGCTAAAACTCTTTGGTGGGTGTATTTGTGAAATGCAAAATTGAAAAAGAAAAGATTTGAAACCCACTCAGGGATTTCACTACTAAGTGAAAAGCCCTATGTGTTTAACCCTTGCTACTTAGCTAGTCTTCTGATTTATTCTTCATATCTGGAGAGCATATCTGGATGTTTGGGGGCATTTTATTCTACATCTCTGGACCTCAATTGGTTAATCTGCCCATGAAAGCAACAGCAGCACCGACCATATGCGGTTACTGTGAGTATTTAATGATTTAGTGCTTGGGACTACAATAACTACACAACAAATGAAAGCTTGTATTATTGCCATTTATTACCGTTTACATTATTATTATCTCAATAAAATTTTCAAAACTCATTATTTACTGTCATTTCTTTCCCCAAAACCTCAGTCTTTAGATGTTTAAATTGATGTGTTTTTAGAGATCAAATACAGCCATATCTCTTAAATGTCTATTTAATTCCTCAAATGCCATCTATCAGCAAGAAGCGCCTTTATCTTGAGGACCTCCCTCCCCTGAATTTCCTAAAATCCCTGGAATTCAAGAGAGCTGATGAGGTCGGCTGTTCACTACAGGCTGCATAGTTTTAACGGCCAATTATGCTGTCACCAGCATGCAACAGCAGGGTTAAAACTGGTCTCCCAGTGGCTGACATGCCCCTGTCCTCTGTTGGCATACAGCCCTCCAGGTCTTGTCTTCAGAACAGCCTCTGCCACTCCCTGCTCCTGGTGTCCCAAAGCTAATGCACATTAGCTTCTATCAGAAGTTACGCATGAGGGGCCACATCCAGCTCTTGGACAAGTGTTTTGGGCTGAAGAGTTAGTATTTTCTTTGAAAGAGGCAACACGACCCAGAAATGTCCCACAAAAATGTTTTGTTTCTCGTTTCTACTGAAAAGGTGAAAACCTGACCACACAAGTCTTATTCTCACAGAGCAGCAAGTGGCTGGTGCTGACACAAGGCTGTCGAGGCGGAGCTTGCCCCTTGCACTTTCCACAGACCTCTCTGACTCCTGTTTGCCCTCAGAGCACTGCGCACTGTTCCTCCCTTACCGTATGCCTGACTTCCGGAGGTTCTGACTAGGCAGCCCCATTTGACTGCCCGCACTTGCCAGGATGGGGGGGGGGGTGGCGTTGAGAGCACATCCTGCACTGGGAGAGACCACTGGGAGAAATGCCAGGGGGTGTGAGGGAGCTCACCACAGTGAGTTAACTTAAATCTTGCTGCAGTTACCCCCAGCTGACAATGCCTGCGCCAGAAACTCATTCATAATTGAAACTGAGCACAACTTGAGTCACAGAGCCCTGAGTACCTTACTACCGCTAACAAACTCAACAGCACTGCTTCAAAAACATCACCCTCTTGGCCAGGATCAAAGGCCTCTCAGAGGCAGCAGGAAGGAGGGAAGGAGCTCAGAAGCAGCCCACCTTTTAGGCCATTCAGAAATGAGACCAAAGAAAACATCCAAATGTATAAGAGCCTGAAGGTTAATCCCAGCCACTGTGTTTACTGAACTGAAATCTGGCGATGAACAATGTTTATGGCAGCACAATTTGTCCTAGCTAAATCTTAGAAACAACCCAAATGCCCATCCAACTGAGGAATGGATAAAAACGGTGTGGTATTTTTATACAATGGAGTATTACTCAGCTATAAAAATGATCAACTCGAGGCTTTTATAGGTAAATGGATGCACCTAGAGAGCATACTCATTAATGCAATAGACCAGCCCTGCATGTGTAAATACAATATTGTCTCCCTAGTGCAACAATCTGAGAGTAAAGAATATCTGAAAAGTACAATAGCTACTATTAAAGGGAAAGAAACTGTTCAAAGAGAAAGAGCAACTGGGATGAAGGAAAGGAGAAAAGAAAGGAAGAAGGGAAAAAGAAATATATGGCATATACGTAGGATAGCTCGGATAGCTGTATTGCTGATTTCTGCTGGTCTATTGAAAGGAGCAATTCCTACTCCATTTATTTTCTGTCTTTTCTGGGGACCAATTTTGCATGCTTATACCTGGTAATCTGAACAACTAGTTTGAAGGCAACAATACGCAGTATAGCAACCATTATTGAATTACTTTTATTTATTTCCTTAGTAGTATTATTTTGTTGTTGTTGTTGTTTTGTGATACCGAGGAGCAAACTCGGGACCTTGCACTTGCCAGGCAGGCCCTTAAGCCACTGAGCTATCTCCCCAGCCCTGAATTTGTATCATTTTGTTTAGTGAAATTCTGTATCATTTCTAAATTTTTTACTATTTTTTTATCTTTAAAATTAAAAATTAAATTCATCAAGAAAAGAAAAAAAGAGAAGCCGGATGACAACAGCACTCTCCTGAGGTATGCCAATAAGATGGAGTCGGGGAGGCACTAGCTCCGAGAAACACGCGGCAGCTGAGAAGTCGAAGGCATTCCCCAAAGAATCTTCCATGTGGGGCCAGACAGAATGTTTAGTGACCTAAGACTTGATGAGATAATGGCAGTTATTTCTTCCGTAGGCAGTTTTGTCACTTGTATTTCTGAGAAATGGCCAGTATGTCATATAAAATGCAATACAGTGAAAATCAAATGTGTAGTTTCAGATTCTTTATTTTCTTAAAATGATGCAAAGGCAAACAGAAGCATGAGCAGGAGATTTCAAGGGGACTGTGGAGTCCTAGTAATTTGATTCTGAGGAAGGATGCTTGACAAGAAGCTATATTTAAGTCAACCATTAATCTATCAGGACAAATTTTCTAAATTTAGTAATAGATAACCTTTCCATCTCATCCTCCCCATCGCCATATTCATAAGTTGTACTCTGTGTTAAATAGAGCACATTATTTGGTTTTTAATCATACAAACATTTGAAAGTTATTTTTCTTCAGCCCCAAAGAATTTTAAATATCAAAGGCGACTCCTCAAAAATGTGGAAGATGTTTATAGCCCGCACATGTTGGAGGGTGAAAAGTGAAAGAGTAGAAATAACATTGTTGGGCTCGGCAGCTATACACATGTGTAGCTAACTGTTCTTTTTTATAGTATCTTTTTGCAAAAAACTTGGAGAGGGGTACATGATTATGGAGTACTTCTATTCTGACTTGGGGATGTTTGGACATGATCTAAAACTCAAGCTTTACATGGGATTTTGTTTTTAAAAAATGAAAATAAACATACAGTTAATATGTACTCATAGTCAAATGTTCAGACCATAGCGAAGTAGAAAAGCAAAAAAGTATAAGAAGGTACAAAGAAGAACGTGAGAATTATTGTGAGGCTCTCACTCAGGGATTATTTCTGTCAATGTGTCTGGTGTACACTCTTTTATGGTTATTTTCTACCTTCAAAAACAAGACTGTATCATACATATTCTTGGCTAGGGATATAGCTCAGAGGCCTAAGTGCCTGCCTGACAAGTGCAAGGTCCCGAGTTCAATCCCCATTACTGCAAAACAAAAACAAAAGCAAAACTGGGTCTGCATATATATTCTTGGTAAACTATATTTCTTACTATATAATATATGATAGACATATATTATATCTCCATGGTAAATAAAATGGAGACTGTACCATTATTTTAAATGGATACTTAGCATTCCACTGTATGTATGTATTCTAACATGAAAGCAAATCACTACAAATAGGCATTGAGTTTGTGTCTCTTTTCTTATAATCAAAAAATATAGTTATGATTATTTCTATACTCAAGATACACTTGAATAATTTTGCAAATGAGATTGTTAAGTAGTACAAGAGGCAAACTGACCTTTTTATACATATATGTCAAACGCCCTCCATAAAAGTTGGTGGCAATCAGTAGTCTCATGAATAGTCCAGGAGAGGGCTTTGCTTCATTCTCTTTTGATTATCACAGAGGAAAGTCCCCTCTTTCTTGTGTGCAGCTCTCCTGATCTTCACACGTGAGTACAGATTGGTGTGAACGCCACCATAATCAGATACAGAACACTTTCATCTCCCCAAAAATTCACTCAATCTAATCCTTTTATATATCCTCCCATGTACTTAAATCCCTGGTAGCCACCGATCTAATCTCATCTCCATGATATTGTGTTTTCAAAAGAATAATGTCATACATGCTTATATATGCATATGTATGTGTGAGTGTGTTCAATCCAAAAATTTGGGACTGACTTCTTTCACTTAGCATAATGCTCTTGTAAGGGATGGTGAGATAGCTTAGCAGACTAAGTGCCGGCTTAGGCAAGCACAGGGACCAGGGTTCAATCCCTTGCACCACATCCCACGCTGGCCCTGGCCCTGGGTGCACTGAGCCAGTGACGTCCAGGCATGAGGGCTCACACCTGTAATCCCAGAGCTGGGGAGGCTGAAAACAGGAGGATCACTGAGTCCAAGCTGCATAGTGAGACCCTGTACCAAATACATTTTTAAAAAAACCTAAAAAAAAATACTTTTTGCTGCATGTGTCAGTCTTTATATGTATTTGCCACTAAATGGATTACCAATTTGCTCATACATCCACCCATTGAAGATTTATCTGTTTTGTTTGATCCCTGAGCACTGGGGATTGAATCCCACACCACTATCACCCCTACCCAAGTACCAGAGATTGAACCCAGGGCTTCGTGACGGCCCGGCAAGTGCTCTAGTGCTGGGCTACATCTCCAGGCCAGGTCCTGGCAGTTATGAATAACTCTTACAAACATTCACATACAAGGTTTTCTGTGAGTACATAAATATAGACTTTTATTTTTTTAGTGTAAAAACTCAGAAGTCTGATTACTGGTCATTACTGGTATGTTTCACTTTACAAGAAACTGCCAAAGGTTTCCAGGGTGGTTGTACCACTCTATGTTTACATCAGCTCTATCTGGGAACCAGCTGCTGCGTACCCCTCTCAGCACTTCATATTTTTAGTATTTTTTTACTTTGATCATTCTAATAAATATGTAGGCATGAGTATAACTGGTTTTTAATCCCTTTATCAATAATCTTATCAATCTTTAAATTACAAGTAAGTAATTTATTATTCTTTTGATTATTATTTTATCTTATTAGTAGCAAGATTGGACATCTTTTCATTCACATCAGCTTAATACAATATTATCTTTCTCTTATTGTTAAAGCTCTTGTTAAACCACATGTTTAACTCTTGACTATAACATATGTTGTATATATGTTATATAAATATTTTCCCAAGTTGCCATTTTTCATTAATCTATAAATCTTTTCCTTCGGGGTTTCTCTTTGATCTCTGAAGATTCCATCTTCACTTCAAGATTATAGAAATATTCAGGCAAATTTCTTTAGGGATTTACATACATAAATAGTGAAAACATTCGACTTTGTTATTACCAGTCACTTTTGCCCCAGCCTGATGGGGAGAGACTATGGAAGGTATTAAAGGTCAGAACACTCAGCTGCTCTCACTGATGATGAAGATTTGCTTAAAAACATGTTTCCCTGTCAGTAGCCATTATTTGGTGCAACACATGAAAAGCTTTCACAGGTGCAAAGTCAGACCGTCAAGAGCTACTGTGAGTAGGGAGATGGAGGCCATGTGGCAAAGGCAGAGGATAAGGACGAAGAGCGACTCTCATCCCTTCACCCCAAAAAGGAAGAAAATGTTCTTTCACAGCAGCAAAAGTTCATTGCTGGAGGCTCTGATTTAAATGCCATGCATCCCAGAGACCAGGGTGAGAGGAAGCCTTGCACAGGCTGAGCTAACGCTGTCCCCAGAGTGATCTTTGGGATAAAAGTAGGGGTGGAGGACTTGATGGCTGGGCCAGTGTTGGGGAGAACAAGGGGAACAAGCTACAGCAGAAAAGAGAAACATTTGAGCCTGCAAGAGGATAAACAGAATAAAGAAAAGAACACAGTACAAGGGCTGGTGAGATGGCTCAGTGGTCTAAAGCACCTACTTAGAACAAGTTTAGCAAAGCACAAGGGACCATGGTTCAATCCCCCAGCACCACATGCCAGCCAGCCCCGCCCCCTGGTGGGCTGAGCTGGCCACACACACACACACACACACACACACACAAATAAATTTTTTTAAAAAAAGAACACAGTACAGAAACACAATTGAGAAAGCCATCTGAAAGAATGCTCGACAAAGCAAATGATTGATACAACTTTATTGTACTAGGTGGTATGTCCAGTGGGAAAGAAGAACGAAGGAGAAGGGAAGTTGCAGACCTGAGGCACTGACCCAGGATCATTGACTGGGTCAGCAACAGTTCAGGGAGAGACTGGTGCTATACCCTGAGCAAAGGCAGGATTAGTTAATTAGTTGTAATGGTAACTCTTTAGACAATCAACCAATGAGTTAGCTATATAAGGAAATTATTCCCACACTTATCCCATTTTTAAAAACTTTGTTTCAGAACCCCAGATGCATTTTTTTAATGTCAAAAATTCCAAATTCCTAATATGTCCAAGAAAAGAACAACAAACACACCCTCTTACAGGCTCTTCTCACACCCTTGCCTACCTGGTAACGTGGAAAGGCAGGATGCCATGATTGGCTTGGCCTTGAAAATGAGCATGTAACATCTGTATGCATTCTATTACCAGCATAGCTATCTTTAGAGTGGCTACTTAATTCACACTTTAGTATCATCATCATCATCATCAAATGTTTATTAAGTATCAACAATGTATATGACCAAACCAAAACAAGAGGAAAATTATGAGGATAAGTAAAGTCTAAAATAAAGTCACTTACATGAGCTCAAAGACAGGATTTCTGAATGTCTCTCATTATCTGTTAATAGTAACAATTGCTCTGGACATTTTTTATGTAAACATTTACTGGCATCAGCTGTAGACTGTATTCTGCTCTAAGCTAACCCATGCTTGGAAAGAGCCCACAAAGCTTAGAGGAGGAAGAGAATGTGAATTCAGTATTTTGTGGGGGGAAAAAACCTATATTGAAACTATAAGCCCATTGTTAAAGCACAAATGACCAACAACTCAGATGGAAAGGTTTCAAAAGGGAGCTCTCAATCCAGTGGACCTAGAGGGTTGGGACTCTCCCCAAACTTCGAAGAGCTTTCCAGGAAGGATGCGTCCAGGTCTAGCAGCACAGGAGTCACAACAGGTGAGTGCAAGGAAGGTTGCTTGCTGGAGTTGGAGCTCAGTCAACTTGCTCAGTGGGAAGTGGCCACAAATGAAGTAGTGAAGCGCTGAGCCAGGCCAGGAGGCTTGGACTCCCCAGGCCCCCTCCACCTCTCATTACCCTGCAATGTCTCTAGGCTAAGAAAGTCTTTGTTCATTTGCCCTGCAACCATAAGCATCCTTGCTCTTGCAGCTGTTGTGTGGTCCAATGTGTGCAACCTAAAGTCACATGACCCATGTTCAAATCCTAGCCTTGACCCTGGAAAAGCTGCATGGTTGGTTATCTACCATCTCAACCCCTCAGTTTTGTTACTTGTAAAATGAAGACAATAAGAATACTTGCCCCGTAGGCTCATGGTAAAGATTAAATTAATATATGCAGAAGTACTTGGAACATAGCTGAGAGTCAGCAATCAATGAATACTAGATCTTATTTTATTGGATGATATTGGAATATTCCAAAATTAACAAATGCTTTTAAAAGTCTCTTTTCATCGAGTACTTTCCCATTGGGGCTCTGATTTGGTCACAGGACATTTTCATTTTGTTTTTTCAATCCTTTTAAGCCCAATTTTTTTTTTTCTGACACAGAGCAGTATGTTGCTATTGGCAGGCAGGTTTCCTGTGATCTCCATCCAGCCCGACTGCTAATCACAAATGAGGGTGCAGTCCACAGCTAGGGCAGCTGTGCCGCCCAGCACATAGCCTGGCCAGAAGGAAGTCTTCCCGCAGGGTGCCAGAGTAGGGTGGGCTAGAGGTAGATTTTATATTCTAGAAAGCAGGACACTGTGATAACACATCCCAATTAGAGGCCCTTTAACTTTCTGAAACAAAAGCAATCTGCCAGCTCTGTGGGTAGTAAACATAATAAAGAGAGATGTCTGTTAGAAGCCTGGGAGAGATGAGCAGTGAATGAGCAAAGAACTGCAAGGGGCCCTGCAGAGTTTCTTCCAAACTAACTACAAATGAGTGCAGTTCAATGCCAATTTGGCAAACTTGTTCATAATCCCATTTATGATTTAGAATGTACTCTACAAATATATGGTTGAGCAAGGACAAAAATATCACCAATTCAGAAGTGTCTTGCACATTTAAAATAAAGTCCCTGTTATGGTTTACATCTAGAATGTTCCCCCCAAAGACTCATGTATTCAGAGGTCCAACTTAGGGGCATCATTACTAAGAGTAGCTGCCTTAGATCAGGTCTCTCTGGGGGCAGGAGCTGAAAATAGAACGGGGTGTAGGTAGGATAACTGAAAGATGATCCCAAGATACACAGTGAAGAAGCAGAGATAAGAAGAGAATAACTAGTAGAGGGTACTGGTTTGGTCTGATTGTGCCCTCGCCTCCAGGTTCATGTGTTGGAAACTTAATTCAGAGATACGGCCTCTTGAGAGTGTTTAGGTCATCACAAATGGATTAATACCATTATAAGAGTCTGTCCCCTTTTCATTTTTCTGTCCCTTTCCCTTTGCTTTGTGAGGACAGTGTTTCTCCTCTCCAGAGAACACAGGAGCATGGTCCTATCTTAGAAGAAAGTCGCAGCCCTCACCAGACAACCAAATCTGCTTGGCTCCTTCATTGCAGACTTCCCAGCCTCCAGAACTGTGAGACATAGATGCCCATTGTTTGTAAGTTATCTAGTATCAAGTATTTTGATAGTAGCACAATGAACTACTATAAGAATGTTAATATGTAGGTTATTCACTGTGGGCTACAGTCCTGTTGGGGACCCTCTCAGAAACTATGAGAAGTTTGTCTTAGAACTGAAACCAGGAGTGGAGTGGAGTGATTAAGGCACCTAGGGAACACAGTTTAAGGGAACACTCACCCTCATGGTCAGCAAAGTTTATTTTTAGGCCACCCTAAGGCATTTAGCTCTATTCAGAGTCACTCCACAGGAGGATGGGAAGACTGGACCATCTATCGCTGACTTCTATCTCCCATAAGTTGATAAACACTCCCTGCCCCTAAGGCCACTGTCCCTGACTCCTCTGGTGAGCCTATTTGAGGCCCTGTACGTGCCCTAAAGTATGAAGAAAGTTTCTGTGAAAAGAAAACCAGATATGTAGATTTTTGAAGTGGGAAGCTGTCCATTCTCTAAAGTATTTGTCTGCAATAGCTGACAGTAAGAGCAGATGGGCAGAGATGGCAGATCTTGAGCATCAGGCGCATGTGCTATTACCCTAAAAGTACCAATGGTATCAGGGATCCACATCAAAATTTTGAAACCAATGAGTAGACTTAAATATTGTTAAGTGTCTGAGCCACTGTTATAGCTCAGTCTCTCATAACTCAAAGATTAAGGATAAAAATATAATAATAATCCCAAAACAAAACAACAAAAAACATGTTGGAGGAAAAGAATAAAAATGATAGAGATAAAATTCCAGAAATATGAACTTCAGGGAATTGTCTTACGTTATGATAAGAAAGAGACCTCAAGCCAATGTTGCTCTTTGGAGAGCTTCTGTGTCTTGCAGTACTGGGCTTGCATTAGGATCCTCAAAGTATAATATCAGAAACAGCCCACAGGAAGCTATGTCCTTGGCACAATTGTAGAGGAGGTCCTAGAGTGACAGCAACTGAAGCCACGATGAGCAACGACTCCTGGAGCAGGACATTTGAGAAGCATCTTGCTCTGGACTGTCATTGTAATGAAGTCCAAAGAGAAAACACCTATATTTGCATATGTTTAACCCAACATTTTTTACAAGAAGTCTAATGTATGCTCAACAATGATGACCTGCCTTCTAAACAGTCTGTTACAGATAGTGAGGTTAAGCTTAACTGCCTATGTTATAGGGTAATAATATCACTAAGCTTCTCTTCTGGAGGGTTAACAACTTAAGTTTGCAGGCTAAAAATTAGAGGAAAAAAAGGGCTGCAAGGACAGCCAACATTTTGGCCCTAGCCTTTCAATGTCAGTGAAGACTCAAGACATAGAAGAACCTGTACTGTAACATCCTGTAAGTCAGTTGTATCCCAAATTTTCTGATCAAGGAGATTGTGGGGCCACAGAGGAAAGTGATTGATGATGTAGAGTGTGCCTAAGGAGAAGCACATGGAGAGAAAACGTTCTCTTACGCTAATTGGTCATAGAGAGCAAATTGGTCAAGCAATGGCCATGACTCATCCACATGACTGACACTGACAAAGGATCTACAAACTGCAGTACAGGGTTTCAGGGATTTGACTGACTTTTTCAGATACAAAAGCTACATTTCTTGTTATATAGGTCTTGTTTTATCTTGATCTTAACCATCCAGTAGAAAAGTATAAAAACAAGGTATAAAAAGTAAAGCCATATTAATATGCTGAGCTGTAAAAGGCTCAAGTCAACAACTTCTGACATTGCCAGTCATGCGGATAACCCACTATTATGGATTACTGGACTATATTGGATTATTTTGCTGAATTCATGCACCTACAATTTTTAAATGTCAATGGAATACCCATCTCTGACAAAACGAAACAAAAAAAGAAAATACAAATGAAGGACTATTTTATATATTTATATACAAAATAATTAGGATAGATATACAGCTACTTCTTTTAATTCAGTGAGAAGAAAGATTTGTACTAATAGTGTTTGGACAGGATATCATGACTGCATCTTGTACTATGAATAACCACAATAAAGACAACAATATACAATGTATTAATTATTGCAACCGTCCTATTAATCAGTTTTGAAACTGTCTCATTGCTATTTGTTTCTTAATAAAATTAATTTAAAAAATAAAAAATAAACAGTCTGCTACACTAAAACTGCTTTGGCATAGTTAGTAATGTCACAGGTTAGCAAATATGACTGTTACTATTTAAAAATAAGAATATTTATAATTAATGGCCCCTTAAAGTACAAATGGGAAGAGGACAAAAGAAAAGAGATGAAATATTGGGCATAGTGGTACTAAAGGAACAGGAAAAATAGGCTTGTGTATACAGGAAAAAAACAAGGAACAAAATTTTTGAGGAGAAAAGAGATAAAAGAATTTTCAAGTGTTATTAGGTATTATGCAATTACCTACCCAGAAAATCTTCAACTTCCCACAAAATATCTAATAAAGTTGCATATTATTCATTGATGATATTGGAGTTGACAAGATTTAGGGCACCATTGACATAACATTAGTCCTCTAAGGCATAGGAGAAAAGAATCGACCAGGGGCCAGTTGTCTCAGTAGCCTAAGAGCCTCTTCAGCCCCCTCTGGCCTGGACTATAGTTTATCGTTCTCTTCTTGAAGTGTCTTCACTTGACTTCTATCACTCCCCACTTTCTGGTTATCTGGAGACTGTCACTCATCCTAGCATGCATTTTGTAGACTTCTTCTCTACCCATTCTTTAAATACTGGTGAGCCTCAGGGTTTCTTCCTGGCTTTCACTTTATTATGTTTACCCAAATCTTTGATTGCCATTTTTAAGTTCAATATATAAATGACTACTCTCAAATCAATCCTTTCCAAAGCCCTGGCTTCCTGTTGGAGTTCCCAACACCCACCTCTAAGAGCCTAAATGTTCTACAAACACTGAAAACTCAAAATAGGATCCACAAGAATTCCATCATTTCAGCAGCACAACTACTCTTCTTGTTGTGGCCCATGTAAGAGTGAATGGCATCCCTGAGTCAGTCCCTCGAGGCAAGAATTTTGTTCTTACCCTTGACTCCTCTTTTTTTCACCGGTCCACCGTGAATTGCCAATTCCAATCAATCCTCCCCCTTTGGGTCTCCTCAGAGCTCTGGGTCATCACTTTCTTTCCTTCGCACTGCCACTGCCTTAGCCCACTTTATCATCATCTCCCAACCGGAGCACTCTATCCACCTTTGAAATGGTTGTTTATTGGCATCTTAGCCCATAACGTCTCCATGCTGAGTTCTTCATTCTACACCCTAATATTTTTAAAAAATGCAAACCCAATATATCCCTTCCTGTTTAAAGTACTTCAATATCTTCTCCATTGCCTGAAGCATGAAGTCCAGACCCCTGTACTGGTTTTAAGGCCTTACATAGCCCTGCTTCAGCCTCAGATCTTTTTGCTCTTCTCATACTCTAAATTTGGTTCTACCAAATTAACTGTTCTTCTGTTAACTGGTGTTATGATTTCCATCTAGAGGTCCCTTCACAACCTCATGCACTCATAGATGGGGATTTGGGGAGGTGAACGGATCATGGGAGAATGATTGTCAGCAGCAGCCAGATAGAAGAGGTGAGACTCTCTCACCCCTCTTCTGCCACCTTTCCATGAAGGTACTTTTCCTGTGTCATGACCTCTACATGCCACTTGGAGCCAGCCTGCTGTGGACTGAGACCACTACAAACTGTGAGTTATTGTGTCTCTACTTCCTTCTATATGTGCAACTCCTCTCACTATGCTGTCTTCATTGCCCTTGCTAATCTCAGTGCACTTTGCAGGATTAGATTACACATCATCTCTTTTGGGAAACCTTTCCAGATCTCCTTCATTGTGTTAGGTGTTAATCCCCAACTCTACTGCACTCCCACTGTTTACTCTTTCCACTTAGCACCTTTCCCTCAGCATAATTATCTACCTGAAAGCATGTCTGCATGTGGACTCTGCATGTGGACCCACAAAGAGGTAGATTCTCATTCCCTTTCCCTTAATTATAAGAAGAATCACTCTTTGGGAAATAAAATACAGCAAGAGTGGTTCTGTGTAACCTCTTTTTGGCATTTATCTTTTTGGTTTTGTGATGAGAAAAGTTGAACCCAGGGTCTTGCACATGCTAGGCTTTTCACAGCCCCTCCAGCCCTACTGTGTGACTTCCTAACCCAGGTTAGAGTAGTCCATGCAACTTCTGCTGATTTCCCTCAAGACACTTGTTCTGGATCCTAGTCACATGCAGTGACAAAATGCAAAGACAGGCACCTATGGGTGCTGTGACATCTCAGCTGACAGCCAGTATCAACCTCCAAAATGGTTAGTGCATCTCCAGGTAATGTCAGCCCCCTTTGACTTGCCACAGGAGATGTAGAGCAGAGGTCAGCTGGTGGTCTGAACCCCACCCAAATTACAGACTTGTGAGAAAGCAAATTATTGTTTTTGTTTTCAGCTCTAAATTTAGGTGGCTTTCCATGCTTCAGTATACACCATGAGCATTTGTCCAGGGTCCTAATAAATCTTGGAGGTGAGGACTATAGCTGGTTAACTAATGCGTCCCCAGCACCTAGTTCACAATAGATTCTCTGCACACGTTGGTTGTGAGTTAAACATTAAAACATGGTTCCAGCTTTTGCAAAGCATGTTCAGGGAAATAATAAGCTTTACTGAAAATATGAAGGCCATCTGGGGAGTCCGAGGAGGCCTCTGAAGAACACAGAACTGCTGACTTAGGTCCCACAGCCAAGTTTGCTTCCTGTACCAGGTGACGTTCCTGGGAGAAGCAGCAGTGCACCAGTGCTCGTGTGACTAAATGTTGCCTCATGGCTTGGACTCGGGTGCCCACAAGGAGGAAAATCACATCCCCCTTTAAATGCATGTTTTCAAAATGTATATAACAAGCCTGAGGAAGAGTCTGTAGTGTTTGCATTTTATTCTAGGTAACAGGGCAGACCTAAAAGACTGCATGAAACTTAACAGCTATGGGTTGCTAAGGAAAACCAGGATTGTTAACACCACCCCAGCTTTCTGGGCCTTTCTTGGCTTTCTTGAGTCAGTTTATTCCCCTTTCGGTCAATCCTCTTCCAAGAACACTGCCTATCTCCTTCTGTGGTCTGTAAAGCGTTGGCCTCCGCTCTTCACTAAGGGCTCTTGCTCATGCATAGAGCAGTGGTTATGTGTGTACGTGCACTAGTAGCAGCTTTACAAGTGAGTACTCTGTTTTGTTTTGCTTTGTTTTTGCGGAACCAGGGATTGAACTCAGGCCCTTGCGCTTACCAGGGAAGCGCTTATTCTACTGAGCCGTCTCCCCAGCCCCACAAGTGAGTACTCTGGCTGAAACTAGAAAAAGCACCCCACCCCCACACACCAGCTAGTCGTGCTGCCTTCATCTCACATCCGAAGGCACCTTCTCTGCAGAGAATCACAACAGTGTTCAGTCTGACCATGCCAAGCCAGGCTATTGGGGATCAATCAGTTACTGAGTGCTTCTGGGGTGTCTGTGTTTCCTGTCCTGACCTATAAATGGCTAAAAAAAGGAATCCTGAAGTTGGACATTTATTTGAAAATCTGACTACAATGAACAAGAAATGCTGCTAATTGGAATTCTTGAGGATAGCTGTTCGGTGAATCAATGCATCGCAAGAAAGGAAGCTATATATTCTTCCTCTGAGAAATAGCATTGCCAGAATTCTATTATTTTTTATGACTTAGATTCCAGGATGCACTGAGGAGGAATGGGAAACTAGGTGCTTGCAGAGAGAAGAAATAGCTTCAGAGCCAAGCATTCAGCTCTTTGGCACCAATCAATATGTAATTTGATTGCAGTATTTAGCGCTAGTGCTTATCTGGTGACAGCCTAGGAGAGTTAGGAGAGATTCCTATTGGAAGAACAAAGTGTGTAAACACACACACACACACACACACACACACACATATTAAATTCTAATGGAGCTGAAAATCCCCTATGATCTCGTGATGCCATTGACATTGTAAATCACAGAGCAAACCATACTTGCTTGTTTGTGGTGAAGAAGCCTATGCACTGCCAGTACTACCAAAGCGTAACACATAGCCGGATGTGGTGGTACAGGCCTGTATTCCTAGTGTGCTAGAAGGTCAAGGCAGGAGGATCAAAAGTTTAAGTCTTGTCTAGTGAACTTAGTGATTTAGTAAGATGTTGGCTCAAAATAAATATATAAGGGGTAGGGATGTAGCTGAATGTGAAGATCTTGGGTTTAAGCCTCAGGACTGGAACAACAAATAAAAAAGGGTATAGCATATATAAGCACGTGTACTAATACCTGATAAAGATAATAAATGACTATGTTATTGGTTTATGTATTTACTACATTTTATATCATTATTTTAGATTATTTTTCTTCTACTTGTGAAAAGATTTACTATAAAATGCTCTGCTGTACTACACCATCCACTCCAGCCTCATGGGCCTCAAGTTTCCCACCTCTCCCTCCTCCCCCTCTCTTTCCATGCAATGCTAGGGCTTGAAGCCAGGGTTTCATGGATGTGAGGTAAGCCCTCTATCACCGACCTCTATCACTGACCTATACCACAAGCCCTTTTTATTTCATTTGCTTCACGATCTCCCTAAGTTGCTCAAGCTAGCCTTAAACTTGCCACCATTGAAGATGGTTTCCACTATACCCACTTTACTGTATCTCTTGACGCTCTCTGGAAGCCATGCCAAGCTACTGACCTACGCCATGTAGGTCCTGTAAGTGCACTCTGTGGTGCTCCCACAGTGACCAAGTCACCTCATGCTGCATTCCTTAGCACTTCTTTCCATCAGTAAGCCAAGCCCGACTGCATGTATCAATACCCTCGGCTCACCGGGTTAAGGAGATTCCTTGGTATTCCATATTCAGGATTCATTTGGGCTCTAATTAGTATCTGTTTGAATTCCTTCCTCACATACCCATGAAGCATTTGGAAAGCCTGCATGTTGCGGCCACTGTGTGAGACACACGAGAAACAAAAATGAGCGGGATGAAGATCTTGCCCCCAGGAAGGCTGAAAATGTTAAACATCTGAGAGAAAATCTTAAACATCTGAGAGAACATCCTAGAATGATGTTAGAAGAAAGCAACAGGACCTTTGAAAATTTGGTATCTCAATAAATCGTAGAATAAATAGATTTCATATTTTCATGGACACACACATACAAACAGAAACATTTTTTCCATCGTTCGCTATGCCCCTATAGTGGCCCAGGGCATGGCTAAATCCTGAATAGTAGAAGCACCACTACTTCAAGTTTAATTTGGATAAAAATAATGAAGAAATAAATCAGAAGCATAGCTGCTCTGCAGAGGACTCCAGACACCTTTTGATTTTTTCTCCTCTCTAACACGCATGCAATCCCTAAGAAAGCCCTAAAAATGCCCTCAGGCTTCCACAAGGCACTGGTTGCAAACCATGTGCTAGGTGGTGTCCAAAATTTCCTCCGGTTCTGAAAACCTTTCTAGACGTTTAGCTGCTTCATCAATCACTGAGAAAGTCTGAATGTGTACGTAGCCTGGGCTTATCCAACTCATATCTCCAATTCCAACCACGAGGACTGGCCCAAAGTAAGAGACAGCAATAGAAATATAATTTAAAAAAAATATGTCAGAATACTTTAAAGGCTGAGGCAGGAGGGTTGATGTGAATTCAAGGCAAGCCTGGGATACATAAGAAAGTTCAAGGTCAGCCTGCACAAATAGTGAGATCCTGTCTCAAACAAAACAAAACAAAAACCTACCAGAAAACAAATGGCTTCCGCTGGGAGAAGCCACTCTGGGAGTAGTGCAGGCAGGAATGTGTGTTCTGATTATCTCCTTACTGCTGAGCTTGTTGGCCATGCATCCAAACACACAAGTGCACAAGTATGCACACACATACCACGTGCACACATATGCATGAACACACACACACGCTGTTTTTTTCTAGGCAAGAGGAGCAGCTGTAGTGTAGAATGTCCAGCCTGTCTCTCCCTATCCCTGACACCTCCTTCCTTGAAAATGTACTTATTAATTGTATACTATCCAAGACTCTCAGAAACTGATCTCTGCATATCCCTTCCTTCTTTCTGCTTCCAGCCTGGTCGCCCTGTCCCTTGTGCTCAGAGGAGATGCTCAGCGCCTGTGGGCGTCTCTCTCCTACTCTGCACGGTGGAGTCCACAGACCCTCACCCCTTGGTCCAGCTCCTATGGCTCTGCTCCAGCTTGTTAATATCATCCCTGAAGTCACACATGTGGTTCAATAAACAAAACTACTGAAGGTTCCACCATTAAGAAGTACAGTAGGAAGGGTATTCACCTGATGCGATACTATTCTTTTATTATTCAGCCGACCTTTGTGTGAAATTGAATAAAATGTCCTCATCTTCTTTCCACAAACCAACAAGTCAATTCTTCCATCAAAATTATTTGCTATTTGTGGATGGTGTTCCAACCTGCCATTTTCTTTTTCTTTAAAAAACTTCATTTTTATATACATTATATCTTTCAAAATATTGTAGAATGACATGTATAATTTTCATTTGGGTTACAGATAAAATCAGCACATTAGCCATCACTTAACTAGAAACATACTACACACTACCATCCCATGGAGGACTTTTCTCAATCTTTTCTCCTAAGAAACATTTTAACTTATCTAAAATCAAGATACAATGATTTTAGGAAATCTTTCCTTTTTGTCACTGATCCTGTGGTAACAGGAAGCAAGGCTAGTTGGGAAAGGATTGCTCTTAGTAAACTCATGCTGTTTTCCTCACTACGTGCTTACAAACCATCTGTTCAGCTGCTTATGCCAAGGACTGAGCATCAAATTCACCAGATTTGTAAATTTACTTTTAGTACCTTACAAATTAGTTTTATTCATGTACAACCCAAATTCCTTTTATTTGTATTAATGAAGCATAGACCATTTGAGTCTTGAAAATAACACATTCAGAAATAAAAGTATATGTCTGTGGCTTGCCAGGGCTTGGACTCTGTCATGAAGGGTTGAGAAAATGTGGAGACTCAGACATATGTTGACCCTGGGCCACTGTCCCATCGTATCCATCACTGGGTTTATGTAGCGCTTCCCTTGGTGCCGTATGCTGCCGTTACGTCCAACACTGGTGATGAGCACCACGGCAGAGGCCAACTCATCAGGCATATTTGTGCTTTGAAGCAAATGACTTACTAATTGGTAAGGAAAGCAAAGTGACTTCTACAGTTTATATCTCATCGAGTTCATGTGCTGCAAACTGCATCCACAGGGCAACAGTGCTGAGAGATGGGACTGCCTTCCTAATTGGATTAATGCCATCATGACATGGATGGGCTAATAGGGTAGGCTCCGCCTGGCTTCCTCTCTCTGTCTTATGTGTGCTTAGTTCCCATTCTGCCATGTTAAGATGCTGTGGAAAGACCCTGCTCCCCGAAGGCTGGCTCCACACTCCTGTACTTCCCAGCCTCCAAAACTGTGAGCCAAATCAGCTTCTATTGTTTATAAATTTCCCAGGCTGTGGTATCCTGTTGCAGCAGAAAGCAAACTAAGACAGGCACGTATTAGAAAGGAAATAACTGTATCACCATAGCACCCGCCATACAGCAATTGCCCTCATCAAGTGTGGATGCACAATAAACACTCCCAGGAAGATGAAGGCGCTGGGTACAGCCTACGATTTACCCCCTCTTCACCTCTTATGCTTCTTAAGTTCAATTGCTTACTTCATGGACTGGAACAAACTAAGCCCCCATCCCCGAATCCTTTAAGTGAAAAACGAGTAATAGCCAAAGAAGACTCAAGATAAAATCTAGGTCTTCTGTCATCCTTTTTTAAATATTTAATGTGCCCCAGATCTAGAGGACTAGAGTGGAAAGGGTGATGGGAGCTAAGACAGCTGAGTCTTGCAGTACTAGAGCAGATCTGTCCATGCAACGTGAGATCTGAACACTCAGAAAAACTCGGATTTCCTTTGCATGCTTATGGTTTGGTGTTTCAGGGATTTAGGTCCTTTATGCAGGAAGCTGAGCTTCATAAGTGAGGGCCCTTGAAATTTTTGCCTAATTTGTGTGTGCCTGGCCGTGCTTTCTCCACCCCTTTTGTCTGCTGCCTTTCAAAAAACTCTGACTAGAACCCTATGGGATGAGTTTTCCCCTTCAGTTCAGATTATACGTATAAAAGTTGCTAGAAAAACACAGCACTTCCTTTCTCCGTGTGTCTGACAGAATAGGGAATACCACAAAGCGAGTCTCCTCAGCATAACCAGTCCCTGTCACTGCCCCTCAGGAAGCAACTGCAGTCACCTCCGCAATTTTTCAGCCAAACTCAGGCACCACCAAAGACAAAAACTGAAGTTGCTTTGATCAGGAAATATATTGGGAACCATTCAGAAGACATAATGTATGTAACTGTCAATTTTACTTCACTAGGATTTCAGGGAGCAGAGCTGTGTGGGTTTGATTTTGTTTTGCTTTGCTTTGCTTTTGCTTGTTTGCTTGCTTGTTTTTGTTTGCCTGCTCTCTTTTGTTTTAAATTTCCTAACCAAAAAAAGGCACTATGGTACTGTAATTCCATTTTCATGTGGTCACGGGAAAGACAAGCTGAAAGGATGGAGAATGAGTTAGTAGTCTCCAGGCCTCTAAAGGTGAGAGGCAGAGTTAGTTGACTACAAAGGGCAGCACAGAGATCTTTGGGGAGTGATAGAACTGTTCCGCAACTTAAATTGGATAGTGGCTAGTGGTGCTATATATTTTTTTCAAAATCCATCAAACTGTACCCTAAAAACATAGGTTGTCCTGTGATAAATTTATAAATAAATAACATAAAATTTTAAGTTGTGGTGTCAGGCAGGAAAAAGACTAATGTACCTAAGTCACACTACTGTTCTCCATCTTAGTACTGTCAGCAAAAGTTTTGTCTTTATTTTTATTAGTATAAATCTCTGTACAATCACTCTACAATATGTACCTACCTTAGAAAGTAAAGCCTTCAGGGTTGGGGGAGGGGCACGTCAGGTGTGTCTTTGGTGTTTCAGTTCTATGGGACCTTAGTAGAAGATTCCCAGACACAGAAGCTACCTGCCCATACAGCACTATCACCCGTCTCAGCTGAATGTCTCTCTTATTTCCTCCTTGTAGAATGCACCTCCCCAAGCAATCATATGGTAACAGATTTTACCAAAGCCTTAATGCATTTCGTATCCAAACAGTGGATAATAAGGAAAATTAACAATTATCTTTTGAGAAGTATAGAATGAATTCAATAATCAAGCACTCGAGAGAGCAACATATGGTGCTGTGATTGGATTTCACAGCAAAAAGATATCTGTAGTGAGTTGTCGTAGATGTATCCCCTGCGGCTCTCACCTCTATCTGTGTTCTTTACAAACAGGTCTTGTGAAGAGTAGATATTTCCAACAGTACACCAAGAGAAATTCCCCTGTCATAGTAGTCATACATTATTCATTATTATACATTAAAGTGCTCTTTGTGGAGTTTTCTTTTTGAGACAAGGTCTTGTTTGATAGTCCAGGCTGGCTTCGAACTCTCTATGGAGCCTAGATTGGCCTCAAACTCATAGCAATCTTTCTGCCTCAGTCTCCCCAGTACTGGAACCATAAGCATGTGCCACCATACCTGGATTAAAATACTCTTTGTTATAAAATATTTCTTATGTATTTCTAGATCTGTTAATGACTTATCCTGATTTTTTTTTTTTTTTATTTAGGACAGGGTCTGCAGGGTCTACAGGGTCTCACTGCATAGATCAGACTCCTAGTTACCCTCCTGTTTACAGACTCCCAAGTGCTGTGATTATAGGTGCAGCCTCCACACCCAGTCTCAACTGCCTTCTCAGCTTGTCCCAGGGATGGGGCTGAAATAGCAGGCCCAGGGATCAAACTCCTGGTCCCTGTGTCTGCCTAAGCAGGAGCTTTAATCCGCTGGGCTATTTGGCTGGCCTTATCCTAAGCATTTTATATGATTATGTCCAGGATTTTTAACATGTCCTACTTCCAGTCCTGCGGAAGGTAGTAAGGCCTCAGGCGCCTTTGCCTGCAGCCTCCGCACATGCATGCAGCTCTGGCGCAACTCCCACTGTGGCTCAGCATCAGGCATAGGACTTGCCATCCTTCTTCGTTAGAAAGCCCCACTTGCTCACTTCTTCAAGTCCTTCCCTGTTATGTTGGGTCTAAATGTCCCCCCAAACCTCATATGGTCATAGGTGGGGCTTTATGGAAGCAGTTAGATCTAGAGTGTGTGATACAGGGGTTAAGTATATGACGGTGGGTGTGTCATCGCTAAATTAGTCTACTGATTGGTTTGGCATAGTTCTGGGTGGGATTAAGGGTGCCCCACTCTGGGCGTGAGTGCCATCACCCTAAGGGCTGGTAGCTTGGATAAAATATAAGGCACACAAAGAGGGCCAGCGTCCTTGCTTGTTCCTTGTACACTGGTGCTTTGCTGCCTTCTGCCTGCCATGGACTTTTTCTTCTCTGTGATCCCTTCCTGTCACACCATGCTGCCTTGCAGCCAGCAGACTGTGGTCTAAAACCTCTATGGTCTGTGAGCCAAAATACATCTTTCCTTTTTTAATTAAAGGCATTGGGTATTTTGTCTCAGCCCTGAGACAAGTAACTAAGACATTCTCCCTACCTGATTGCAGCCTGAAACCCATGTCTTAGAAATATACTGTCCAAGAAACAGGCATCCTGCTCTTTAAATTGACAGTTATCACTCTTTCCTTTCTGCCTTCCTTCCTTCCTTCCTTCCTTCCTTCCTTCCTTCCTTCCTTCCTTCCTTTCCTCCTTCCTTCCTTTTTGTAGAAATGGAACTCTTTATATTAAACTATGTTGGTCATACTTCTGTTAAGACTTTTAAAAGCTGCTCCTATTTAATACAGTGGCATAATAATAGGACTCCCTCGTGTTTATGCAGGTGAATGTTTTTGGCTTTACTTCTTATGGGAATAAGCCCTATAAAATGAATTCAAGTGTGTGCGTAGGTGGGTGCTACTTGCAGGTGGTGGTGCCTTGATAACTTTGTATGCTGGAGCTCTACGCTGTGGCCTAAACATGAAGAGCTATTTTCCTTTCTCTGGGCACAACTTACGTGAAACAGACTGCATCTAGCTTTGCCTCATAGGAGACTGCATGTCCCCACCAGCTGAGGAGACAGACAGCCACCTGCACCCAGCAAATACTACAGGCTGGATTGGCCAGTGATGATATCTTTTAAACCCTATTTACTTATTTATTTATTTTTATTTCAAATTTATTATTTTTTAAATTAAAATATATATATATTTTTTCCATAATTTTATTGACAAACAAATAGCGATGAGATGGTTTCAAACCAAACTGGTAGGGCAGTTTCAATAATTAACACATTGCATACATTCTTCCTAGTGGTTAATTGCTGTACAAGATGTGGACATAATATCCTATTTACAAACACCATTAGAACAAATCCCTCTATTCATTAAGAGAATGTAACTATATATCTATCCTAACCACTTTGAATACATAGATACAAAGTGGACATTCATCTGTATCCCTTTTGTTTAGTGCCGTTATTTGAATATTATAGGTGTGTTAATTCAGTAAAATATTCTAAAAGAGTCCAGTAGCCCATAATAGTATTGGGTCTTCCGCTTGACTGGCAGTGTCAGAAATTGTTGACCTGAGTCCCCTACAGCTCCACATAACACCATGGCTTTACTTCTTATATTTCGTTTTCATACTTTTCTGCTGGATGGTTAAGACCAAGGTAAAGCAGGACCTATGCAACAAGAGTTGTAGCTTTTGGGTCTGATAAGGTCAGTGAAATCCCCTCAGGATTTATCCTGAGATCCTGTACCTCAGATTGTAGATCCTTTGTCAGTGTCAGCCTATTTATTAGAGCCTTTCTAGAGTATTAGGAAAATGTGGGTGCCCAATTAATAAGCTTTGCTTCCTGATATATGAAAAGCATTTCAAGGCCATGCGCATCACTTGAGAATCCAGGAGGACCCATCATTCAAGGTATAAAGTTTGGGTGATAACAAGTTATCAAGTCCTCAGTCCGTTAGAAAAACAAAAATCAGATTCATTTTCCAATAGCCAACTATAACAATGTCAGCATGTACCAAGATAATAAGAAAATAAAGATTAAAACTTTTCAGCAGAATTAGATCTTCATGCTGAAGTATACCTAATAAAGCAAAATGTTCTCTGCAGGCAGATCTCTTGCAGTCTTAATCCTTAAATTAAGTAAAAATAAAAGCACATTTAAAAAAATTAAGAACTGGTTGCAGGAGGGAAAAAAGACTATTAGTCAATAACTTGTTCAAACAGCCAACCTACTGTTTTCTGGAACTCCAGAAGAATAATCTGCTCATTTTGGTGGGAAGACAATGATGGGAAAGTGAAGCTTTCAAGAGCTCAGAACGGCACCTTCTATCAGCATCCGCCACACAAAAGCAGCAGAATCCATACACTTGCCTGTGCAAGCCATGCTGGTACCACAAGGATCTTGGCAAGACTTCGGCCCCATGGTGCCAGCTAGCCACACTACCTGCACCAGGCCTACTGGGTTGCCAGAACGTGGAGACAGGAAGCTGGGCCGAGGGCCCGCAGCAAGAGCCTACACGCCTCAGATCTCCATGCCAAGGAGACCTTGTAGAGGGTGATGGCTCCTTGGATAAATTGTAAGGGACACTCAGGAAGTCATGCAGCTTCAGTTCCCCGAACAGCACAGTCTTTTTCTTTTGTTTCCTTTTTAATTGACAATCTCAAGAAATCAAAAAATAAAACATTACAAACAAATTTGAAGTTTCTTCTAATATTTTTCCTTAAATGTTGTGTCTATTAATCCCATTGTTTATGCTTTCTCTACATATGAAAGCATCTGTGATGAACAATTAGCACTATTTCCTAGACTTCAAACTTTGTGTGAGTGGTATCATACTGGCAGTGCATACACCAGTGCCTAACTTGCTCTTCTTTCACAAATTAATTTTGAGATCTATATGTGCCGATAGTACAATTTTTTAAAAAAATGTATTTGGTACAGAGTCTGCAAAGTCTACAAGGGTCTCACTGCGCAGATCGGACTCGTAGTGATTGCCTTGTTTTCAGCCTCCCAAGAGCTGGGATTACAGGCGCATGCTGCCATGCCCAGTCTCAATCACTGCCTCAGCATGCCCCAGGGGCAGGGCCAGCACAGTGCGCTGGGGATCAAACCCCAGCCACTGCATCTGCCTAAGCAGGCGCTTTAATCCACTGAGCCATCTATCCAGCCAGATAATTCATTTCTTATTAATTCATTTTCACTGCAATCTAGTGTTCCATTAAGTGAATTAATCACTTATCCATTCTTCTCTTGAGAGACATTTTCATTATTTGCTCTTGCGACGCTCATCATTTCTGAATGTCCTTTTATACATATGGACAAAAGCACTTCTAGAGTATATATGCCCAGAGTGGATTTGCTCCATAATCTAGACTTTCATGATACTGCGAAACGGAACTGACTCACACAAACACCAACAGTATCAGCGTTTCTGTTGTTCAACATCTTTGACATTATTGGATTTTTAAATCTTTCCAACCAGACAAGAGTGAAACAATGACATTTTTGTTGTTTGACTTGGTACTTCCCTGATACTAATGAGGTCAAGTATTTTCTCGCTATCTTGTAGCCATCTGATTCCCTTTTCTGGAAACTGCCAAGCCATATCTGTTGCAATCTGTATTGCACAGCTCATCTTTGTTTTATTGATTTACAGTAGTTAATTGTTCTATATACTAATCCATTGTCTCTTTGACATGGTCTAAGTGCCTTCCCCATTTGTGCTGTGCCTTTTCACTCCTGGGATTTTTTTTTTTTCTGCTCTTATTTTCCACACAAGGAAGTTTTAAGGCTTGTTTATTTATTTATTTGTTTGTTTATTTATTTATTTATTTCGTGCAGGGTCTCACTACACAACTTGGACTTGTAGTGAGCTTCCTGATTTCTGTCTCCCTAGTGCTGGGATTACAGGCATGTGCCAACACACCCTTACTCCATTGCCAGCTCAGTGTGCCCAGGGGTGGGGCCAGAGTAGCATGTGGTGCCAGGAATCGAACCCTGGGCCCGACGCTTACCTAAGCAAGTGCTTAGTCCACTGAGCTATATTACCAGCCCAGCACAAGGAAGTTTTGTTGAGTGTGTGTGTGTGTGTGTGTGTGTGTGTGTGTGTGTTTAATGTCAGCCTCATCTATCTTTTCCTTCATAGTTTGAACTTTATGTGGATTAGTTAAGAACTGTTTCTCCATAACAACTTCCTAAAGATATATAGATGTATAAAGCTTTTAGAGATTTCCTTTTCACATTTAAACCTCTAATTCAAACAGAATTTATTTATTCATTGTGTATGTTTTTTTTCATGTACTTAGCTAACTATTCTAAGCATCACTAACTAAACAGTCAATTTTCTCCTGAGGATCCATCACATAGTGAGTTCTCTTAAGTTTGAGTGTCTATTATCCGGGCCATAAAGCTACCTTGCCTTCTTATTATAGTGTTGACATTTACTATCTGGATATCTATAGGGAAAACCTTTAATATATTGGAGGGCACCCACGTTATTCTTTTCAAAGTATGTTATGAAAGAGCCATTGCTCTCCCTCATGAATTTTTAAATAAGCTTGTCAAGGCATATCCTCCACACACACACCACTCCTGACAATTTGGTTCAGGTTAGAGGAAATACATAGTTACTTGCTTGTTTGTTTGTTATTCTTTGTTTGCTTTGCAGTGGTAGGGATTGAACGTAGGGTCTTTGAACCCCCAAACTTTCACTTACTTTTTTAGACAGAGTCTGAGGGTCTCCATAAGATGCTAAATTGCTCAGGGTAGGCTCAAACTTGCCCTCTTCTTGCCTCAGCTTCCTAGCGCACTGGGATTAGAGGTATGCACCACCATGCCGAGCTATGAAATACACAGATTTGAGAGAATTTATAACTTTCTAGAGATTTCACCCATTAACACAATGTGTCCACCAAATTAAATGTTTTCTCAATGATTTTTAGTAAGTTTCATAGTTTTCTCCATAAAAATTTTTTATCTTTTAGAGTTATTCTAGGTGGTTTTTTCTTGATACTATTGTAAACGGCATCTTTTCTCAAATTAACGTTTGTCCATTGCTGCTGGTGACAGAAATACAATTGTTTGTTGCATTTTTTACTTCGTCTGAGCTCTCCTGTCTTAAAACTGTTAGTGATCATAAGTTTTCTTGATATTTCTTTTTTATTTTTTTTCAAAATTTTATTGATAAACAGATTTGATATTTCTTATACACACTAACAATTATCCTTTTTCTTATGCTTTCATTGTCTTCCTGTGTTGGGTAGGACTTGATAATTGAATGATTAATAGAAAAGTTGGTAACAGGAAACTTACTCTCTTTATGACTCTAAGGAAACCCTGTAAGAATGTTGGAAACCCTAAATATCAGTAAACAATGCAAATACTATTTTCCCCTATTTCACGTTTCAGAATGTCAGGAGAGTTTGTTCCAAATACAACAGCAGCTCCAGCCATCTATAAAATCACTATACATCAGCTGTTATTTCCACCTTCCAGCATGCCTATTGCTGAGCTCCTCCATACAAAGAGCAAATAAATATTATATATCTTAATAATTTTTGATACAGTTGAACAATTTCATATTATCCATAAATGTCCCACTCAACAGAGTGAATGCACACACAATGATAAAACTCAGCAGGCCGAGACAAGTCCAAAAACAAAGTAAAAAAATCCTGAATCTATTCCACATTCAAGTTATAAAATGATTCCCCTTGAGGCCCTTACAGTTTATTTGCAAAAAAGAGGAAGAAGAAGAGGAGGAAGGGGGTGAGAAAAGGAAGGGGGGCAGTGGTGGTGGTGGTAGGGAGGAGGAAGGTAAGCAGGAGGAGGAGGAGGAGGAGGTGGAGGAAGAGGAGGAGGAGAAGGAAGAAAACCCCTTCATTTTTAGCGTGCTTATTAGTGTTTGCTTGTTAGTGATTGTATGAAATCAGACTCAGGAGCTGGAGTAGGAAGAGTCGGAAAGTTCTAAAATTTCCGTGTATCAATCCAATAACATGTCAAATCAGTTCTTACCACAGAAACTAGCCAGAAAACCACTACAGCCCTTAAGGGCCAATGGCAGTATAGTAATCTAGAAGGTAAGCTATATATCCTATTCATTAGATTGCCATTTAGAACAGATTTTTAAAATCTGCACTTTAAAATTAGATTTCAAGTGTAGCGCGTTTAAATATTTCATTATGAATGTTGGTAATTAGAAAATTAAAGCACCAAATTTACCAAAGCAACACACGTTTACTTCTTCAGGACGATTCACTGAAAGATTTCTTTAAAGACTTCCACCATTCATTGTGTTGAGTCTTTGGAGAAAGATAAGTAAAACTGAAAAAACATGACCCAGTCCCCTCCTCGAACAAGGCAACAGTTAAAGTGGTTTGATATGGTAAGGAACAGCATTATTTTACAAAAATTTACAGGTGATTTTCAGGTTCTCGTTTTGCTCAACAAACAATGCAGAACTGGTGAAGGCTGGAAAGGAGCTGCTGAGAGGCAGGGAGGTCTCAAAGTCGCTTCTTGGCTGTTAGCTGAGCGGGGCCGCCCCCAGCTCCAGCGCAGCAGGCCCAGCGCCGGCCCCGGCGTCGCCGCTTTAAGCCGCACAGCCTGGGGCCGCCCAGGAGGAGGGCGGGCGCGGGCCTCTCGGGAGTTGTAGTTCCAGGGCCCGGCCACTTCTGGAGGCGGTTCCTTCCATCCCGATTGTTGTCCCTCAGCCTGAGGACTGCAAAGCCCCTAGGGATGGAGCACCCATCCTTCCTGGGCCCCAAGGGGGCGGCGGCTCCTTCAGCATGCGCATCTGAGCCGCTGAGGTTTAGAAAGTGTTTGGAAGGGGTGCAAGCGGTGCGCATGCGCGGCTGTCAGGCCCAGCAAGGGGGCGTAGGTAGGGCCTGAAGAGGCATTCGTGGTAGTAGGGCTTGTGGACTGTGGGAGCCCGTAGGAGGATGGGGGAGGCCGAGTGTAATGAGGACTTTTTCTTGCTGCCCTATCTGGCTTTTCGGGACTCACCAAGTTCCAGTCTTTCCCCAATTTGCAGAATTGCAACTTTTCTCCCCCCTCTTTCCCCGGGAAGTTTTTGCCAGTTGTGTTGTGAAATCCGCCAGAGCTTCTGAGCCAAGGCCTTTTAGCCTGCCTGGAATTCAAGCTGCCTTGTCCTTGCCAAATCCAGGTCATGAGAGGCAGCCAAAGGCTTCAGGCACAGACCCTACGCAGGGGTGTCCTGCCACTCACTTCCCAACTAACGGTCACCTTGCAAAGCTGAGCCTGGGATTGGCAATGGATGGATGGGTGGATGGTTTGGTTATACGAGCTTAACTCTGCAGAGGTCTTCAGGGTCTGAAGCTTCTTTAGCTCTGGGAGGTGGTATAAATGTACTCAACACCAAGTGAGAAAGTGCCAATGGAGTGAAAGAGCTCCAGGGTTGGAGCCTACAAGGGCTCTAAGACTGCTGCTCTTCCCACAACTTCACAGATGTCTCAGAAAAGGCCGAAGGAAATGGCCACTGCACGTGATGAGCTGGCTTTCCGACCACAACCCCTGACAACAGCCACCCCTAAACTAGTGAACAGTCACCTTTCGATGGGTGTTCCCTCCAGCACATTTCTGCCTGGGGAAAAATTTTAAGATTGAGTAAATAACACTGTACGAAGATCTGATGTATGGAAAAACATACATCAGATCTTAGCTTAAGGAGTAATTTTCCCCCAAGGATAGCGGTGGAACTATCGCGCCCTGTATTTTTCAAGTGATTGGCCTAGTCATATAGTGCTGAGGTGGCTTGTCTGCCTTTCTCGAGAGGGTTAGTGCACTGTTTTGTTCTGCGTTTTATTGATGATGTTACCATAAATGTCAGATAGACATATAAATGATGAAATGCAAGAATCTGGTCTCTGCCCTTGCTTGGCAACAAGAACTTCCTGCAGTGGTCTCTGAAACCTGGATGGAAAGGCAGTATCTGCTAAGAGGGTGTCTTGGCTGTTTTGGAATTCTGCCTGTTTGCATGAGATAAAAAATTACCACCCCAAAGCCACCTCGTGGCTTTACCTGAGAGGAAAGGGAGCTGATTATTCAGCAGCAGCCAGAAGAGGCACACAAAGTGCCCATGTTCCAGGTGATCATCTGCAGAAGCTGCGCTGTGCAGGGCCTTTGGCTTCCTTCAAATATTTTTGGAATGCTTTCTGTGGCAATGCTTTTTGAGCATGCAGTGCATTCTTTTGAATCTCTTTAGTGGGGGAACATCTCGTTCCTTCAAGGATTTGATGTTTGAGGACAGCCAGAACTGTATGTGTGTCTGGAGGACAAGGAAGGCAACCATGCCACATAACCGTTCCTGTTGAAATTTGGAGGGAGGTATTTGTTAACCAAAGTCAGGAGTTCACATTCTGGAGGAGTGTGGAAGTTTTGAGGCTATGTGTACTTTTCTGAGGGGTCATATCTTACTTGTTTTAGATTCCTCAAGGATTGTGTGATTCATAATAACCACTGCCTTAGACTTAGGACATTACTACTTTCCGTGGCTTGTAAACTGGTGTGGAGGGAAGCCATGTGTTGGGAGACAGGGCAGGGTGCAGCTTTGCCTGGAGTTTGCTGGTTGGTCTCAGTGGGTTCCAGATCTCATGGAGCCTCCGTGTCCTCATATGCGAAGTGTAGGGTACAACTGGAAGTGCTGTGTGCAGTACTGACTTGGACTCCATGATGTTCTGACAGAACCTCAGAAGGATTTTTGAGAAACATCCCTGGATTAGGTGTGCAATGCCACCTTCTCAGGTTATTCTTTCAAATGACAGTCTTAATTCAGATGTATGTTAGCACTAGTGATGTTGCTCAGAGAAATCAGCCACCTGGTGTCAGAACCAGGAACCTGGAGGCATCTAATGGGAAAAGTCAGAGAGAGAAGGCAGGAATTCAGAAAATAGATACATACTCAGAATAGCGTCTATGATTGTGGAAGAAGAAATCTGGAGAGAGGTGAGAGTACTGGAGGGGCATGCGCTATGATCAGAAACCACCAGGTCAGGGAGGCAATGCGGAAAGCCAGAGGCAAGGACTATACTTTGTGAAGGATAGTTATAGGGCAAGGTTCAATCTCGAGAAGGGCCCACTGGTGTTAACAAGATCCAAGCAACAGAACCATTTAGCCAAGAACGAATATCAGGCAGCACGATTTCCACTCTAGGAACTCAGATGCAGGGTGACTTCAGACAAGCCCAGAAGCCAGGTCATCACAACTGTTCCCAGAACCTGCAGCAGAAGACTGTGACTCTGGTCACAGTGTCAGGAAACCCATGGAGCCATCTGAGTCAGCAAAGATGCCACTGAGGGTCACCAGCAGCTGTTGTTCTGTCTTCCTTCCCTCCATCCCTCCGTGGGGGTTTATACAGTTTTTCTAGTGATAACATAACAGACATGAGCATGTTTGCTCTATGGATAAGTATGGTGAATTTAAAAAATGTGTGCTTTGGAAATGGAGTGACTTAGGAAATACTGAGCAATGGATGTTGAGGTACAGTTAGGTGCACGCAAGTGGTTCTCATGCGCAGGATGGTGGCCATAGCTAACAATAGCATGCTGCACACTTCAGACAACTGGAAGAAAGGATCTTGACAATTTTTACCATAAAAGTAGTGGCAAATGTTTGCAGATACAAATATGTTTAACTGGACTTAAACATCATGCAATATGTATACATATGGAAACATAACATTGTACACCATTAATATGTGAAATTTTATGCTGTATGTATTAGTTTTTAAAAAAAGAATGACTTAGAATATTTCTGTTTGAGTGCTTTCTGTTGTTGTTCCTAATTAAAGTCGCTGTTCTGTCTACATCCTCTGGAGTTGGTAAATTTTTCTGAAAATAAGGCCAACGTCAGCATACTTTTCTTTAGCCATCTTCAGTATTGATCATTGTACTTTTGAGTATAAAAGCATTCATGATGTGATATAGTTTTTTTTTAAAAAAAATCTGTGGATAAGTATACCACCACATCCTGGGCTACATTTTCATCTCTAAGTCTGATAGAATGAGTTCCAGTTTGTGATCCATAATTAGTACTAAGCTTTTCTGCTAAAAGCTTTTTAATACTAACCTTTTTCAGGGCTACTCAGATAAAATGCCCATCCTTTACCTTTCCTGCCTGTCCCCCTTCCCAGTCATGTGAAAGGAAAGAGAGGGGGAAACGCAACGCGAAGCTCTTCATTTTAAGGAACTTGCAAACTTGAGGCAAAGACTTCCCATTTAAAGAAGCAATGACTAAATCCTTAGTCAGGTGCTAGAAGATAAAATCCTACAGAGGAAAGAAATGAAGTTTATGGGGAGTCAGGTTAGAATAATCAGTCCCTGTTTTACTAGCACTACCAGACAGACATAATTTTCACTCCCCAGAAAAGCCAATATGAGGCTTTTCCCCAACCCCAAAGAAGGGGTGATTAGCCTGACTGGTAAACTAGCCCCTGCCTTCTCTCTGTGTGTTCTTTAGGGTGGACCCTAGCCATAGATCCCATCCATAGGCCTTTTCCTTGCTTAGGAAGCCTCAGTGTTGCTGGGTAATCAAAGATTGACCAAGGTTTTAAGAAAATCCATTTGAGTACAGGCAGGCCACGCACTGTGCAGATCAGCTTTATCCATATGGAAAGCTGCTGTTCTGATCTCTGTTGGTGTGTATGCTGGCTGCATTTCTGAGACAGTTCCAAGATCAGAAGGAGAAAACAGGAATGTTCTTCCTGGCCCTGCCGGTCCCAACACAAGGCAAAAGGCCTTGTTGTGAGTGGGCTGCAAAGGAGGAGCTGGGCTTCTGGTTGGTGCTAAGTGGGAGTCAGGATGATTTTTACCCTCCATGGAGCTGCTATCACTAATCTCTAAATACCCAAAGATCTTCCCTTAAGGGGAAGAAGCAGTAGCTGGAGGATATGTTTTCTACACTCACTTGTCCAGTGGGTACCGGGGCAGAGCCAGGGCAAACAGGGAGTTAGCAGGGATTTACAAGTACAAGGAAAGCTAGTTCCGCTGCTCTCAGCCTCTGTGAACTTAGCTTCGCTGCCTCCATTTTAACTCATGCTGCTTTGTTTTTCGAACTTTTCTTTTCATAATTTTTTCACCTAAGTTTGAGAAGGGGAACTGTCTCGTTAAAGAATAGTGCTTCTTAACTAAATGCTTTTATCTTTCTGTTTCCTAAGAAGGTCCTACACCTCACTTGCCACTCCTGGAAACTTGCTCCACTGTGAACTTTCCTGACCATTCCCTCTGCGTTCTATCATGCTCGTGGGTCTATCTGTTCCTCTGAAGAGTTGTTGCACCTCAACATCTAGTGCTTTCAGCTACAGGACTTAGAATCCCTCTATCATGCGGCCCATTCCTACTATCGTTTCTTTCTCCAGCCACATTGCACAATCTGCCTCTACCACCTTTCTTTCCACTCTGAAGCTTACCTGGAAACCTGCTTCATCCTCTAATGCTGCCTCTATTGTGTTCCCTTAAGAAGATTCCCCAACACCCACAAGAGTTCCTTCCCCTTCATTTTCCACCTATGACTTCAAGTTTTGAAACTTTCCTATCCTGGCAGCAGACGTGCTGTGTTTTGATTTTTTGTTTGTACACACACCTCTTGAATTCAGATATGTGATCTTTTACCACAGGAGCATTTTTTTTTTTTTCTTTTTACTCTTGACTTAGAACTTAGTAGACACACCCAAAATGTTGACTAAATGAATGATTAACTTACATGGCTACTTCACACATACGTCTGTCCTAGATTATTATTGAGCCTTAGAAGCTAAGAATACTGGCTTTTTATATCACATTCCTAATAACTACACAACAGTCTCCCAGTAAATATTTTTTGAGTGGATGAATGAAACATTTTGCCATCTCCAAGCTAAAATAGCCTTTCCCTCCTTGGAAACATCAAGCGCCACCTGTGCTTCTCCTGTGGCACCTTCTCTTGCTTACACTTACCTCATTGCCTAATACTCCTAGCTGACAGTCTGCTACTCAAAGGCAGGAGTTGGGCCTTACTGTCTCCCAAGAGGCCACCAGCCTCAGGCTGATTAGGAGTCTTCAAAACTGAACTTTTGTGAGACAGATGTATGTATCCATCATGCAGAGTTTTGCTGCGGCAAGGAGATATCTACGTACGTGAGCTACACACAATTTAAAACACCACATACATGCTTACTGTTGCCAACTGTGGGATGACAGGGCAGCACAATTGAAAAGATCGTGTTATTTCATATTTGTGTTAGGTATAGTTCTCTGACCCAGTTGGTGTCCAATAAACATCATCTTCAGATTAATAAAGGGTACAGAGCCCACCAAAAAAATGGATACAAAAGAGCAGCCGAAAGATGAATTTCACATTAGCCCATAAAGAAAAGCAGCTCATTGAATTCCTCCTTTAGAAACAAACAAACA
>NW_004524670.1:4615066-4792390 GCF_000260255.1 Octodon degus
TTTCTCCATAAAAGATCAAGTAAAAACACATTTTTCAGCTTCAAAATAAGGTCTCTATTTGGCTAGTGATAAGTAGAGAAGTTCCTTCTTCCAGATTAGAATCTTAACCATTATGGAAATTTTTCATGCTCGCTCTTTCCCTGAGTAATCATTCACGCCACTTCCTCTCTTTTCTTTCTCCTTTCCTTTCTTGCCTTTTATTCAGCACATTTTTATTGAGCATTAACTGTGCATTTGGTACTCATTCTTTTAAATGCCTCTGCTCATAATATTTGGTATCCCTGGTGACAAATATGATATAGATATCAATATTTTCCCTTAAAATATGAAAAAAACTCCAGTGAGTGCTTTGATTATGCTTGAATCCAGATTTCACAAACTCCAACGCTTATGCATTATTGTTTAATTGCTACATTATAATGCCTCACTAGACCAATCAGTGGTTCTCACACACAGCTCATGGCTGGAAAGGCAGGTGAGTCAGGGATCAGCAGAGGCTAGCCCTAGACGACACACAAGACTGCCTGTGTCGGGCGCAGGATAGGAGGACCAGCAGTGTCTTCCCAGAGAAAAGGCCATCTGCCCTGAGATCTGAGGGGCAAATGAGTCTCATTTGGACAGTGGGGAAGCAAGTATAAGGCCTGGCAGAGGAAGCAGCCCAGCGAATTCAAGAAACTGTACAAGGCTTAGTCATCCTGAGCATTAGCTTTCTATTACTGTAGCCTAATGCTGAGATAATCAACTTACAAAGGAAAAGTTTTATTTTGGCTCATGGCTCAGTCTATAGTGATCTTACCCTGTCACTTGGTCATATAGCAGAAGGCTTTCACCTCATGGTGGCTGGGAGACAAAAAGGTGAGCCTGGGGTCCCATATTCTCTATAAGGGCCTCCCCCTAATAATCTAACATTTTTCTACTAAGCTTTATCCCCTGAAGATTCCACCACCTCCCAGCAGCATGAGGGGCACAGGACTAAGCCTTCAGTGCATGGACCTACGGGGGAATTTTAAGGTCTGACTGTAGCATTCTACTTTTAAACCCTTTATTTACTTTTATGGTTCACACTGGCTAATTGTCATTGCTTTTGTTCAAAAGTGCTGAAGCGCAAGGGTAAAGGACTACTGAAGCGAATCAGGGTTTTCACATTGGTTTCAAATGCTCTTTTTTTTTTTTTTTTGCGGAACCGGGGATTGAACTCAGGCCCTTGCGCTTGTCAGGGAAGCGCTTATTCTAATGAGCCATCTCTCGGCCCCCCAAATGTTCTTGAGGGGACCAGTGCATTCTGACATCCAGTGATATAGCAGCACCAGGAGCCCTGATGTGCCACTGAACTCAGATAGCTGTCAAGGTACACTGGTGCCCTTGAGGTACCACAAAGCCCAAAATTTGTAGACTCGTATTATTTTTTTTTTCAAATAAAGAAATGATTATTTATTACTTCTACAGGTTTGCCTTATTTACAAAAAAAATCATCTCACTAGATTTCCAAAAACACCTACAGTATAAGGCATGGGTCCGTGGTCTCCATTATACTATTTTCCCTAATTTTGCATAAGTTTTAAATTCTCCATATTCATTTAACTTTTAAGTTTTAAGAGTTTGATTTTAAAGCAGTTTCCTGTTCACAGTAAAATTGAGTAGAAATTACAGAACGTTTTCATAAACCCCCTGCCCTACACAAGCGCAGCGGCTTCCAGTGTGAACAGCCAGCATCATAATAGGTTTCTTTATAACCAAGGCTCTAAATCAGATTCAGGCTATACGTGCTTTGCTATTAATATACATACTAATGAAGATAATATTCTAATGATAGAAATAATATATACTAATAATACATTAATGGTACTAATGATAATATACTGATACATACTAATATATATATATAAATATATATTACTTTTTTACAATTTGCCTAGTGTTTTGCTAGGTCTGTAATAGTGAGCAAAATGGACATGCTCTCTACTCTTATGTTTTTTACAGTCTAGTAGAAGAAAGAGCAAGTGAGGAAATAATTTCACAGAAAAACAAGTTACACAGTGTGATCATGAAAGCAGAAGTGTGTACAACAGGAGTATTTCCTTTGTGTGGACAGCCACGAAAGGCTTTCCAAAGAAAATGACAGGTCAATTAAGTTCTGAAGGGTAAGAAGTGATTGGATAAAGCTAGCAGCAGAAAATGTTTAGGCAAATGACAGAGCCCATGCAAAGACTTGAAGCAAGGAGCTGCGCATATTTTAGGGGCTCACAGTTGGAAGGAAGGAGAAATAAGCAGAGCACAGGGACCCAGTTCAATCCGCAGCCTGCCTGCCTTGCTGGCCCCGCCCCCGGGGCACGCTGAGATGGCAACTGAGGGGGTGTGGTGTCACACACCTGTACACCCAGTGCTTGGGAGGCTGAATAGAATAACTACAAGTCTGATCTACATAGTGAGACCCTGTCTTGTAAAAATAGGAGAGAGAGAAAGAGAAAGGGAGGGAGAGAGAGAGAGAGAGAGAGAGAGAGAGAGAGAGAGAGAGAGAGAGGGAGATGGGGAATAAGGGATGAGGATGGAGTGTCGGATAAAGGGGGGCAGGGCCTGTGGACGCTGTGGACTCTGTGGAGGTATTATCTTTGTCATTACCAAGAATGACAGGACACAGGGGGTGAGTTTTACCCTGAAGTGGTATAAATGCATTTTGTTTTAAAACAGTGACTCTGACTGCATGAAGAGGGCTAGATGAGAGGAGAAGAGGAGTGGCATTAAGGAAACTTGTTACTAAACAGCTGGGGTAGACCCAGATGTGATAGTAGTGTAATAGGGTGGTGATAGGGGTGACAGTAAGAGGCAGAGGGATGGGTGGGTGCCATGAATACATGGAAGGTGTAATAACAAAATTCTATATTTGCTTCCAAAAGGTAAGGGTGGTGAGTTTCCAGGTTTGCAAAACTAAATAGAACATAGTCCACTTACTGGCATAAGAGTATGGTTGAAGGGAACATGGGGAATTCAGAAGCACTACATAGCCAGTCTTTTCTGCTTCTACTAATAATGATCATGGTAGATATCATGCCAGGTGATTTACATTCAGTATCAAGGAAGCCTTCTTTTCTGGCAGCAGACTGATTCCTATGCTACCAAACTTAATGAGTTTTAAGATTATGGTTTGTTGTTTATAATTTCCAGGACACAGAGTTTATTCCCTAGGTACAACCCTCTGGCATATGAGTGCTTCAGGCTCTTAAGTTTGTTGCCCATTCTCCCCGTTATTTTTTAGGACTCACTGAGACTCCTACGGGGTTTCCTTCTCTCTGCACTGTATCTACTTCATGGTAGCTGGTTTAACAGGTTTGTCTAGGCATCTTCCCCCTAATTTTCCTTGGGTAGGGTAAAATTTTCTTGATTAGCCCAGGGGGTCCCGGGACAAGTGTGTTCCTAAACTGCTCATGGAGAGTGTTTATTTTGGTCCCTTATTCCAAGCCTTCCACCCCACTGAGCATTATAGTTGCAGCCCTTCCTGCCCTCACCTTCCTGAGGTGCTGCGGAAGTGTATTTGCTATTGCAGAGCTGCATCTTCAAATTCTCACCTTCCATTTCAGAGCTCTTATTAGAACATTTCTGTCTTCTTATTCTAGGCTGCTTCTCTTTTTCGAAGGCTTTACTTCTCACTTTCTTTAATACAAAGAAGGCACTGGGTGTTTTTATATATGATGTGCAATTTAATTCCAAGCAGTCCCTTTTCCTAAGCCTTTTTCTGAAGCATGTAGCCAGGAAAGCATAGACTAACTTACTTAGAGAGAGCTCAGGCCTATTTAGTCTATGCCATTAAGCCTTGGAATTATGTGACTTTTTCCTCCTGAGTTTTATAGCTAAGAGTTTGCCTTAAATTTCAGGAGAGACATGGACTTGGACTTTTAAAAATTGCTGATATTGTAGAGACTGTGTGTGTGTGTGTGTGTGTGTGTGTGTGTGTGTGTGTGTGGCCAGCTCAGCCCACCAGGGGGCGGGGCTGGCTGGCATGTGGTGCTGGGGGATTGAACCGTGGTCCCTGTGCTTTGCTAAGCTTGTTCTAAGTAGGTGCTTTAGACCACTGAGCCATCTCACCAGCCTCTGTAGAGACTTTTAAGAAATGATTTTTGCAATTCCAGTTGTATGCAGCAGAGTTGCTATGGTCTGTAGAGATTAAATGTTGTTTAAAGGGATGTACTTGGGTGTGAGTTTGGCTAGGGAACCACTAGGATGTGGAAATTAGGGCGGTGTCAACTTGGTTGGTTTTGGGACCTACCTGTGGATTGTTGGAGAGCGTTTCTATGTGAATGGATTGTGGAGGCGCAACCTTGGGGTCCTTCCCTTCTTACTGCCTGGTGCTGCTTCCCCACTCTGATTCCCAGCTACAGTGAGCTAAGCCACTTTGCTACATCACACCCTTACACCATGATGTTTTTGCCTTGGAGCCTGCTGGCCATGTACTGACTCCCCTGAGCTCTTGAGTGAAATGAAACTTGTCCTTTAAATTCTGGGTGCTGGGTAATGTGTCCCAGCAATGGGTCATGTGACTAATATAAGCCCTTAATTTTTCAACTGATAAATCTTAATTTTTAAAAACATCTTCAAAAATAACAGCCCATCTATGAACTTAATACTAAACTATTTGTTTGGAAGAGTATAACTGAGTCTATATAAGTGGCTATACAATTAAGTCTAAACTTGACACTCTCATGTACATTATTATTATTATCATTATTAAAAGTATAGGTAACCTTATACCAAAATACCATAAGAAAGTAACAATTAAAAATTAAAATTTCATAGTTGTTCACAGTGCCTCTGAAACACAAATCCAAATTTTCAGCTTGGGCTACCTATTGAACACTGCTAGACAATGATGAATATGCTTTGGTGCCTCTTCAAAATTGCACTGGACAGCACGCTGCAGCCTAAGTGGTACCATATTATTGTTTTGTGCCTTTTGATGGTACTTTGTATTTGCAAGATGCACGCCAATCTTATTCATTAGTACTTCTGCAAAGCCCGCCTGTGGGGCAGATCAGCACTACAGAAGCCAAGCACAAAAATAAGTATGCGCTTATCAAGAAGATGCTGATAGGCCCAAAATGAAATGTCAATGAACAATAATGCACACTGTTCAAAATGGTAGTTTCTCCAAATATATCTCTGCATAGTTATCAAAACCTCTTTCCACATCATTTAAATTTCCAATCTTAGAAATGAACCCTAATTTTCAAGGAAATAAGTGATTATTATATGAGTTCTTGCTTTCAACATTAGGGTTTATGATGCTATTTAAAACTGAAATGTGTAGCAGTCTGAGTTTGGGAAGGTAGTGCTTAAATCAGTGTTTTGCCTATGATACCTCATTTGCATTCTTACCCAGGAAAATGTTCTAAAAGCCAGATTAAGTTAAAAACTAGATTCTCTTCTGGCAGAGAATCAGAATCACTCAGGTACATGGATTTTTGGATGGCCTCAAATTCCCCATAATTCATCATTACATTTTAGTTATTTAGCCCAAAGCATTCACCTATCATCCTATGTATTTAGTCTAAAAACTGTCCAATTCACTCAAAGAAAGATAGGGAAAAACAGGAATAAGTGACTTCAATAACATCAGTTAGATTGTATTTAACTTCAGGGAACAGAAACACATCACAGAATCTTAATTATATAAATGTAAGCTTCTCTCTTGTAGCCAGAGCCTTGGAGGTGGCATTCAAGTTAGTACTGTTGCTCCACAATTCCATCTAGTACTCAGGACAGGTGTGGTGGCACACGTCTGTAATCCTAGTACTCAGGAGGCTGAGGCAGGAGAATTGCTGAGAATTTGAGGTCAGCCTGGGTTAGAAAGTGAGTTCAAAGACAGCCTGAACTGCACAGTGAAACTCTGTCTTTAAAAAATAGATAAATAAATAAAAGGATTCAAGTTACTGTAGGGTATTGGGAGATATTAACTATAGATATTAACTATATTCCTTCCTTCCAAATACACGCTGAAGTCTTAAACCCTTTGTAGGACAGAATGTCAATGTACTTGCAGGTAGGCCCTTAAAGAGGGAATTAGGTTAACATGAGTCTGTTCAGGTCACGAATCACTCTTGACTTTTGTCCTTACCGAAGAGGAGATGTGGTCACTGACAGAGGAACCAGGGAAAAATATAGAATCTGCAAGTCAAGGAGAGAAGGCTCAAAAGGATCCTAACCCATTGACACACTGATCTTGGCCTTTCAGTCTCCAGAACTGTGCGAAATACATTCCTGTTGTGTATGTCCCCCATTCTGCGGTATTTGTCAAGGTAACCCAAGCAAAGGAACACACCCTGTCTTTTCTGCCTCAACAGAATCTGTTTGTGGTGCCAGTCTCGTGGAGGGTACTACTTCTAGGTGCTCATGCTTATTTCAGAGAAAAAGAAATGTTAAAAAAAAAGTTACCAAGATAAGACTTTTCATCCATTCCACAGAAAATTCCAACTAGCTTCCCTGACAGATGAGTTACAAAGTTCCCCACCCAGAAACCCCGGAGAAAGGTTTTCCCCACTTACTATCCCCTTGCCATCTCCAGCATATAAACTTCTAGTAATAATTCAAAAAGGGTGATAGATGATATTTTACTGGTATTTCTCAATATCAGTATTTCAATATCAGACAACTAACAATATCGTATCAGTTGTTTTAAATGTGAACCACAGGAACACAGTAAGATGTGGTTAAAAAAAAAAAAAGGACATGCCAATGGGAGACGAGGGTGATGAGAAGAAGAGTTGATGTTGGGAAATTTTTCAGCAGTCACCAGCCCTCAGGGAGTGCAGGCTGGAGGGAGAGCAAAGAACTCGGACTCTGCGATCCTGGCTGCATGTTCTGCTTCTTCCTTGTTCCTGTTGATTAACTTTGGGCAACCCACTTGCTGTGCATCAGCCTCTTTTTACTTTCCTCAGAATTAGGGATAATCAGGCTCTGTGTGTGTGTGTGTGTGTGTGTGTGTGTGTGTGTGTGTGTTGTTTCTCAAGATTGTTACAAGATTTCTGGATAGAATCATAGGTATAGAGACCTGTATAAGTTGTGATGAAGGTGGGTAAGCTTTCTGTCAAGTACCTTTAACCCCTCTAAGTATACACAAGGAGCTACATTTTAAGATGGTTCATTCCAGCAGTAATTACAATTGTTGAACTTTGGGGGAGAGAAATAAATGTCCATGAACAGAAAAATAATATTTTGGCCTATTCATTCAGCAAAATAACTTATTACCTTATAAGAGTTAAGTAAAATTTGGCAAAGGTAGGTGACACTAAAGTATTTCTTATGCTCCAGGATCAAAATATTTCACAGAGCCGTCGAGATAGCTCAGTGGACTAGGCACCTGCGTAGGCAAGCTCAGGGGCTGGGGTTTGACCCCTGGCACCACATGCCATACAGGCCCCACCTCTGAGCACGCTGAGCTGGCCACTGAGTCTGGGCATGGTGATGCACTGCAATCCCGGCCCTGGGGAAGCTGGAGACAGGAGACTCGCTACCAGTCTGAGCTGTGAAGTGAGACCCTGTACCAAATCCATAAAATCTTTTTTTAAAAAAATCCATAATTTTATAAATTAGCAAAAAAAAGAAAAAAAGAGAGTTTTTACTGGTATTTCTCAATATTTGGTCAACAGAACACCTATATCTATGTTAAGAAAATGTTGAGTGGAAATAAAACAGTAAAACATCTGTGCAGGGGAAATGATTCCCGTAGAAGTTGGAGAAGGCTGAAACTCTCACAGTCCTCACAGGCTAGGGTAGCAGCCTCCAGCCACTACCGCCAGACACAGACGGAGAAGGGAATTTATCCATAAGCAGCCCCTATTAGTTAGGATCAAACTGTGAAAAATGAGAACCCCAAAGGATGCCACGGTAAGCAGAAGTGTGAAAATGACACCCAGGATTTGGAGGATGAAAGCGCCTGCTTAGGCAGACGCAGGGGCGGGAGCTTGATACCCCCGCCTGCCGTGCTGCCCCGCCCCCAGGGCGCTCTGAGACCGCAATTGAGACTGGGAGTGGTGGTGTGCACGCCCCTGTAATCCCAGCACTTGGGAAGCTGCAAACAGGAGGATCATTATGAATCTGATCTACTCAGTGAGACCCTGTAGACCCTGTAGACCCTGTCCTAAATACAAAAAAAAAAAAAAAAAAAAAAAGAAGGTAGAAATTTAATCTGCCCATGGTTTTGTGGGTGGAACTTTTGGGAAATAACGGAGGTTATATGAAGTCATAAAGGTGTGTCCCTGCTACTCTAGAGGCTTTATGAGAAGAGGAGAGACCTGGGTTAGAGCGCTCAGCCTGTCTTGCTGTATGATGTCCTGTGTCTCCTCGGGACTTTGCACAGAGTCCCCATTAGCAAGAATGAGCTCAGAGATGCTGCCTCCTTATCTTGTTCTCCCGGCCTTCTGAATTATGAGCTGGATAAGTCTTTGTTCTCTATAAATTACTCAGTCTGTGGTATTCAGTTATAGCGACAGAAGAGACACTAAGACATTAGGCTTCCTCCATGCCGTTGCTCTGCATGTCACGCCCACCTCACAGCCTAAACCGATTTTTGAGGGTCAGACACGTGACACCACTGCAATCCACAGGAAGGAGGAAAAGGAAACAGGGTCTATTCTTTCCCTGTATGGATCCTTCCTGAGAATCACAGACTATTTCCATTTACATCTAGAATGGAGTCACAGGGCTATAACTAGCTAGAAGATAGACAGAATATTTTGTCTTTATTCCCAGTGGTCAGGTGGCTATCTAAGTGGGAGGAAGGGCTCTATCACCATGCATATAGGGGCAAAAATAGGCAGGACACACGGGGGGGAGGGGTGAAAAACCTGTAAATGTCTAAAATCTCAGCACTCTGGGAGACTAAGACAAGAAGATCGCAGGTTTGAATCCAGCCTGGGCAACTTAGTGATTTAGTGAGACCCTGTCTCAAAATAAAAATGAGTGGGTGAGGATGTAGCTCAGAGCCAAGGCCCTGGTTTCAACCCTCAATACTGCAGAACAAACAGAAAAATAAATGAAAAATTATAGATGCCCTTTGAAAGGAAAATTTCTGTGAAGATCACAGGATCAACATGATGGTGACCAGGTGACTGCTAGGGAAGACCAGAGGCCAGAGGCTGTGGTATTCAGTCATAGCAACAGGAGAGACAACAAGATGTTAGGAATGTAGTCCTGAAGCCAGGAGCCTCATCCATGGGAAGATGGTGAGAAATACAGACTCAGGCCCAAGCCTAGCCTGTTGAAGCAGGAGTTGCATTTTAACTGGAATCACAGCATGAGCTAGAAGATTTCAAAGAAGATAAAGGGTAGAGATTGAGGATTTGTTGCACACGCTGGAGGTGTAACAGAGTGCCATCTGGGGACCGTGTACCTGAAAGCTCCCTGTGGAAGTGGATGTACAGGCAGGCAGGCAGGCCAGAGCGCAGTGTTCAGGCTTGACTCAGGACCTGGGTGGAAGAACTTGCCAACAAAGGAGAACAATAACAGGAGAAGGCATAGAAGCCCTAGAGAAACTTGAAATGACATGGCCTTGAAAAAAGATTTCAAACAGCATCAGTGAAATACCAATTCAATATCTTATATAGTGGACTGAGTAGTTATCAATGTTGACAATATCCCTCAAGTGGGAAGAGCTAAGATTCCATTTTCAGATAATGAAACTAAACTTCAGAATTGTTAGCTTGCCAAGATCACCTACTAAATGTTGACAAAGCTCACAGAAGAGCTTTGTAGAGATCAGACCAGTTTCCAAAGCTGATGCATCATCTAACTTAATCTTCCCAATTACTCTATGAAGGAAACAAAGAGTACCTGTTATTTCATTTCTGCAATTAAGGAATTCCAAGACTTTTGGCTCTCTGTCAAACTTCTTTTAAGACAGGGTCTCAATGTATACATAGTGGAGACTGGCTTTGAACCTACTACGCTGCCCAGACTGGCCTCAAACTCACAGTGATCCTCCTGTCTTAGTCTTCCAAGTGTTGAGAATACAAGCGAATGCCACCACACTTGACTGTTGAGTGTTGTTTTGTTTTGTGCTTTTTATTTTTGTTCCCTGGTTTTCTGACATTATCACAATGATGACTAGAAAGGGTTGGGAGTGGGGGATCTGAATTTAACTGATCAGTGAGAGGCAAGCCCAGAGGCTATTTTTGTCCCTATATTCATGGTGATAGAGCCCTTCTTCCCACTTAGATAGCCACCTGACCACTGGGACTAAAGACAAAATATTCTGTCTTATTTTTCTGTTTGTTTTGCAGTATTGGGGGTTGAAACCAGGGCCTTGGCTCTGAGCTACATCCTCACCCACTCATTTTTATTTTGAGACAGGGTCTCACTAAATCACTAAGTTGCCCAGGCTGGATTCAAACTTGTGATCCTCTTGTCTTAGTCTCCCAGAGTGCTGAGATTTTAGTTACTTTTCTCATTTCTGAGACAAAATACACAATGCCCGAAGTTAAAGGACAAAAGGCTCACAGTTTGTAGAAGTTTCAGTCCATAACTAGCTAGCTCCAAGGCAGGGTGGTATGGCAGACAGGCATCGCAGAGGAGAAATAGCTCATGGCTGGAAGCAGGTAGCAAAGCAACAAGAGATGACCACAGCTCTTTCCAACCCTTATATCTTATCCAGGCTACTTAGGGCAGGTAGCACTCACACCTTATTCCCAGTGCCCTTCATTTTAGCGTTGCACCATGAATCAATTCCAGCACCACACACCCTAGATCCAGCCACCTCTGAAAAAGCTATGACTGCAAGAGGCTTCAGAGGCCCATCTAGATACGATCCATAACAGATGGGCATGTAATAAGACTCTCTATGGTAACTGATAATGCTATTAAAATCACAATTCAAAGAATGAAATACTTATCAAGGCAATTTATTAAAACAATAAAGAGGCCAAATATAGGAGGGAAGTTTTAAAATGTGTTAGAACACAGGAAGGAATGCCAATGGTTCAGGCATGGTGTTGAGACTCAGCTGAGTTCACTTGCCAGCCTTGCTACTCTGATAATAGTGACGTTGGGCTCAGTGGCAGCATCTTTTCATCTCTTCCTTCCTCCTCTTTAAGGTTAATGTTTTATTTGACCTTATTTTACTCAATAATATTATAAGAATTGAGTGAGATAAAGTATTTGAGAGACTGGCTCTTTTGAGAAACAAATGTTCAAGAATTATGGATATTGCTAAACTGGATGTAAGCATAAAGCTGGTGAAAGTCAAAACAGTAGCAAGTTCAGGAATAAAACAGCCTACATTAAATACCTTAATGTTTGGTAGTTTTTAGGCCTTTTGAGGTTTTTTTTTTTTTTTTTTGGTGGAACTGGGAATTGAACTCAGGCCCTTGTGCTTGCCAGGCAAGTGCTTATTCCACTAAGCCATCTCCCCAGCCCCTGAGTTTTAAGTTTAAGAAGGATAATTCTTCCTCTGGCCTATGGCCTTTGCACAGGGCTATGCTTTTTGATGATACATTCACGACAGATGTCTTCAACTCATGAACCTTAAAATTTCTGTTTTTCCCATAAATATACTTGGTAACTCTGAATCTAGTTTAGGAGTCCAAAGCAGGTAGTTATCTCTTTTTACCTTTAATGTTTATGAAGTGAAAGAGATCAAAGGGAAAATTCTGATGAACTCATACTGTCTCATTTATGAGAAACTTGGCACAATTTGTGAAGGTGACAGATGTTCTGCTTCCTAAAACCTTTTTGTTCTACTCCAAAAATCTATACTTTCCTTTATTATATTGACTTCTTGTTATAGAGAGAGAATGGCTATTAAATATCTTACTTGGGAGCTTGTAGGTATCTGAATGTGACAGAGAAAATACATCAGTACTTAAAAGAGAGTTGATGGGAGGGGTGGAAGGGGCCTAAGAGAAGGTAATCTGTATCCCGGAAATGATTTACAATTTGACAGAAGGACAGAGAGAATTGCCAGAGGAGGAAAATGGGAACAAATTAAAAAAGCATCTAATCAGAAGGAACCCCCTTTGGTACATGAGCAAAAGGCTTTCTAACAGACGAGAAAGCGCCTTCCCCGGTGGCCAGCTGGCTCATCTCATTTCTTTTTGACTTGTAGCACACCAGCAAGATCCAGTGTAACAAGTTGTAGAATACATGATAGTGAACAAGCTGATGCAGACAGCTAACAAATCGAAGTGCGTTTTCTATTGCTGTTTGATGAGGAGACCCTGCTTTCTTTTGGGGAGATAGGTTTTCATTACTAAGATGTAGCTAGAAATTGAGTGGGCTGATTACAGTGTTCCAAATGCCACTTTTATCATCGATGAAAATAACATTCTATACTTAGTTTCAAAGCATGTTTACCCCCTATTGTCTCATTTTATCTTATAAATAACACTGTGAGATAGGTGCTATTATTATCATTTTATACTTGAGAAAACTGAGGCTTGAAAAATTCATCTGTAACAGCACCCCAGCCTGGGTCTGCTTCACCATACCGCCTTTCTTTGAATCATCCAAAAAACATCAACTATGGTCACCGTTCCCACAAAGTGCTTGCAGGTCAAAATAAGAAAAGCCAATTCCAGCTAGAGACCTTAACAGTTGCTAGTGTGCTGATTCACCTGCGTTTGAATGCTGGCTCCACTGCTTGCTTCTTGTGGTACCTTCTTTGAGACTCACTGTACATATCTTTAAACATGACAGTAGCAGTATATATAGCATGCTAATGAGGATTCAACGTGCTATGTAGCTAAAGTGCTTAAAACAATTCTGGGAACACAGAAACGTTATATAACGGCTGGATAAGTACCTGCTTTTTAAAGTATCTACTACTGTATGCTAGGTTTTTTATATCTGAAATTAAAATATCAGCTGGAGTTATCCTGACTCTTTTAAATTTTAAAAAGGAAAAAAATGGTACAGAAATTCAAAACAAAAGGACATGAACAATGGTTAATATATTGTATATTGTTATCTTCACAGTAGTTGCTCAGATTCTACTATATAGGCATGAAACATTAAATAATATAAGCACAAATTGTCATTTTTAATAAACTAACACAAATTAGTAATACAATTATTGTATCATATGATATATATATCCCCTTTCCATCTTTTCCCTTTTCCCCTTCCCACTTGCTTTTTTCTTTTGAGCAGTTTGTTCCCCTTTCACTATTTATACTGTATATTTTAGAGCATATTTACTCTTTCAGTTTTTTACACTAGGAAGACAATATGATATTTACCAACTCTTCTTTGCGTGAACATAAGCCAGGGTTTGGACTTACCTTTTCATGTACTATAGAAAACCTTAAAATCTCCCCAAGAGTCCTTTGAATTTTATTGTTGTCTTTGTTCTTGTTTGTTTCAGATAGGGTTTTGCTATATAGTTCAGGCTGGCCTTGAACTCCTAGGCAGCCCAGGCTTGGCCTTGAACTCCAGGGAAATCTCTTGCCTCAGCCTCTTGATTGCTGGGAGTATAGGCATGTGCCACCATGCCTGGCTTTATTTATTTATTTATTTATTTATTTATTTTTATTTGAATTTTTTTTTCTTCTGTATTTTAGGGAAGGGTCTCACTGGGATTATGGGCACATGCCACCATGCCCAGCCTCAGCTCGCCCCAGGGGTGGGGCCGGCACAACAGGTCAGGGGATTGAACCCTGGCCCCTGCGCCTGCTTGCAAGTGCTTTAATCTGCCGAGCTATTTGGCCAGCTGAGTTATTTGAATTTTAAAGAGTGCCTTATATTTCTTAATGAGCTCAGGTTCCAAAAGACAGCTTTTTAAGAATTATTTTGTTGAGAACCGTTTTGCTGTTCTCCACAGTGTCTCTCAGAGTTTGGCTTAAATTAATATCCACACAAAACTTAGCATGCACATACACGTATAGGGTCTTTTATACAATAGAAATTTATTCCCAAAAGTTCTGGAAGCCAGAAAGTCTAAGATCAAGACATTTGTGAGTGGCGAGAATTCTCTGCCGAGACGGTACTTCTGTGCATTCTCACAGAACAGCAGGGACAAACGAGCTTCCCCAGGATTTCTTTATAAGGACATTCATAAGAGAAGAGCCCTCCTGACCTATCACCTTCCAAAGATCCTGCCTCTTAATGCTGTTGGACTGGGGATGAAGTTTCAACATATGAATGTGGGGGCCACGCATATTCACACTGTAGTATCTATTATCTCTCTTCCCCATGCTTTCACTCTCAGATTGCCAGAGTCTCAAATTTTTCTTCTTCTGGTACAGACACATTTTCACACAACTTTCTCTCACACAACTTCCTGCTGAAGAAAACTAACTAAACTTGTAAAGGCCACCACTTTAGCCAAAGACCTTGGAAAGATTTGAATGATCTTTTTCAAGGACTTTATTACATCGTGGGCCAAAGATTACCCAATGTAATTCTGTTTCTATGGTGATAGAAAACAAGGAGAGGAAGATTATTAAATATATATTATTTCAATTAGTTCTCGCAGCAACGCAGCAAAGTATATCTGACTCTGTGTTTTATGTAACTAGGAAAACTGGGACTCAGAGAAGTTATGGGCTATACCCAAGGCCATAGAGTTGGAAAAGGAGGAGCAGAGTCAAGGTCTGGCCCTGAACCCATCACTGTTCTCAAAACAGCATGCTGACTTACATGCTGTGCTTGGCTCTGGGAATATGAAGTGTTCAGAGCCATGGCAGAGAACAAATCAGAAAAATAAGCGAATCACAAGTGAAATCCTTCATCTCAGACAACCACTGCAGTGCTTCTGGCTGCTCCCTTACTATCCATGTCTATGGCTTCACCCACAGTCCCAGGGACTCAGACTTGAGTCCAACCCTACAGGCACAGGCAGGGTCTAACCAGGAAGACAGGTTCCCCCAACCCCCAAATTCTTTTATTCTTTACCTGGATTTCTAGGCATGCAACTGAAGTTCTCTTTGGCTCCTTAAATACAAATTTCATTGCTGACTCATCCTATGTCTTTAACCACAGAAACCCCTGAAACAAAGCTCTTCCTTGAGTTCCAGATTCAGTCCTAAGGTAAATCTTTGTCTTATCACTTCTAGGAAGAACCTGACAGCTCCACTCTTTATTTAAAACCCTAGTTCCCTTGGTTGTACTAACAGATAGTAGCATAATTTAACTCAAAAGGTTGTTAGAAGGATAAATGAATTAATACATACCATGTGTTCCTCCTCCATAAAACAGAAGCTATGATTTTGTATTCATTCAACTTCCAGTATTATCATGAGGATTACATACTGCAGAAACATCAAGAAACTGTATTTGTTGGAACCTTATTTCCATTCTTTTAAAAAAATGTGTTGGTAAGGACCTGCCAGATAGCTCAGTAGACTAAAGCGCCTACTTAGGCAGAGCACAGGGGCCCCGTTCAATTCCTGTCATGCTGTGCAGGCCGTACCCCAGGCGCACTGAGACAGTGATGGAGACTGGGTGTGGTGGAGTGTGCCTGTAATCCCAGCTCTTGGAAGACTGAAAATAGGAGAATCACTAGAGTCTGATTTATGTAGAGAGACCATGTACTAAATACACTTTTAAAAAATGTTTTGGTAGATTTTTTTGGTGAGCACAGGACTTTTACTAATCTATATTAAAATGTATAAATTCATTTAAAATTTATCAAATTAACATTATTCCAAACTATGTTCAGCCTTCACGTTTTTTTCTATTCCCAAGTACTTTGAAAAATCTAGTCATGCTTGGCATAGCAGTGCATGTCTGTAATCCCAGCACTGGGGAAACTGAGGCAGGAGGACCACCACAAGTTCTAGGCCAGCCTGAGCTAATTAATAAATTCAAGTTTAGCCTGAACTACAAAGTAAGACCCTGTCTCAAAAAGCCAAAATTTAAAAAAATAAAAGTCTATTCGTATTAAAGTGATGCCGTAAGAACCCCTAGCTCTTCTACCAGTTTTCTTTTGTTAAGAATAAGACCACAATATTTGGATACATTATGTGCTGTCCTTGAACAATGGCAAAATTTAAAAAAAAGCATAAGGGGTTCACCCAATGGGTCTGTAAGTCCTTTACGAAACGATTTACGCAATTAACCTTAATGTCTTGAAATAGTTATGCAGTCTTTGAAGGAAACCTAGAAAACATCAAAATGTCCACTCACAGAACACAAGGCGGATGAGGAGTCCCATTAATGCCATTCTCCACAGGAACGGCGTCTGAAATGGAACAAATATGATGTATGGGATTGGAAAATCTTAGAGCTTGTCACCTAACTTTAAGGGTTTAGAGATCATCTGGATTAGCCTAATCCCACATTTTACAATTGAAACTACTAATTCTGGAGAGGGAAAAACATCCCAAACCAACCCCTTGGACTGTAGAGTCTGAGCCTATCCGAGTATCCGGCCTTCACTCCTTGGGGGTTGTGGCTGGACCTCAAGACCAGCGGCAGTTATAGAAAGGCACAGACCACCCCAGAAGGTGCTCTGCAGAGGGCTGGTTCTTTCTGCAGCCCCTCCTCCCCATCCCCCATCAGTACGGATACCAGGAGAGGAAGACCTAGGGCAGAGGAGTGAACACCGACTGCTAAAAAATCCCCCTTAAGGGTGGTGTGGAGGGAAACTCAAAACTTCCCCCTAGACGGTCAAAAGCGTTGGAGCGAATGCGGTTTCTGAGCGGGCAAGTCCTCCCTCGCCCTGCCGCAAGCTCCGCCCGCCAGTGACCGGCAGTAACCCCAAGGCGCGGCGGCCTCGGTGTCTTCCACTCGGCCCTTTAGGAAAAGGGAAATAAACTGATCCTGCACTCCTTCCCGTTTGAAACCTGCTTCTTAGGTCTGGCCTCTCCCTGACAGAAGCAGGAACGTTAAGTTCTTTTCGGAAGCCCAGAGCTGGGTCTGGAGTCAGCTGCCTCTGTTGTGGGGGCAGAGAGATAAGAGGAGACGGGCAGAGCCGAACGGCAGCTATGGAAGGGGAGAGGGGAGGCAGTCAACAGATGGGGGAAGGGGTAAACTAGAGGTCAGGAGATGTCGGGGCAGGGCGACAGCTGAGGGGATCCGAAGCCTCCCCCAACTCCCAGGCTTGCCACTGCACACAGCCCCATCAGAACCCAGACAACAGGGCACGTCCTCAAAGCCCACACCCTTTTTGTCCGAGCGGAACCGAAACCACCAAAAAATAAACGCTCGGGACACCCAGCTGCGTTTGGCAGCCGGCAGCCAGCAGCGCGCAGGCGCGCAGGCCCGGCGTCCGACCTGGAGTTACCCAGAGCTGAGAGCCGGCGAACTGGGTGAAAGGTAACTAGCAGACGCTGCTCGGGGAGACAGAGCAGGCGCGCGTGCGCGGCGCGGGCGCTGCAGCTTAGGCCTCCCCGGCTTTCTCCAAAACTGCTATTGGCCAAAATGTGGGTGTAACCTGGGCCCATGCAAGGAACCTCTGGTGCTTTGAGAAATTCTGTACCCCGATCCTCGATGGGGAGAAGAGACCAGACACTGTGTAGGGGTGAGATCCGTTGGTTGTGCACCTATTTCTCACACCTTTGTGAAAAAGGTAATGTGACCTGTTGTTTCTAGAAGGGTAAACTGAGGCCCAGGGAGTTCCCATAAATGGCCCAAGGTCTTCCAATCAGTAAAGGACAATTTTCGCTAACGGGTCCTAATTCAAATTGGAACTCTGCCCAAGTTTAAATAAGTGACTCGTGAATGCATTTTGCTAGGGCAGTCTCTTAGGTGTCACTTTTCCTGTAAGGGGCTGGGTTAGTGACTCTTCCTGGCTTTTTCAAGGTGATAGATACCTATTTAGAAAAATCAATCCCGGCTGTCCTTCCTAGGGAGGAGTATGGGTGCATTTGTTTAGTCTTTTGTCTTGAGGTCTGACACACGTAGAAGTAGCTGTTCCTCCCACAGGTACCTTGTCTTCATAGGGCTCCTTCCAGGGCCTGGGCCCACCTGACTGCCTGTAATATTTCTGTCTAACTCAGCTGCCTGCAACACTAAGAGACAGTTGGGTTGTTCTTTTTTTTTTTTTTTTTTTTTTTTTTTTTTTTGGTGGAACTGGGAATTGAACTCAGGCTCTTGCACTTGCCAGGGAAGCACTTATTCTACTGAGCCATCTCCCCAGCCCCCAGTTGGGTTGTTCTTGCTGAAGATGGAGTGAGCACAATGCTCACAGTCCCTGGACTTGGATACGAATTCAACCCTGGAATACTCTGAGGGAAGCTGACCAGTATGTGAAAATGGGCAAATGACCACTTGCTTGTGACTGTCCCAAGGTGAGGGCTTTTGCCTTTTTTTTCAGCAAATACACTTAGCATTGCACATTCTGTGGTGAGTGCAGGCCTGGAAAACAGGACAGAAGCATTAACACGTAAGAATGCTTTGCTTTTGAAAATTCTGTTTTGAGACCTTGGCTTAGTCCACTCAGCCTTTTGTAACACAATGCCATAGGTGTTTTCTCTCAGGGTTCAGAAGGCTGGAAGTCCAAGGTCAAGGTGCTGGCTGATGGAGCCAAAGGAGGGCGGTCTTCCCTGCTTGCAAGCAGCTTACAAGGCCAGGAGAGGGCCTCTTTCTGGTGTCTTTTCCAATAAGGGCTCCACCTCATGAATTCAGTCATGATGAATCTTTTAGAACTTTTGGTGATACAAGCAGCCCCCTGTGGGGGGCTGATCTAAACCTAATATCTCCTGATATCTCCTAAAGAACCTGCTTCCCAACCTCACGCTTTAATTCAGTGTGTGAATTTGATGGTGGTGGGAGCACACGCATTCAAACTCCCAAAGCCCTGGACATCTGGGAGTTTGCCCACCTTCATGAATGGTGGAAGCCATTTATTCAGGGTTTCCTGTGACAGACACAAGGAGTGCATCACTCAGGAATACACAAGGACCCAATAACACTCCTTTGACTTCTCATCACCTGTTGGTGCCCCAGCTATTCCTCAAAATCTCAAAGAGCAGAAAACACGAGCACCCGTCCTCCTCTCCTGAGGCAGCCGTGGAAACAGAGGCTCGCGCACACACAAGAGGACAGCCTGTGGAAAGGCGTGGGAAATAGGACAGGCTAGGGAGGAGCAGGTTAGCCCCCTTCAGTGTCATCCCTTTCCAAGAATCTGCTTCTCTATGTGGTTAATCAGGGAATTGGAATGTCATTGCCTTATGCTTCAGGACCCTGTTGCTAAGACAAAGGCTGCAGTTGGCCTGTCTCTGACCTGAGGTAACCCTGCCTTGCTCTCTCCCTAAGGTCACCAGGGGAGATCCTGTGCTGCCTGCTGCTGTCAAGATGCCTGCGTGCTTTCTGCCTGCTGGTGTTGGCAGGAAGAAGGTTGCTTGGGGACTTACATCACTTCTCTGTTAAGATCTCAAGTGCTGACAACTACAGACATGCTGAGCCCCGTGCTAGTCACTGCTACTTCAGTTTCCACAGGCTCCTCCCCGTACCTCTCTCTCCTGGAAGTACTGTGATCTCCCCGTCTGTAGAGGACAAAATGGAGGCTGTCTGGGTTTCCCCACCTTCCTGGTGACACAACCATCACACAACTGGTAAAAGACTCAGTTCCTTTCACTGCTGTATTTGGACCCAACATCCCAATAGGGTAAGTTCTTGGACACTGCTGGGAGATCTGTCCCTAGGCTTCTCCTTTTCTTTTTTAATTATCCTAAAACATTTTCAATTAAAATGTAGAATAAGTGATATTCAATCCGTTTGGAGAGACAGCAAAATAGTGAGTGCTTTTCCAGAGGAATTAGTCAGGCTGGAGAATGAGGTTGGATCAAGTGCCTAAAATTGTTCAGGAAAAAAAAATTTTTAAATGATTAAATAAAGGAAGAATATATTGAAACATAAGAAATGGAAGAATTTCAACATGAAGTACAAATATTTTAGGAAAGTCATTTCCAATCTTAAGCTCACAGTTAAAAAGTCCTATTAGAATTTGAAATCCTTATTTTTGAACTACTAGTGAAAATTTTACTGGCCCTGGCAAGTCATTGATAAATTTGTAGAAAGTGAGTAGCAATGCCCTGGTTCACGTTCTCGTGGTATTTGTTCTGCTGGCTTCTCTCATTTGAATGAATTCATTCCATTCAATTAAAAACTTTAGGAGGCAGGGAGTAGGGTAGTATGTAAGGTGTGATCCTTGCTCCCACAGGGCGCAAACACAAGGTCTGGAGTTGTAGGACCTAGATGCGAGTCCATGTTTCTGCCAGTGTGTATTTCACCATGTTATTTATTTATTTATTTATTTATTTATTTATTTATTTTTTGGCGGAACTGGGGATTGAACTCAGGCCCTTGTGCTTGCCAGCAAAGCGCTTATTCCACTGAGCCATCTCCCTGGCCCCTCACCATGTTATTTAATCACAGCAATTCTTAGATCCCCATGTACAACATGATTGCAAAACTACTGCATGGCACAGAATAGCAAGCAAATTTAATGTGTCACAGAGGTTCCTCACTTATCACAGAGGTTATGTTCCAGATAGCCCCATGATAGGAAAATCAGCGAAGTAGCAGCATTATGTTTACTTTAGTATTTATATATTAAGGCTTTAAAAACCCTTCCTACATTCTTATAAACCTTTCCCACACTTTTAAAAATACTTCTAATGTTCTTAAGCATTTTCCAAACTCATAAACCTACATAATTTTATCAACATATGTATATTGTATGGTACCACAAAATCTGATGATATAGCAAAAAATAAATTATTTAGATTAATATCTTTTGAAAACCAGGAAACAGTCTGCCACAGTTGAACCACAAAATAGGGAGGGACTACTGTATATGTAAGGGAGGGGTAGAGAGAGGGATAAAGAGCTACTTACTAATTTAATTAAATTAAAAGAGACTGTGGGGAATATTATTTTATCCAACAGCCAAGCCTAGCACGCTCCAGGCAGGAGGGAATGGACAGCTGCACCCTAAGGAATTCAGAATGAAGCTAAGATGGGGGTTCCTTCTGGGGTGGAGGTTTTAGCTAGTGTGGGGAAAAACAAAACTTTTTTTTAAAAAACATGTCAATTATTTAATTAGGTTCTTAGTAACAAATTTAGAACACTGATTTATGAGGATAAATTCCATTTGTCAGAGCAAAAATGGATCACAGGTAGCCCTGGAGCTGAAGAACGGCTTTGATTTTTGCTAAAATCTGTGAGTCCACTGCTTTCTGATCCATCTTGTGCTGCTCTGAAATCTCTCGGTGTTGAAGATCTCGCCCTCCTGATGTCTGGGTTTCTGCAGTTTCTTCTTGAAGTAAGCATCAGTGAGGTGTTTGGGGATTTTCACTTTGCTGATATCAATTTTTGTAGAGGTGGCAATGACAAATTTCTGGTGTGTTCTTCATAGAGGAACATGATTAAGGCTAAGAGGCCCAGTCACAAGTAGCAAGCCACTGGCCAACTGCTTCAGGAAGACCACTCTCTTGCCTCTGTGACAGCTGGTGAGGGTGATCAAGATGGTGCCAGGAGTGATGCTAGCTCGAAGTTTCCTCACATGCTGATTGAAGGGTTTCTTGCTGTGGCTCAAGAGCTTTCGGGGCACATCTTCAGTAGGGTAGTACCTAGGCATTTTTCGAAGCTTAACCACCCAGGTACCTCCATTCTTGTCCCCACCGACCGGTTTTGTGATAGTAGCAAGAACTTCTCCTTCTTTTACTGCTCACCCTTTGACTTAGCAGCTGTGTACTTTCTCTTGGACAAAGCCTTTCTGGAATACATAGCAGATCGGGAGTATCTACCAATTCCTCTAACCAGGACAGGATTTTGGCTGCAGTGGGGCTGCCCCTTCTTGGACTTTTTTGCCTTCACCTTACCCTTTTTATCAGTATCACTGGCAGAAGCGTTCTTGGCTTCAGGTTTCTTCTCTTTAGTGTCTGGCTTCTCAGTTTTTTCACCCGCCATCTTGCAAGATGGGAAAGAGAACTAAGTTTTCTGGAAGAACAAAATTTAGCTGCCCAGTGATAGTGGTAGAAATGCCTTTTGGAGCTTGTGCCTGAGCTTCAGTCATGCCTGCCTCTTCTGCCTTGACCTATCCTGGTGTTGTATCATGGTGCATAAGAAGGAGCTTGTAGAGCAGCTTAGCAGGTAGGAACTCTATCCTCCCTCTGGACACTTCATGCCATTGTCTTGCTCAAATTTGGATTCACAGCAGCCTGTACTGTGGAAGGCTTTGTGGGATGCCCAGCCCTAATCATTCAGAGTGGGCTTGATACAAAGTAGAATTTATAAACATGAGATGATCTAAGGGTCTAAATGGAACCTAACACACTAGGGAACGAGCAATCTTCCCCAAGAGGTAGATGCCTTTGGCTAGGTTACAAAGGATAGACCTGTTTTTCCCAGAATGGCAAACAAGTGAACATAGATTTATATCTTTTGGGTAAAACAGACAAACTGAGTAGAATGCCACTTTAACCCTCAACTCTTAGTTCCACCCATAGACTGTAGAGAAGTGATGAGACAGCAAACACTAGAAGATACTTCTAGGTCATCGTGCAAGAAAGGTGAAGGATAAGAGTTTACTGCCCGGGGTGGCACTTGTTTACCAGCTCTGTGGTCTTGGCTAATCACCACTCTCTTATCTATAAAATAGGGACTCTCATGTCTTACCCACAAATTGTGGGGATTGGACAAGATGAGGAAGGTAAAGATGTCAGGGTTGTCATAAACTCCGGAGAAATGGCAGCTTCTCCCTCCCCGCTCTGAGTCAATACTTGAATAGAGGTCAGAGATCAGTGAGACTGACCTCATGGATTTTCATGTAACCACACAGGCTGTTGTAAAATTATAGCTTTAAGAAGTTTCAGAGTGTCTCCGAGGCTCAGAAATGTCTGTTTTGTTTTATTTTTCCTTTTTATACACAGACACAGACACACACACACACACACACACACACACACACACACACTCCTTGTGCAAGTGATAGTTTTTTCCCCCTTGGGAAAACTAGCTCTGCTAATTAAGCATAACCCCGTTCTGTCTGAAGACTGTAATTACCCTTCCATGTGGATGTCTTGCCAGGATATTTATCCTGCTCCCAGGAGCAACCTGTCAGGGCCCAGCCTCCTTAGGGGCGAGATGAAGGGCTGGAATCTTCACCCCTGTCCACAGAGAACAGGCTCTGGTCCCCATGAAAAGTCCTTGTAGACAATTAGTCTGAGCCCATTTTTTTCTCTGAGCCTGAGACAGTCCCAGGACCAATAATATAAAGAAAAGCCAAGCCTCTAAGCTATTTCCCAAATAAACCCAAGTGCTGAAGTGTCAAGGAGGCTTCCAAGTCTCTCCTGTTGGTTCCTCTTCACATTTGTATTCTCTACCTGGAGTATATAGAAAATGTTAATGCCTAAGGAGGTTTTCTTTTCAGTAGGGTTAATTATCACTGGGAAACATTGTCAGGGCAATAGAAAAAGAAAATTTGTATCCAAACTAAGAAGAAATACATGTTTGAATGTCTCCTTAGGGGAGTGGGAGGTGATACTGTCACAGCTTAGAAGAGGAATCCAGTGACCTGTGGATTTCTAGTTATGTTACCTGCCTGAAGGAGTGATATAAGGCTAGAAAACAATATTTCAGAAATTTCCAATCTCACAAATGCTAACAAATGTTCCCAGTCATGTGCCAATCATGTAATCTAATGCAGAAAAATATGTACTTGATGTACAAAAATATGTAACTGTTATTTTTTGCCAACAGTTAAATTTAAATTTCTAAATTTATTTCTTTGTCTGTGTGTAGAGTCACAAGAAGCAAGCACATTTTATTTAAAGATAATATTGTGCCAGATTTCTTAGTTGGGAAGATGAAGATTTTGTTTGTTGTCCTTTCCTCACATTTGTGTATGTTAGATAAGGAATGAGGACCTTTAATCAATAGTTGGCAAGAGCAACGACCATACTCATGAATGAACTTACTTTCTTTGGCTGCCCCAAAGACTGAACCCAACACCTTCTCACTAAGTTACATCTCCAACTCATCTTTTTTTTTTGAGACAAGTTCTCATGACATCACTAAATTGTCCAGGGTTTGAATTTGTAATATTCCCACTGGCCAGAATGCCAGGCCTACAGGTGTGTGCCACCACACCTGGCCATGAGTGGACTTTTTTATTTGAATAAAACTACAAAATAGAGTGAAGTAGTGGACACTGTTGGTCCCCTGCCCAGATTCCCCAGAGGCCGGGCACTTGTCTATCCCTCGGCCGCTTTGAGCCTTCACAGTTAACAGCTCACATTGGCTCACTTTCCTTTAAAGTAGTATTGAAAGAACGGGAGTTGACTCACGAGGAGATTACATCCCCTACCCTACCCCAGCCTGCAGCCAAACTATGATATATGATAGTGATACAGGGAACCTCCAAATGACATAGGGAAAAATGATCTCCCGACCTGACCTGCATGAGTTCGTGTTTTCTAAAACTGAAGAATGAATTTTAGGAACGAATGAAGGTTATGAGCAGAATATATTTATTGAGGGAAAGAAAACTCCTGTCTGAATTAGGGACAGGAGGGGGGCCTAAGCAGGTAGTCCCTGGGAAGCTGTCTGTTCCAGGGATTTTTATAGTGTAAAACCATGTGGGGCTAAGATGGAGAGAATGGGAACTCACTTAGGTGGATGTGGGGTGGGACAAAACTATGGTCAACCGATGGGATTACAATAACCATTGCTCAGGTAAAATTGATTAAGCCCAGGACCACATGGGCAAGGGAGTCACGTAGCAAGCGGGCACGAATGCAGAACAGGAGCTTATCTGGTAGCCATCCAGTAGTAGTTGTCTTAACGACTCTTCCTGGCTTCCTCAGGGTGAAGATCAATACCGATGCTAATCTTTAGGGAGACCAGCATTTGTTCAATCTTTGGTCTTAGGTCTGGCTCACAGCAGGAGCATCCATTCCTCTCACAGTTGTGAGGCATCTCATTTTCTTTGTCATCTTCTTCAAGGGCCTGGCCCTGTCTGACTGCCTATAATATTTCTATCTAATTTGGCTGTCTGCAACAATAGGAGGGTAAAATAGCTGGAAGCTCTCCTAAAGGTGGGACTACTCTGTAGTGTGCTTTAGGCTGCAGAGTGCCCATCCCCATCCAGGGAGGCCAGGATGGACTTGATTTGAAGTAACATCTTTTTATTTTATTTTTTATTTTTTGATACAGGGTCTCAATACACAGCTTAGACTCATAGTGGTCCACCTGTGTTGAGCCTCCCCAACACTGGGATTACAGGTTGGTTTTGGTGGCCTGCATGGCACACCTGGGGTTCCGGAACTGGCACAGTATGCGATACCACTCCTGGGGATTGAACTCGGGACCTTGTGCTTGCCAGGCAGGTGCTTATGCCGCCGAGCTATCTCCCCAGCCTGTGAAGCCATATGTTCCCACGACTCTGCTTTGCTCTTTCCTGTGTCACTCACATCTTACCGGTTTCCTTAGCAGTGCTCCCTTAAGAAATGCACCCAAATCGTTGTCTCAGGCCCTGCTTTGAGGAAATCCCAGCTCGCAGCAGAACATGCTGTTAGGAAGAGTAGCTGGGAATGCAAGCTGCATTTGAATTTCGTTCACTCACTTATTTAATCAATCAGTATTTATTGAGTTAACTACTATGAGTCAGACTCTGTTTCAGAGACTTGGAGAAAAGTACAATGGACATTGCTTTGCAATACATTATGTTGTTTATTTTGTATGTCAAGACACATAATAGTGAAAAAAAACAAGTAATATTTAATTAAACTAGGTATTTAGTGCTACTATATTTTGGACCTTTAAAAGTCTTTGCTTCTGTAAATTTTAAAATTCATGTATATTTTTCCACCGCAAAATACAGGCCTTGGACTCAGAATTTTGGACACGTACCTATTCCTGTACATAAAAACATATACACAAGTTTGTTTGTTATAACATACCATCAAAAGATAATCTAATGTCATAAGTAGCTTAAATATCTATTGATAGATATTAAATAGTGTTCCATCCGTATTAGAAAAATACCACGCAGGCATTAAAAATAATGAAGTATACATGATAGGTTCCAGGCCAAGTACAAACTGCTAAATTATCATGGCCCTGATCCAACATGGCTGAATCCCCAAATCTACAACTTTTCTTCCCAATGACCACTTCCTCCTCCTTCCCCACTCCAGCCCTGGATACAACTTCCATTTCCCTTTCCCACCCACTCAAGGGAGCCTCCAGTGAGCTCCTTACATGTCACTAAACCTGCCCCTCAAGCTCCGCCCCTAGCAAAAGTCCATGAAATCTCAGCCTCCCTGTCTCCCTGCCCTCCATCCTCTCCATGTCTTCAGAGTTAATAAAGGCTCCTCCCCCACTTTTTATTTCTGCTTCTCTGCTGCACTGCCACCGCTGCCATCACTGGAGCCAGTAAAACCTAAAAATACACATATGGAAACATGCTATAGTACTCCATAGAAGTGTACCATTTTCATATACTTATTTTAAATTTCAGTTTAAATTAAAAATAAATAAATTTAAAACAACAGAATGGCCATGTATTGGCTCACATGAAAAAATTTTCAAAATGCGTGTTTATGAAATTTGTTCATTTGTGAAGGATTCAATATCAAAGCAAACACAACTTGCACAATTTAGGCTCTCTGAAAGGATACATAAGAAAATGGTAATTGTGTTTCTAGGAAGAAAAATCAGGTTTCTATATTTCTTTCTGTTCTATACTTAAATTCTGTAAACATGGTCATGTTTTATTTAATAAAATTAGTTGATTTTAAGTGTAACATCATTAAGAAACTGTGTAACATACAGAAAAATAAACATCTTTTATAATCCCACCTCTAAAATTGACCATTATTTACATTTTGACTTATTTCCTTTCTGTCGTCATTATGTTTGAAGGCATAAAATATTTTACAAAGATAGTCACAATGTATAAACATAGATTTACATTCTAACTTTTTTGTTCATTTGTACTGAGAATCCAACTCAGAACCTTACGCTTGCCAGGCAGGTGCTGTGCCTCTGAGCTATCTCTCTGGCCCCACATTCCAATTTTTTGACTCAACATTAGATCCTATTTCTTAATAAAAACACATGTTTTCATAAAATATCATTTATAGTAGTTGTTTATTTTCCACTGTAAATATACAGTGTCTTCGCTCACTTTCCTATTGGTGATCATTGAGATTGCTTTCTGTGCTTTCCTACATGTAGTACTGCTCTAAGTGTCCATGTGTTTCTAATGTTCCCCTAAAATAGATTTGTAAATGGGGATTTACTGGTCAAAGGTAATGAACAGTTTTAAAACTTAAGTACTGAAACATTATACTGAGCTCCCCACAGTTTATACCAATTTACAGCCCAACTAGCAACATAAACAAGCATTAATGAATCCGGGCCAGCCCTGAGTACAATAGACCACTAGCCTTTAGGGGCTCATCATTCTTACATTTCAGTTGTTCAGGAGCTTCCAGAAGATCTTGCACATGTAGTAGTTGGTTACTGGTTTGGACCAGATTAGGAAACTGTCAAGACTGGCCTGGGAGTCACTTAGCACCTCGTGAGCCCGGTGAGGAGTCCAGAGTGTACAACAGACAGGAGGGCCTCACTGGCTTCCCCGTGTCCCTTCTGAGCACTACAGTCAGCCCTAAGGGCAGTGACGGTCCTGTACTGGCCACCCATCACCATCATTTTGGCTCCTTCAAGCAAGCTCATGGTTCATTTTATTTCAGTAACAGTGTGCTAATATATCATCAACTTCATTTCTATGGCAAAATTAATTTCACAAGCCTTGTAAGTTACTTTAATCAGTGTAGTAGTCCCTTGCTATTTCACTGTTTGACTTGTGCGGACTCATTGTTTCATGTGTTTTCAAAAATATTAATCTAAATTATTTATCACAGATTTTTTACTGCATCAGGGATTTTGCAGTACCATGCAATATGCATAAGTTGTTAAAATTATGTAGGTTTACAAGTTTAGAAAATGGTTAAGAAAATTAGAAGTTTTTTAAAGTGTGGGAAAGGTTTATAAGAGTAGGGGAAGTAGGGCTGGTCAAATAGCTCAGTGGATTAAAGTGCCTACAAGCAGATGCAGGGGCCGGGGGTTCGATCCCTGGGCCTGCTGTGCCAGCCCTATCTCCAGGGTGCCCTGAGAGGGCTATTGAGACTGGGTATGGTGGTTCACGCCTGTAATCCCAGCTCTTGGGAGGCTGTAAACAGGCATATCACTTGGAGTCCCATAAGAAAACTATGGGAAGGGTTTATAAGGCCTTAAACTATATATAAACACTAAAATATAGCATTGCTACTTCGCAGATTTTCACTTATGGCGGAAGTATCTGGAACGTAGCCTCTGCGATAAGCAAGGGGCCAGTGTGTTTATAAACTTATTAAGGGTCAAAAAACGTTACTTCAATTTCTCATTTGTTCTTTAATGTATTTTCTGGTGGATGTTGTATGCAACAGTGATAATTTACAATTGGGAATTTCCAAATTCTGGAAACATTTTCCTTATAGATTCCGGAGACTTCTGTGATTTCCACGCCAAACAGGATTTGAATAGAGTGCGTTCACCTCACACTGAATCCATGATGATGAGTTAGTGGATTAATTAATTCTAATGCTGTCCATCTCTTATTCAGTGTGTTTGTGCCCTTTATGACCAAACGTCCAACCAGCCTGCTAAAGGCACAGCCCTGCAATCTGGTAGTTCTGGTTCTGGTGCTGCTTCTGCCTCTGCCTCCTAGTGTCCTCAGACGGCTTACCTGTCTGGATCTCACGTTTATCATCCTTAAAAGAGAAATTCATTCACACATAGCAATTTCCAGCCTAGGATCTTAGAATGTCATTGCTTTAATGAATATTCACAAACCAAAATATTTTTAATGCTTTAGAAACCTTATCGGAAATGTCCGTTTATTCTCTATAGGCTTGACAGGATCGTAAGATGCCTTCTTTTCTTTGGGTTATGATACTGCAGAAATCCTGCCAACTATGTGAAATATATGGTGCTGTCATCACTAACCTATACATAAGGAAACTGAGTTAAGGAATTTGCTGGAGATTGAAAGCTTATTAGTGGCAGAGAGGAGACTTTTGCCCCAGGTAGTGTCCTTCCAAAAATCAATAGCCACACTGTCTACTCATAATTCTAATTACCTCATTTTAATTGAAAACTCCAAGTGGGAGGAATATATTTTTAATGAAAAATGAGAAAATGAAACATGAGTAATTAATAAATACTATTTATTAGTAGACAAAAGTAATCCAGATCATCCAGTGTACAAAAAACACTTTCAAATGTTATGAATAGAATAGAAATGTTTGACTAGCATTATGATACCCCAACTCCCTTCTAGTTCTAATATTCTGTGAGGGTGAAGAGAAGATAGGGATAGTTAAAGGAACATAAAAAACCCCATGAAGCATCATATAGAGTGGTGTATTTATATTCTAAGAATAATCAAAACACTATTTCTTTGTTAAATGGTGCAAACAAATTTAATTTTAAAAATCCATAATCAAATGAGATGCAATAGTCTTGACTACTAAAAACATTTGAAGTCAAAAGGAAGAAGACCTCAGAAATACAATTTCATGGTTGATTTTAACACATTAATTTTGTGCTACAGAGTAACGACGTAGAGTTCTTGTGTAATACCTAACAAAACACCCGAACTGCTTTGTAAACATTCTCTGCATTCCTTGTAGCAATCTGCACGTTGGGTGACCAGGAGAAATATGGTCAATGTAGAGTATTTTTTTTTTGCCATAATTTTATTGATAAACAAATAGCAACGAGAATGTAGAGTATTTAATAGAAAAAAAGAAAAAATAAAGGCAAGGGCTGCCTTACTTACCTAGCTGTTATGGTTTGTGTCTAGTTGTCCCCTCAAAACCTCATGCAGACATTGGGGTGGCTTCTAGAGTTTGTGATTAACTCGTGATCTAATGCTGGGATTATGGGTGTGAGTGCTGCACCTGTTCTAGGGCTAATAGCCCAAATACAATAAAAGGGAGGTATATATTGTATAATGTGAGCTAACCAAACCTTTCCTTCCTTAATTTGGGATGTCAAGTATTTTGTCCTAGCAGGGAGAGAAAAGTAACTGAGATAGTAGCATAGTACTGTCACATGACAGAAGCTCAGTAAACATTTCTTGAATGAGTGACAAATATCCCAACGTGCTCCTAGACCCTGGCAAAAACTCTATTGTGCTGTCCAACATCTATAATATAACTTTCAGGTAATGCCAACAGTTGTAATTCATCTTAAATAGCATGTGTGGTAGTCTAGTTTAATTGTGGCTCATGTGATACAACTTTTTTTTTTGGTAAATTATGTGTTTATGGGGACCACAATTCTATTGTTGTGTTCTAACATTATTTTTCATCATCTCCACTAATTCTTGGCTTCCTTAGCATTTGTATTACATTTTGAACAAGGGTAGTAACTTGGATTTTTAATCCTGACATTCTTGGCAGAGAGAGAGAGAGAGAGAGAGAGAGATCTAAATGTGAAGTTGTGTCATGAATTAATGGTTTGAAACGGTCTTTTATTTAGAGGTAGGTGAATGACTTCTAATAACCCTGACTGACTTTTATATTGAGAACAGCCTCACCCTCCCCTTTGTGCAAAGGGAAGTGGTTTGCTGAGCAAACCTACACAAAAAAAGGTCAGAACTGTATTATACATTCTATGTGTGAGTCATATCCCTTGCTCCTTGCTCAAGAAGAATTATAACTTAAACAAATGATGGAATGCATGGGTCAGACACCACTGGGGCTTCTGAGATTAATGGGATGCAGTTCCAGCAATCATATGACTGGGACTGTGTGAAGCTGTGGGAGGGTAGATGAAAAAGAAAAGAAAAAAACAAAAGCACTTGCAAATAACTATGATTCTAGTCAGAATGTGGTCAGCGTTCCCACCAGAGGAAAAACACATTTCTAGTTAAAGGATAAAGAGATGTCACATGAGAAGGGCTGTGAGGACTGGAGTTCCCACTTACTAAATGCAGTTTGCCAGGCTCCAAGCCAGGCCCTGGTGATCCTGGGACGCAAGTGGCACATTTGTGCTCAGGGAGAAGCTCTCAGCCCGTCCTGAAAGGCAAGCATAAAAAGGAAAATATTCTTTAAGTAAAAGAGGAGCAAAAATCTCCAAAGCAAAGAGATTAGCACAACTAATTCTGCCTTGGGACCTTGTGAAGACTGCATACAATAATAAAAAAGGTACATTAGAGTATGCAAGAGAACCAACAGCTGACCACCCACAGTGATGCTGACACAGTGTGGAAGACTTAAGATCACTGTCTTCTTTCTCTTCAATAACTGTAAGATGTCATTTTCCACAATTTACTCAAGGGTAAACTACAGTTTAGACGTTCAATAACTTGAACAGCACCTAAGGTTGTAGAACTAGTAAGTGAAGAATAAATGGCAATTGAATTCTAGGTTCTATTGGGTGTCTTCAATTGCTCGAAAGGAAAGGACAGGAAGACAGAAGAAAGGAGTTTGGGACTGTAGGTGTAGCTCACGGGGAGAGCTCATGTTTAGCATGCAGAAGGCACGGGTTCAATCCCCAGGAAAGAAAAGGAGGGAAGAAAGAGGAGAGGGATGGAGGAAACAGGTAAGTTAGGAACTTATTCTTCTGGCTTGATCTAGGTCAGGACTCAGGACAACTGACCTCAGTTTGTGAGACAGCACACAGTGCTGTGGTTTAGATATGGCTGAATTGTGTCCCTCTAGAGGAGGTCCACATACTGGAGGTCTGGACCCCAGGTGACCCTATGAGGAGGTGACAGCGCCTTTAAGAAGGGGAAGGCTGGTCAGATAGCTCAGCAGACTAAAGTGACTGCTTAGACAGGTGCAGGGACTGGGGTTCGATCCTGGTGTGCTGTGCCGGTCCCACCCCTGGGGGCACACTGAGCCATTGACTAAGACTGAGCATGGTGGCATGCCTGTAATCCCAGCACTTGGGAGGCTGAAAACAGGAGAATCACTACGAGGCTGATCTGTGTAGTACAACCTTATAGACCCTATACTAAAATACATTTTTTAAAAAAGTGCAGTCTTGTCTTCCTACAACCCCTTGAGGGCTCAGCAGAGGGTTACAAAGAAGCATCTCTGTCCCTTCCTTTCATTCTGCTCCTAATTCAAGATATAATGACCTGTTGCTTGCTCCCACAAGCACAGCCACTGTTGCTGTCTGTACCAGGAGGTGAGTGGCCAAGAGGTGTGCCTTGTTGTTCCTGAGCTGTGCCACTTGCGCTTTCAGCCTTCAGGACAGGGAACTGCACATACCTCTCTTTTCACAAGCACCTTGTGTGAAGTGTTTATTATAGTGACAAAAAGCTAATATGCCATGTAAAGTTTCTAGACTGTGGACTGTCCTATAGTTCAGAATATAGCGGATAGATACATGTAACATATATGTATGTATATGCATCCCTTTATAGGATTATGTGATATGCCATTATACATGCATCACATACCTTTATTATTTATATATATTATTTATATGTGCATATATGTACATATCCAGTTACATATAATATATCTATATATCTATATAGATATAGATATATCCATACCTGGCTAGAGAACAGAACTGAGTATATAGATTCTAGGTGCAAGGTGTGAAACCAAGGGAAAACCTGAATAATAAACCTAGCATCCCTTTCTTTGGGTTACTTGCTTTTGGTTGACTTTATGACTCACTCATTTTTCAGGTCATGTGCCTAAGCAATATATTGTTTGTCCCTCATCACCTTTGCTGTAGATGATACATCTGTGTCATGTAGTCATAGGTGGAGCTTTTGAGAGGTGGCTGGACCTAGGCTGCGTGCGACGCTGGGGTCAGAGACGTAACGCTGGGATTGATTCTCGGTGCAGTGCTAGGGTTAAGAGTGTGAGTGCTGCCCACCCTAAGGACAAGTAGCCTGGATAAAAGGTAAAAGACAGAAAGAGGGCTGTGGTTGTCCATTGCTTGCAGTCAGTGGCTGCTGCTTCTTCACTACTTTGCTGCCTTCTCCCTACCATGAACCCTTCTCCTCTGTGATGCCCCTCTGCCATGCTACCATGCCTTGGAGCCTGGCAACTAGGAACTGAAACCTCTACACAGTGTGGGCTAAATAAACGTTTCCTCCTTTAACTTTGTTTTTTTTTTTTTTCTTTTACCATTAAAACTGAAAACATTTTTTTTTTTTCATTTAAAAAAGTATTTAGGACACATAAAACAAGGCAACATTTATTCCTTCTCATCTTCCGGGATGGGGTCTGACGGCAGCTCCTCCACAGTGGCACTGTTGCTCTCTGAGCCAGTGTTGCTGTCGCTGGTCCCCTCCTCCGCCAGGCTGTCGCCGCCCTCCTGTCCGCTCTCCTTGTCCTCGGGTGTGCACGTGCCCTCCTCGCGGTTCTGCTGGCTCTCTGCTGCCTCTTCCAGGTGTGACTCCTCTGTCTCCATCGGGAGGCTCTCCTCGTCCTTCTCCTAGGCTTTGCCGGGCGCTTGCTCCTCCTCGGGGCCCAGGCCACCCTGGCCACGCTCCGCCTGCTCTGCCACCTCCTTCTCGCGCTCCTCCTGCCGCTTGCGGGCCTGCTCCTCGGCCTGCGCAATCTCTGCCGCGATCTTCTCCATGTCCACCTCCACCTTCAGCCCACACAGCCTTTTGAGTTCGTTGTTGAATGAATCTGTGCTTTCAAGGAATTTCCTCTTCTTCTCCTGGTGCCGTTCCTCTATCTGAAGAAGTTCGGCTTCCAGTTTTCGCTGGTGAACCATGAGGGACTGGACCTGGCGCTTGAGGACCTGCATTCTAGCGGTGGTGACGACGGACCGGACGTCGGGCACCACGCTCTCGCTGAGGATTTCACTGATGAGGCGATGGTTTCTCTGGAAACGGGCGGTGGCCGTGTGCTTCATGGAAAAGCCATCATCGTAATCATCGGGGTCTTCCGCAGGCTGGATGCTCATGTAGGGCTCTCCTTTCTCCATGCGCGACTGTCTCTGCCAGCTCTCCTCCTCTAGCGCAGCCTCTGCACGGCTCTTCGCATTGATGTAAGCCAGGTACGCGGGTGAGTTGTGATAGGCCTTCATGGACTCATTGTACTCGATCTTTTCTGCCTCGTATTCATTTAAATATTCTTGTTTCTCTTCATCAGTGAGATCTCGCCACATGCCACCAATGATCTTGCCAATCTCCCACAGCTTCAGGTCGGGGTTGGAAGCCTTTACTTGGTCCCAGACCTTTCTGCTGTACCTCATGTAGCGCATCAGCGGCTTATCTGGTGGCTTTGGGGGTTTTGGAATCGTAATGCCAGAGGACGCCGTGACCCGGCTGTTGGTGCCGGGGTTCCCTCCCAGCCTGTAGTTGTTGTAGGCGAGATGACTGTATGGATTGTATCCCACAAACCCTGGTGTGCTGGGCATTTGTGTTGCAGGAGCTGGGGTGGGAGGTGGGGCATAAGATGGTCTTTTTGACATTTTGGAAGATTAAGTTCTCAGTTCCTTAAGAATGAATCTGAGACACCGCAGGCCGCCGGCGCCCACAGCCCGGCTCCGCGTCCTCCTCCTTTAACTTTGGATGTTGGGAATTCTGTCTCAACAACAGGGAAAAGAAGAAACTGTCATGGGGGTCTAACAATGGCCGCCTAGATCACTTTCCAGGAACTCAAAGCCCACTTTTCTTGAAATTCCTGGCTCTTCACTTGGGACCGAAAGTTGTCCAGGAGGTGGCATTTGCCAAGACAAGAATCAAAATTCTGCCCTTAGATTGTGTTAATGCTACCTTTTTCTGAACATCTGTCCTATGAAGACCCATGAAATTTGATTACATGTGGGCAGATCACTGATTATTTTACTGCCAATTACCTTTCCTCACATCTTAAATCACTAAACTTCCCTATTCCAGAAATACACTAACTCCTTTTCGTGGCAAGGTGCATTTGTGATTCAGCCTACCTTCTGCTGTAGGCTGCCTGTGACTAAGGTCTTTTTCTTGTCACACTGTGCACCAGACTAACAGGCCTGCCTCATAACTTCTATGTTCACTGTTACTATGCAGACATTGCTACTAGGACCAATTTATATCTATCTATTTATGGTTGTGTCTCTGTCTGGGTAATTGTATTCTTCCCATACTCATCTCTCTATAAATATGGTAAGTGCTTATACTATAGCAGACTATGAATTAAACTACTACCTCCACTCCTAGCCAGCACTGCTGGGTGCAGCCTAGACTTCTCCCTATTCACATTTGTAACTCACTTTCTCAACAGTGAAAATAGTGACTCCTGTTATCCTGTTTGCCTGCACACTTGCTTAATCCTAAAATACAAAGAAAGCTTCAGAATTACTAAATCACACCACTGTGAAAAACTATATTGTCTAAGTTAAATATTAGTTTATAATTTTTAGATACATTAAATATGACTTACACGATGAAACACATAACTCACCCATGTTCAGTGTGACAGCTTCTGACAACTCTTGTATACTACTTTTAACTGAACATGAGCAATTCCATAAAAAAAATATATATATATATTTTTTTCCAGTACCAGGGATTGAACTCAGGACCCTGAGCTTACCAGGCAAGGGCTTATTCTACTGTCCTATCTCCCCAGCCCCCATAAAAATATTGATTTTTAGACTAATAATTGTTCTATAGTAATAATATACTCTAACTGACTTTTACCATTTCTTATAATCAGATAATTAGTTTTTAATTAAAAGCAGTATTGCCATAAATATCACAGAAACATTATTTTTAAGAAGACTATAATATAATATCATTATGCAAGCTATAGTTTTACAATCATTTCTTTACCAAAAGATATATTCTGTTGAATTAATTAATACAATTTTCAAGAGATTAAGATATTCCTGTCTTTATTCCTATAGCTAAATTACTTCTGGCCCAGGTACTAATTTCCTAGTAGCAGTACAACAAATTACTGCATGCTAGATGGCTTAAAACACTAGAAATTTGTTCACTCGCAGTTCAGGACTGCAGAAGTCTGAAATCAAGTTGTCAGTGCAGTTACTTCCATCGGAGGGGACTGAGGAAGGCAGAGCCACCTCCCCGCTGCTCCCGCCTGTCTCCTAGCATCTTGTTGCTGGTCGTCCTTGGTGTTCCTTGACTTACAATGGCATCACTGCAATGCCTAGCTCTGCCATTACGTGCCTTTCTTCTTTATGTTTGTGCTTATAAGAACACCAAGTCACTGGATTCAGGGCTCACTGTCATCCAGTATTTTGGATTTTAATTTAACTAGTTATATCTGCACAGACCTTATTTCTAAATGTCACAGGCTGAGGTTATTCAACCTAGAATGAAGCACTCGCTTTACAACTCTGTAACTCCTTCTCTGAAGTCTTGGAACCACATTAGCTTAGATTGGAAATTGGAGGGTCAGCCAGATAGCTCAATAGACTAAAGCACCTGCTTAGGCAGGTGCAGGGACCAAGAGTTGATCCCCAGCGTGCCATGCTGGTCCCACCCTCAGGGCACATTGAGACCACAATTGAGACTGGGCATGGTGGCATGCACCTGTAATCCCAGTACTTGGGTTGCTGAAAACAGGAGGATCACTACAAGTCCAAGCTGTGTAGTGAGACCCTGTAGGCCTTGTGCTAAAAATACATTTTAAAAAATGGAATTTGGATTTTTAAAAGGAAAATCATATATACACTATCCATTACAGGAAATTCTGACAAAATCTGGGGCAACACTCCATAATCAGGGTCATTATGGTTGCTAGGTGAAATATATGAATATTCATACCAAGCAAGATGAGGCAAACAGTTTTATTTTTAAAATGACATCAATAATTTTCTTTCATTTTACAACTAAGCTTGCTGCCAAATAAAAGTAAAACAATTTTTAATTTCCAGAGTTTTGAGGGCCAGGGATATAGCTCAGTGGCATAAGTGCCTGCCTGGCAAGTGTAAGGTTCTGAGTTCTATCCCTGGTACCAATAAACAAATAAATAACAGAGTTTTGGGTTTTGGCACTGCAAGCTTTGTGGTTCTGTATGTGGGTCATCTTCAGGTGCTTATGTTAAAAACCAAATCAAAATGTACCATGTATGAAGTCGTAAGGCAAATATCCCAGCTAACGCCAACCTATGGGTACAGGTGTGATCACATCATTACTCACCACTATTCACCTGATTTTCCCCAGCTCCAAAGTCATTCCTACTCAGTACAATTTGCAGTACTTTCCAAAGTTCTCTAATTCTGAAGTACTTCTCAAAATTCTCAGGATAGGCAGATCTTATGTTAGGCCACAAAGCCACCTTAGACACTTACTGGTACAGCTAATTCATTCAGGAAGCTTCAACTGAGAGGAGTATGTAGAGGGCCTCCTCTGAGATGACACCTGCTTCTTAAACTGTGGCTGTCCTATGTCCAGCCCCCATGCCCATCACTGTCATCTCTCCTGTGCCCTCAGGACCAGTCTCTGGCAATGCACACCAACCAATGATGGATTTTTGAAATTAAAAGGAAAAGTGTGAGCCATCCATGGGATAAGCTGAGTTAGACGTTGCCCATGTGTCGTTACCACAGTATGAGATCTTTCAGGTGAGTCATAAATTATAGTCATGGTACAGGGTGAATTGTTTAGTGAGAAGATACTTCTCAAATAATAATGGTGCTATATCTCAATAAACCTACCATTAATCAAAAATACGAAAAGCCAATAAAGCATATTGTCCATGGAAATAATAAATAGGAAGAGAGTCTCCAAGGATTAGTAAGTTTATTTGGGAACACTGGAAGCTTACAGTGAGAATAATCATGAAAGAGTAATGAGTGTGTTCAAGGACACTGAGTCAAGGGGAAATTCTTAAAGGTCAAATGAGAGAGATTCTGTGAGGTGTTTTGAATCAACTATCCTTAGCTAAAATAATCAATAACATCAACATTATCTAATTTTGGACAGAGGATGGTGGGCAGACATTTTTGCAGAAATATTTTCTAAAGTTGCAATGGCCTCTGTGTAAGGTTATTATACTGGCAGATTCCTTTATGATAACTCTTGCTTTGTTTCTGTTTTTTAGGTCATGATACAAGTGACTCCATCTGGATTCTGACAGATTTGCATTTTAATACACCCAATTTACCAAACATCGTATCTCAGCCTAGTCTATTTTATTTCCATAATTTTATTGAGAAACAAATAGCAATGAGACAGTTTCAAATCAAATTGGTAGGACAGTTTCAATAATTAACACATTGCATACATTCTTCCTAGTGGTTCATTTCTGTACAAGATGTGGACATGATATCCTCTTTACAAACACTATTAGAACAAATCACTCTATTCATTAAGAGAATGTAACTATATATCTATCCTAACCACTTTGAATACACAGATACAAAATGGACATTCATCGGTATCCCCTTTTTTTGTTAAGTTCCGTTATTTGAATACTATAGGTGTGTTAACTCAGCAAAATATTCTAAAAGAGTCCAGTAGTCCATAATAGTATTGGGTCTTCCACTTCATTGGCAATGTCAGAAATTGTTGACCTGAGTCCCCTATAGCTCAACATAACAGCATGGCTTTACTTATATTTCGTTTTTATACTTTTCTGCTGAATGCTTAAGCCCAAGGGAAAGCAGGACCTATGCAACAAAAGTTGTAGCTTTTGGGTTTGATAAGGTCACTGAAATCCCCTCAGGATTTATCCTGAGATCCTGTACCTCAGACTGTAGAACCTTTGTCAGTGTCAGCCATGTGGATGAGTCACAGCCATTGCTTGGCCATTGTGCTCTCTGTGAAAGCCTGAGAGAATGTTTTCTCTCCATGTGACTCTCCTTAGGCACACTCTACAGCATCAATCACATATTTCCTCTTTGGCCCTATAATCTCCTTGATCAGAAAATTTGGGACACTACTGAGTTACATGACGTTACAGTACAAGTTCTCATATGTCCTGAGTCTTAATTGACCTTGAAAGGCTAGGGCCAAAATGTTGGCTTTCCTTGAGGCCCTCCTTTTTCTCTAATTTTGGTCTGTAAACTTAGGTTGTTAACCCTCCAGAAGAGAAGCTTATTGTTATTACCATATAACCTAGGCTGTTAAGCTTAACCTCACTATCTGTCTGAATATCAAACATCTTAGGCATAACATGGAACAGGTATTTTTCATCAAGCATTGATATGCTGAACTTTAAGTCCCTACAGAATGTGATAAAAAACATTTAAAAATTAGAATATATTTTAAAAGCCTAGTCTATTTTAAATATACTCATAACTCTTGCATTGGTCTGCGCTAGGGAAAAATCATTTTTCATAAAGAATATTTCACAAACAACAGGATGATTAGTATGGGTATGTTTTCATACTATCATAAAGTCAAAAAAGATAAGTTGAACTATTGTTATGTCATACATCTGTATTAGTTTCTTATCACTGCTGTAACAAAATTACCAACAAAGTTTATCTTACAGCTATAGAGATTAAATGTTTGGAATGGGTCTCAGAGCAGAAATTCAGTAGTATGTGAGAGGATCCTGCACCTTTGCCTATCTGCCTTTTAGAGGCTCCAGCTTTCTGTGGCTCAGAGCTTCTTCCTCTGTCTTCAAAGAACATCACTCCAGCCTCTACTTCCATTATCATGTCTACTCTCTCTTAGACCTTGATGCCTCCCTCTTATGAAGACCCTTGTGATTTCCTTGGGCTCCCCTTGGATAACCCAGGCTTAATTTTCCTGAACCAACAGCCTTAGTTTAGCCAACTCTGCAAAATCCCTTTTGTTGTGTGAGATGACATGCACAGATACTCAGGATTGATATGTGGACTTCTTTGGAGAGTCATGATGCTGCCTACCCATGCCAAACCTAGAACCATCTCCCATGCCTAACGCTAGTTCCCTTTAAGTCCCACAAAACAGATGCTTCCTTGGGAACCAAGAACACTTCCTGAAGCCTCACCTGCACTCCCTCCCCTATACCCTGCATGGACCCCAATTTATAACAAATATTCTGTTGAATACAGAAAGGAAAACAACATAACTGACCGGTCAAATCTTTGCAAACTTTTTTAAGATTCTTCAAGTTTCTCTTGGGCTCATGTTTGTTGAAATGAAAGAGGACCCTTGATTCTCTTAAACAACACAGAATAACAACTTTCAATTGTCAAACACTTTCTGATTTCCTATCAACACACAAAAGCCTAATTAAGTACATAGGACAAGAGTCTTAGTCAATTCTTACAGTTAAGGAAACTGAGAATGGAACAGTATACCTCTTGACCAATGTTGCATTATTGCCAATCCATTATTGCAAGACAAAGGAAAAAAGAATCCTCTTAAAAAGTGTCAAATTATGCAAGTATAAAACAAATTATAGATTTTGTATATTAATTATAAGCTAGAGTAAAATTGTCATGTGAATGTGCATATGTTAGCATTGTATTTGTGACACAGGACAACCTTAAGACAACTGAGAAACTGGAGAAATGTGATTTCAGGGCCCTCTTGTGTGCTGCTCTGTCTTGCTTTCGCCTTCTAGTCTCCAGACCTTTCTCTACACCCAGAGCCTTGCCATAATCTTGCCCTTTAGTTACTAAGAATCCCTCGAAAATAGCTCTGTCAAATAGGAATATGCTGTGAACCATGTATGTAATTTTAATTTTTCTGGTCCTACATCTTAAAAACTGAAAAGAAACAGGTAAAATTCATTTTAATAATACGTTCTATTTAACCCAATGCATCCAAAATATTGTCAAGTTGACATGTAATCAGTATGAAAAATTGCTTGTGAAATAGTTTCATATTCATTTCATCCTAAATCTCTCTCCAAAATCCACTATATATTTTATATTTAGACACATGTCAATTTGAACTAGCTGCATTTCAAATATTTAATAACTGCATGTGGCTAACATTTAACACATGAATTATTATAATTGAAAAACCAAAAGTTTTTCAACTTAGTTTCTATTGTACTTTTTTCATCTTCTCAGTTTAAAATTAAAGTCTTTTTTGTAATAAAACATGTATGCGTGATTCTAACAAAAGTGCTTATTCAATAAATGTGTATTTTAAATCTTTTTTCAGAAAAGAATTTGTATTCTGGTTTAGTTTCTTTCTTGGTTGGACCCATTTCCCAAATTTTGCAGTCAAAAATTTGTAGAATAGATAGAGATATTTAACTAGGAAGCAAAGCAGAACTTAATCACATATTGAGTTGAATTACATAAGAGTTAGTATTTCATGGGGGGAAAAAAGGCAAAGAAGAACATGGACTTGGAAAACATGCTCATTGGAATAAGCGAGTCTCAGAAGGGTGAATACTACATGGTTCCACTTCTATTAGATATCTGAAGCAGTCAAAGAACTAGACAGTAGGATGAATGGTGATTGCCTGGGCTGGGAGAAAGGTGAGATTGGGGAGTTCCAGTTCCATATGTATAGTTTTGGTTATGCAAGATGAGAAAGTTGTAGCGATATCCTGTACAACATTGTATTTATAGTGTGTAATAACATATATTATGCTTGCATATTTTAAAGGTACCTTGTGAAAGTTTCTTTTTAAATTTTGGAGAAAGAAAAAAAAGATGAGTCAGGTAGTAGGGATAAAAGAAGAGGTTAGGAGTTTGATGTGTGAGAAACTCCACAATAATCTCAAGGTATAAGGGAGAACTGGGAGGTAGAAGAAGTAATTTTTTAGAAGCACAGGTCTGATATTCTAGACAAATGTTAATTAAAAATAAAATTTATTTATTTATTTATTTATTTATTTATTTATTTATCAGAACTGGGGATTGAACTCAGGACCTTGCACTTGCCAGGCAAGTGCTTATTCTACTGAGCTATCTCCCCAGCCCTCAAAATCATTTTTTAAAATTGGAGGCAGCTCTTGTTTCTTTTTAAAATGTGACTATTGGTAAAATAAGCAATGAGTTATTAAGTTCCACAAATTATGTCCTATTTGGAATTAGCATGATATAATTTAGGTGGGGAGGGGTAGTGCAAGATCCAAATCAAAGAGTATATGCCATCAATGCCCCTCCTTCTTGCTATATGCTGTAAATGCCTCTGTCCTTACTTGCTGTGGGAAATTAAGTACTCGCCTTATTTCTTTAACCATAAGCTCTGTGTGTACGGGGAGGAGATAGCCATCTCATCTAGCACATAAGGCTGTTAAAGAGTACTTGCTATAAAAAAATTATATGTATGCCAGCACCTATGGAGAGTCTAACACATACTAGCTGTATGATAGTTATGATTTCTTTTAGAATGAACCCATACCAGAGAACTCGTTTGGGCTGCAAGATTCTAAATGTCGGACATCATTCTACTTCTCCAAGAAAGGGACTACATAACTGCTTTCTAAAAAAGGTAAGAGACGGCTCCAATGTTCTAAAATTCAGTCTCACTGTGCAGTTCAACCCCCTCAAGTGTTTCTAGTTTAAAAGTTCCTCTGTGCAAATTAAAATTCCCATGAGTTACAATTTATTTACCCATCAGCTTGGAAAGATCAGAAAGACTAGTAATATATTGCAGCCAACAGTGTGGAAAGACACAATCTTCAGATTGCTGAAAGCAATGCAAAACAGTTCAACTGGGTAGGTAACTTGAGGAGATCCATCAGAATTTTAAATCTACACATCCTTTGAACAAGAAGTTTACTTCTAGCAATTTACCTTCAAATATACTCCCACATGTTGAGATGCTATGTGTATAAGATATTTATTTCAGCATTAATTTTAATACCCAAATCTCACAAGCAACAAATATATGAGTCAAAATGAAACTGGTCATATAATATATATATATATATATATATATATATATATATATATATATTATATTGCTTAAAGAAAATCAAGATGCTGTGTATGAGTACTAAGTTACCATTTTTTAGAGGACAGGGGACATAAAATACTTGTAAATATATTTTTAAAAAGTGTGTAGATCGTGTCTTAAATGATATAGCAGAAATAGAAAAACTGAGCAGGGTAGCATAGGGAGCACACAGTTTACTTTTTGCTCACCCTCTTTTTTTGATTGTTGTACCTTGTGTTTGATTACCTATTAAAATCGATAACATTTTTAAGAAAGAACACACAATGTAGAACATAATTTGAGTCAGAGGTCTGGCTTCCAGTTGCTGGTTACTCCTTCAATGATCTCAAACAAGTGACTCTTCCTATCTGAGTTTCCATTTCTTTGGCCAACTAGGGGGATAATACAATCTGTTGGGGAGGATGCTTGACATGTTGAATAGGGCTTACATATAGTAGTACATGTCTCTGTATTTGAATGTCTAAGAAAAAAAAGCACTGAAGAACCTTGCTGTCCTCAGATTGGGGCATTACCTGAATTGGAACTTGTGTCTTATATTTTGTGTTCTGTCACCAAGGGTCTTGAAAGTTTATAAGCAAAATGTTATTGCAGTGGTTCTGCACTTTGCTATATATTAAGCTCAAGTGAAGAGCTCTTTCTTTCTTCCTTCCTTCCTTCCTTCCCTCCCTCCCTCCCTCCCTCCTCTCTCTCTCTCTCTCTCTCTCTCTCTCTCTCTCTCTCTCTCTCTCTCTTCAATACTGGGAATGGAATTCAGGGAATACTGAACTACATTAGTGTCCCTCCCCCCATATTCTTTTTAAATTTTGAGACAGGAGCTCACTAAGTTGCTTAGGCTGACCTGAAACTTCCAGTCCTTCTGCCTCATCCTTTTGAGTAGCTGGGATTGTAGGTGTGAACCATGACACCCAGCTACTGGGGAGTTTCTAAGAAATTTTGTGCCCTACTACTCAGATTGATGAGTATACGGTATGGCTGCTCCCTCCAGTCATCTGCACACACCCCCCAGGCTCAGGGCCATGAGTACAGTGGAAGGAGTTTGGGAAAACAGGTTCATATTCTATTCTCACACAAGCTGTGTAGCTTTAGGCAATTATTTATGTTTCTGGGCCCTAGTGCCCTCATCATTGTAAGCAGCAGGTAAAAAGAGCCCATCACTTGCTATAATCTCTGGAGTAACTTATGGTTTGGGTGTCCTGGGATTCTCCTTCATGCCAGCTACTGACACCCTTGAAGAACCCACCACCACCATCACCCAGAGCAGTTGGGGCCCGAAAAGGCCCGAGATTGTGTGCTAGTGGTATAAAAGGATGGGTGCCCTAAGTTTCACACCCTGTGTCTGAGAGGGGGGCTTTGAGGAACAGTGGCAGAAGCTATGAGCCATTTTGGCAACAGATGGAAATTTGCATTTCAATTCACCTGAACCTGATTGTGTCTAGAATTCTTAATAGCTGGGTAACCTTATTAAATGCCATCATGGATCAATCTCCCCCTGTCTATTCTTAGTTAATGATCCCATCTGTAAAACTCTGGCTCTGAAACGGAATTGTTTAAAAATACAATTGCATCCACTCATTCATTCATTTATTTCATACTTCATATCTAAATATATATACTATGCACTTAGAATTTTACAGCTACGTGTGTGCATGCTCACGAGAAACTATAGGTGTGAATAACATGTTTTACTTATCAGGTAGTAAGAAAATGTTGATATTTATTCAGCTACTGGTCCTCCTCGGGAGAACCACTGCTTTGGGCCATATAAAACCTTCCAGATGTGAGAGGGATTAAAGCAAAGAAGCCTGCAGCTCTTACAACCAACCTGGGAATTTAAACAGTATCCTTGAGTTCTTTATCTCTTCACCTCCCCCTAACTCTTCCCTGTGCTTTTGGCTTGATCTTCTGCTACAGCAGAGAGCTTCTCACAGTGGCTTCACGCAGCTGGCACTTACTTCAGCCACCCAGCTTGCACCTTAGAGGAAGAACCTTCCTCTTTCCCCAGAGCTCCTAGAAACAAGGCTCCCATTTGGTCATGTGCCTACCCCTGAACCAATGAGAATGACCCAAGGAGATGGTCTCATCTGATTGGCCCGGTTGGCAGGCAGGGGCGAGCCAAGCCCCACCCAGAGAATGTGGGAAGACTGAACCAGAAAGCTGTGTGTCATTTACTAGCTAATGAGGTAGAGGAGGCTGGTTAGTAAAATAGGAGCTTTGATAAGGAGACCAGACTGAGTAGGTTAGGAGGAATTGAAAAGGTGAAATCCTGGAACTGGAAACTGATCTCAGAGCTGAATGAAGAGATCATTGTTTTTCTGTGATAGCTTTCAGTATCACATACTTTAAATTCAGTGGGTAGTATCTGAGGGTGCCCAGAGCAAACTTGTGGACAACAACAGTGCTCCCGGTGCTGCACAAAGCAGTCTTTCTCAAACCAGACTGATTCTGTTCCCTCTTTTGCTTTAGACCCTGAGTCCTGTCCACTACTTGCCTTAGCCTGGCCACTGTTGGTGGCTTCTCAAATTTTTTTTTTTCTGTCCAGTGTATTTGGAGGAAGTAACACAGTTCAATCTATAAAGTGGTTATGATTATCTCAGTGAGTTGGATAGCAAAGGGGATGGGATTCTGCAAGGCAAAAGGAATGACACAGGCTGCCCTGGCTGGGCATAAACATACTGAGGAGAGAAAAAGAAAATTATATATATATATATATATATATATATATATATATATTAAAGCCTCATGGATGATTTGCTACATCTAGTTAAGAAGGTGTTCCTCCTTCTCCCTTGCTCTGCACACAGAATGTTAACCCTGTGTGTCATCCAGTAAGACATTCACATTTACTCATGGTAAGCCACAACCAGGCAGCTGCTCGTAACATAGCTGAAATCTCAGAGCTTCCAACACACCCTGTGAGGACACCTGCAGGCATGATGCTTAGTCCTTATGCTGTGCCCAGCCTCTGCCCCCTGAAGTCCTCTTCTGGGCATTAGCTCTGCAGGCAGTAGCAATAAGCTGCGCACAGAGAGCTGTACAGACAAAGGTTGTCATCAAGGAACTGCATTCGTATTGAAAAGATGAAACAAATTAAATTCATAGGGAGCGTGTGATGAGAGTTGCTCTGCTCCTAGCAAGTCACCTAATCTATGTAATTCTCCAGAAGTAGGTATTATTTATATTATTTTATTTTATGAATTTATTGTTTCACAATTTGGAATTCAAAGCACATTGTAGCATTTGGTTTTCAAATGTAATCATTAAAAGCTTCTAATAACAAGAAGTTATTTATAGCAAGATTAGTTCAAAAATAAAGAGATCATATGATAACCAATTATAAAAACTATGGATTAAAAAGAATTTAAAATATATGGAAATGTTACCAACAACTGTCCAAGGGTGATGATTTACTTTCTTCTCTCTCATTTTCCATAGTTTCTAGGCTATCTATAATGGGCCAGCCAGATATCTCAGTGGATTAAAGCACCTCTTAGGCAGATGCAGGGACTGGGGTCCGATTCCCAGTGTGTTGTGCCTGTCCTGCCACTGGGGTGTGCTGAAATGGTGATTGAGACTGGGTGTGGCAGTGCACGCCTATAATCCCAGCTCTTGGGAGGCTGAAAACAGGAGGATCACTACGAGTCAGATCTGTGTAGTGAGACCCTGTAGACCCCGTACTAAATACATAAAAAAGAAACTATAATGAGCATGATTGATTTTTAATATTAGTAAAATAAAACAACTTGATTAAAAGTTACTTTCATATACACAATGAACTATTACAGTGGAGATCCTTTTTTTTTTAACTTTATGCAAAGCTTTATTCCAAATAGCTCAGTGGATTAAAGCACCTGCAAGCAAGCTCAGAGGTTGGGGGTTTGATCCCTGGGCCTGCCATGCTGGCCCCCACCCCCAGGCATTTTGAAGATAGCAGTTGAGACTGGGTGTGGTGGCGCGCCCCTCTAATCCCAGCTCTTGGGAGGCTGTAAACAGAGGGATCACTATGAGTTCAATCTAGTAGTGAGACCATGAACACCCTGTAGACCCTTCCTTAAAATACAAAGCTTTATTCCAGAGGGGCTCAGTCCTTCTTGGCAGCTGATTCCTCCTGGCAGCCAGCACATTGCTCAGCTCCTTGTGCTGATGTGTGTCCCCTCCCTTTTCTTGATGAACTTGTCCCCTCCCTTTTCTTGATGAACTTGAGGGCACACTTGTCCTTGGAGACCTTGAGCAGCTCCATGGCCCTCTCCTTCTAGGGGACGAAGCCGCACACCTCCCGGATCACGTCCCGCATGAACTTGGTGTGTTTGGCAGGGCCTTGTGGCCTTTGTTGAGGCCCACAGCCATGGGATAACAGAGGCCCATGGCTACTGTTCTTCGATGATTGCTGTCTACAGTGGATATCTCTTCATGAGTGGAGTTGTAACTTTTGGTCTTTGTAGTTTATTTTCCAGTAATAAATATTTATTGTTTTTGAAGAAATCAATAAATAGTAAGAACACATTTTAATGCCATTTTGTATACATAAATCTAATAATTCACTCAAAACAGTTTGATTTCCTCCTTTGCTGCCCAGCTCTTTGTAACTTAAAATAATAGACCACTATCTGTTTTGGCCTCATAGAAAATCCTCCCTTGCAGCATTTAAAGCCACAAAGAGCAGGAAGTCACATTCACTGAGCTGTGCATTAGCAAAATTCATGAAGGCAGGAGTCATGTGAGCAGTATCCTCCAAGCCAGAACAATGCACATAACCTCCATCTGCAGGAAGGTTTTAGCAGTGTGTCATAAATGTGGTCTTGTGCAGCTGAGGACAAAAGAAACTGTTAGGTCCTTTGAAAGAAAAGGGAATCTATAGGTCCTTTCATAACTCACCATAGAGGGTCCACAAACAATTTCAGGAATAAAAATTGCCATGACAGAGACCCACCCCCAGCCAGGGAGGTGTAGTTCTGATGTCCCAGGAAAGAAGGCAAATCCTGGAACCCTACAGCACTGTTGTTCACACCATTAAGAATAAGTAGATCAATCTCTGACAAAACAAAACAAAAAGGGGACATAAATAAAGCACCATTGTGTAGTGAAAAAAAATGCATATACAAGATCGTTAGATAGATGTACAGCTACTTTCTCTTAGTTCAATGGGAAGAAAAGTTTGTACTAGTAGTGTTTAGATAAGATATCACATCTGCATCTTCTCTGAATAACCAGTATGAAGACAACAATATGCAATGTATTAATTATTATAACTGTCCCACTAATCTGTTCTGAAACTGTTTCATTGCTATTTTATCTTTTTCTCATTAAAATGAATAAAAATTTAAAAATAAATAAGTAAAGTAGCAATACATAAAAAAAGAAATAAGTAGATCATGAGAAAGAGAAGGAAGTGGGGAGGTGGAGAGGGGGAGGAGGGGGCGGGGAGGAAAGAAGAGAAGCGAGATCTTTTACTTCTCTCCTTCCTCAATTTGCCCATCTTCTGAATCCCATTTCTGGCTATCTCCTGCCTGAATTACTGACATATCCACCTTGCTTGTTTCAATCCAGTCTTTAACATTTTCTTAAAAAAAAATCCAAAGTGATTATTGAAAAAAATGAATAAGAACATTGTATTTCCTTTTGAAACCATTGAAAACTGTTCCATTCCATGGCAAACAAAATATGCCTTCCTCTTTATCACCTAGAAAATTTCACTAGGTCCGAGCCACCTTCCGCACCCCTTACCCCCCCACCTTGCCCTCACCAGCTTCCCTGACGTCACTTTAAACTCCTCTCCCCACCTCAAGTCCACCAAACCTTTTCCCATTTCCAGGCTTTCAAACTAGCCATGGGCTCTGCCTAGAAGAACTCTGTTTTCTCTTCATGGTTGAAATGAATGTCAGCTCCTCTTAAAATCCGGTCTGACTTCTTTCCCCTCCCAACCCTGCCTCTTGTATTTGTTAACATCACACTCAATCATTTCCTTTATAGCACTTGTCATACTTGATAACCATGTGTTTGTATCCTTGTTACCTCTTTACATCTGCCATCTAAATTAGAAGACAGTTTTTGGTTATTCACATTTGTATTATTTCCCAATAGACTTTGGAATAGTTCCTGGGATTTAATAGATGCTCAAAACAAAAGTCCTTATTAAATGAATGCATGAACTCAGTTCTACTATTTTTTCCTTGTATGTCCTTGCATAGGTTACTTAATCTGCTTAGACTTGGTTTTGTCATCTGTACAAGAGGAGTACTAAGTCCCTGTCTATGGATAAGTACTTATATACTGTCTAGCACAGGAAATGTTGCGGAGTAGACCGTAGACCCTCCTGAAACAATGCTGTTGTGATGAAGATTATTATGGGCGGACCACTAATAAACACTTCCCATTTGTACCCTGTGAACTCATAGGCCAAGTGTGATCTTCTAATTGGTGATCTTATAAACAAGCAGCAGAATGCCAGGCACGTAACAGATGCTTGGTAAATGTCTGATCAGTGAGTCAGTTGTCAGCTGGAAACTTTAAATCTAACTTTTAAAAAGTTCACAATGCACATTGTTTATCATTTTTAAAATTGAAAATAAAATTTAAATGTCAGTCTACAAGAGAGTAGGTAAATAAGTCAAGTACATAGAATTATGCCTTTATAAATTAGGGTATGAAAACTATTCCTTTGTGATATCTCTAGATGAAATTGCCAAGTCACAAGGAAAAGAAAGCTAGACAGTGACAGTGACTATGGCTTGAGTCTTGTAGGCTTGAAGCTGGTTGCCATGGTGGTGCTGAGCTGGGAGAGCCTTTCAGAGGTGGATGCAGGAGTAGACTACACAGTCACTGGGCCACCACAGTGCCTGTCTCCAGGGCTGAATTAATTCTCACAAGAGCGGTTTTTAGTGAATTCTCTCTCTCTCTCTCTCTCTCTCTCTCTCTCTCTCTCTCTCTCTCTCTCTCCCTCCCTCCCTCCCTCTGCCCCTCCCTCCCTCCCTCCCTCCCTCCCTCCAGCTCTTGATGTAAGACCCCTCCCACATGTGCTCCCAGCACCACGTGCCTCTTGCTCCTCTCCCAGGTCTTGGCCCTGTTGTTAAGTGACTACTTGATATTGGGTAGGTCTCTGCCTCTTTTGGCACCTTTTTCTCAGAAAGTGGAAGGTTCAGACTAGATGATGCATACAATTCTGCCAATTCCTGAGATTATCACTTCATCCTCTATTCATATTCCTCTTTATCAGCTATCACTTCCTAACAACAGTGCTTTATCTGCCTTGGCTAATACCATGAGATAAGCACCAATACCTTATCTGGTGGTGAAAGAATCCGAATAAGATCTATAAATGCTATAGATGAGATATTACTATAGCATCCTAATTCTTCGTAACCCAAAATATAGAGCACAAGCTCAAATGTCTGTGTATTATTCTCTCAAATTCAAAAATCTCAAAGTTTTCAAGATTTACACTGTACAGAATAGCAATTGCCAATTCTTGCTGAAGACTTTATATGATAATCTTGCTATTCTAATGTAGTTAACAATTACCAGCTATCCACACCATAACCTGAAATTTCAGCAGCATAAAATGGTGCAGGTAGTTCGGCTTCCATGTCAGCCAGCCTTTGGATTCACACCTCAGCTCAACTTTTACTTTCCACAAGATCTTGGGCAATCCCATCATGCCATGGGCTTATCTCTTATAGAATGGGAATAAAAATGACTTCCTCAAATAATGGTCGGACTTATATTAAATGGCATATACAATATCAGGTGCTAGTGTCATTATCTGCTGTGCAGTCTCTTTTTCTGTTGAAAACTGGATTCTGATAGGGTTATCGTTTGTGGGAGGGCATTGAAAGTTGATCTAATGCTTAGCACAAGCCAACTCCATGGCTGGCAGAGGGGCAGGGCCCACAGAGAAGAGAGCAGTTCCTGGTTCTAAAGCTTGGTGCAGAGTATGCTGGTTCACACTCATGTTTCACAAAGGTATATCCACCGTCTGAACATCTCTGAGCACTTCATTCTAGTCACCAACCTGGCTGGCCAGTGAGACAGCATATTAGCATTATTTTTTTAAAAAAGCAAAAAACAACAAGAAGAAAGCAAACACTGTGGAAAAGTGGTATAAATAGAGATAGCAAAAGTACCATGAAGCGTCAAACCCTGAGAATTTGACAAAGTTCTCATGGACAATGGGCACTGACCTGTGTCTTTGTGGATAGTAGAAACCATTTTATTTCAACAAAACTAAAACTGCTTTAATAACTTTATTCCACTGTTCCCCAAACCATCTCTTGACAGGAAAAAGAAACCATAGATAATAATTTTTTATTTACTTGAAGAAAATTATACATCCTCATGTTGTGGTGGGCAAGACCCAGTGCACCCTGATGGAGCAGGCCGCCGCAGGACAGTGTTCTCCGAGAAGCCCCACAGAACCAGCAGTTGAAGACAGAGACCTGACCTGGGCTGGGGCAGTCTTGTGCAGTTGAAGGCAGCAGTGAAAATGTGAGGACCTTTCCAGAGTGGCCTACCCCACAGACATGAGCTTGTGAGTGAACCAGGTGGTGATGACCCACACCCAGGTACACAGTAGCAGCTGGAGGGCAAGACCACCATTTTATCTCAAAGTGTTCCAGGGCCCTAAATCCAGCAACAGAGCAGCCCAGGGGTCACTTTAGTGCCAACATCTGGGAACGGAATGAGGAAAGTGCTGTGGAGTCACAAGGGATAGTGGCATTTGGGCCAGAGACTTGGGGGAACATGGTTCAGAGGTAGGAGCTGACACCCAGACTCCAATCTACCCAATGCCCAAAGCTAGCCCTTAGTCCTAGCTGCAAAGGAATAGAAGCATCCCCCCAGCCTGTGGTGGGACAAGGCCACCCCACCCATCCTTGGTCCAAAGGCACAAACAGGCAAGAGGCCTTGACAGGAGCACCCCTCCCCTCCTGCCCATGACCTGAGGAATAAGCAGGCAAGCAGCCTTGGGCTGGACAAGGCTATCTCCACTTGCCCAGTGACCAGCAGGCAAATGGCCTTGGCTAGCAGTGGACAAGGGTACTGCTCTCCCTTATCACCAAATCATGAAAGAGGAGTCAGCAGTGTGGCCAAGATGAGCCCCACACTCAGCAGTCATCCTACGGCACTCGGCAGAATTATTTAGTACAGAATCTGGCTTTAACTAAGGAATGAACACTAAAATAGGGCACTGGAGAAATTTAGAAATTTTTTTTCTATTTTTACTTTAAAAATATTCTTAATTGGTTGGTGATATAGATTTTGACTTTTATTGTTTGGCTTCTTTTCTGTGTCCTGCCTCTTTCTCTCATCACCAGTCTTTTGGTATTCTCCAAGGTTTACAATGGATGAATACCGTCTCTAGGCTTTCTTTTCCTTCAGAATTATTTTGCTTTCTTCTCCTTTTTTAAAAAATGTATTTGTTACAGGGTCTCACTACATTGCTCATACTCATAGTGATCCTCCTGTTTTCAGCCTCTTCAGCCCTGGGATTACAGGCATGTGCCACCATGACCAGACTTGTTCGCTGGCTGAGTGCTTCTGAGGATGGGCTAGCATGCCATGCGGTGCCAGGGATCGAACCTCATCCCTCGCTTATCTAAGCAGTTGCTTAGAATACTGAGCTATCTCCCTGGCCCTTCTTCCCCATTCTTTCTCTCCTGTCCTCTTCTCCATCTTCCCAAAACCTACATAATCATCCTAGCTCTTCAGCCTTGCTTCTACTACATTTCCTTTTAGCTATCACTCTATTTTGTCCCCTATCCCTCTTAAATTCCCCTTCCACACAGGATAACATCACCCTACCAAGAGCAAACCCACTGCATACACATTCCTGGTCTATGTGGGATGTTGTTACATCTATGTGAGATCTTGTTCCTTTGGTTAGAGATAACAAATTAGCAATCACCACAGAGTTTTAGTTTCTAGACTATGCTTAATGACATTGTTATTACCAATTACACTACTTTAGCAAAGATGCCATGTTTGTAATCCATTGTTCATTTCCTGTGACACTATGATAGTCCAGAGTCACAATCATTCCCATACCCTGCTGCCAAAGGATGGGATGTTGAGCAAATAGAGAGCAACATATCATCCCCCACGAAATAGGAAGACAGGACTCTGGGACAGACACAAAAACCAACAACCAGCTATACCTAGAAGACATCTTGAAGGAATAGAGATTTACTAGGGAAGCTTTGTTACTAGTGATAAAGCTACCTAACATAAGAAAAATAAGGACAACACAGAACATAAATTAAAATTTAAAACATATAAAGAGGAAAGCTATAGAAACAAAGTGCAGTTGCAGAATTTCAGCCCACTAAGGACAAATCCAGAGGACAATGAGATAGAGGAAAGCAGAAGCCATCCACTGGAATTAACTGGAATGATAGAAGATAGATAGAGAGAGAGAGAGGATATCAAAACAGAAAAGCCTCACAGGCAAAAAAGAAATGATGATCATAATAAGGAATTTGCTTAGCAAATCTGGAATAGACATAGATAAAAATACATAGGAACATAGACAAATAATGGAAACCATGAATGTCCAATATAAGAAAAAAAAATGGAATCCATGAAACAGATTCAAATATACATCTGGGAAGTTAAAAATTCCATTGAAAGTTTGGAAAACATTCTGAAAGAAAGTGAAGATGGCATATCAGACCTAGAGGACAGGAGTGTGGTTAGTGATCACACATACACAAAAAGATTTCTTCAAAATAGAAAGGACCATGAAAACATAATGCAACAGCTGCAAGACAATGCAAAGATGAACAACACAAGCATGACTGAAGTCAAGGAAAATGCAGGAGTCAGCATAAATGACCCGACTTGTTCAGAGAAGTTATAGCAGAAAACTTCCCAAGCATGGAAAAAGAACTTGACATTCAGGTAAGTGAGAAATACACAACTCCAATGAGTCATGACCAAAATGAATCTACACCAAGTCATATAATGATCTGGATTCCAGAAATTCAGCACCAGAACAGGATATTAGGTGTAGGAGCTGCTGCCACCAAGTACAGATCTGAGAAACGCTCACCCTGATACCCACCCCACATGCACTCCCAGTTTCTTTTGGCTCTAAGTCCAAGATGGCCAGTCAGAAGGATCAGCTGATTGTGAATCTCCTTAAGGAGGAACAGGTGCCCCAGAATAAGAACATGGTTGTTGGGGTTGGTGCTGTTGGTATGGCCTGTGCCATCAGTATCTTAATGAAGGGTTTGGCAAACGAACTTGCTCTTGTTGACATCATAGAAGACAAATTGAAGGGAGACATGATGGATCTCCAACATGGTGGCCTTTTCCTTAGGACACCAACAATTGTCTCTGGCAAAGTCTATAATGTAAGCACAAGCTCCAAGCTGGTTATCATCACTGCTGGAGCATGTCAGCAAGAGGAGAGGCCATCTTAATTTGGCGCAGCATAATGTGAACATCTTCAAGTTCATCATTCTTAATGTTGTAAAGCACAGTCCCAGCTGCAAGTTACTTGTTGTGTCCAACCCAGTGGATATCTTGACCTATGTGGCTTGGAAGATAAGTGGCTTTCCCAAGAACCATGTCATTGGCAGTGGTTGCAACCTGGATTTAGCTTGGTTCCTCTACCTGATGGGAGAAAGGCTGGGCGTGCACCCACTGAGCTGCCATGGCTGGATCTTTGGGGAGCACGGATAATCCAGAATCTCTGTGTGGAGTGGCATGAATGTTGCTGGCATCGCCCTGAAGAATCTGCACCCTGAGTTAGGAACTGCTGGGGATAAGAAGCTTTTAAAGAGGTTCACAAACAGGTGACTGACAGTGCTTATCAGACTAAGTGATCAGACTAAAAGGCTACACATCCTGGGCCATTGGACTGTCACAGGCAGATTTGGCAGAAAGTATAAAAAAGAATCTTAGGAGCGTGCAACCAATTTCTGCCATGATTAAGGGGCTCTATGGAATCAAGGATGATGTCAAAAGTGTCCCTTGGTCCTGGGATAGAATGGGATCTCTGATGTTGTGAAGGTGACTGACTCCTGAGAAAGAGGTACATTTGAAGAAGAAGTGAGGGTACCTTGTGGTCAATCCAGAAGGAGCTGCAGTTTTAAAGTCTTCCAGTGTCACCATGTCACTATCTAGGCTACAGGAGGGTTTAGTTGGAGTTGTTCCAGTTGTCCTATTTATATGACATGTGATTGAAGCAGTTCTATTAAGATGGCCTGGGGAAAACATCAGTTTCTGAAAGTTAGAAGTAGAAACAGTTCACAAAACCCCACAGCTCTGCCCTGATGCCAGATGGTGCTGCACTTGTAGTCCTGGTTAATATGAAGTAGCCCAGCATCTCTGAGACACCTCGCTGCACAGGCTCCAGTTATTCTTCAAACAGATGTGTGTTACTCGGTTACACAGTTTCACCCACCAAGTCTTGTCTGACATTTCCCCAGTTGGTCACAGCCTGGGATCCAGTGTACAAATCCAATACTGCATGTTTTGTGCATAACTTTTAAAGAATTTTATTTTGTGCACTATATAGATAGATATAGATATAGATATAGATATAGATATAGATATAGATATAGATATAGAAGGGGCCAGGGAGATGGCTCAGTAGGTTAAGTGCTTCCCTGGCAAGCACAAGGTCCTGAGTTCAATCCCTGGTTCTGAAAAAAAAAGATATAGATATAGATATAGATATAGATATAGATATAGTGTATATTGCCATATAATATAAAAAGATCTGCCTGTGAACAGTGTAACTCAGTGTCCACACCAACTACAATACCAAATAAATCTTGAACAGTGGCTACTGTCAAAAAAAAAAAAAAAGATGCATCTTGTACAGCAAATAACCACTAGGAAGACAGTATGCAATGTGTTAATTATTGAAACTGTCATACCAATTTGATTTGAAACTGTCTCATTTCTATTTATCTCTCAATAAAATTATGGGGAAAAAGAGAACAAGATATTAAAAGCTATTAAGAAAAGAAACAAATCACCTATAAAGGAAATCCCAAGTGGTTTTGTTTGTTTGTTTTTGGCTTTTTTTTTTTTTTTTTTTTTGCTGGCTCAGAATGCCTTCAGGTCAGGTCTAGTAATGCTTGAGGATCTGGGGATTGAACCACAGCATCCTGATTGCTTCGTTTAAGTAGTCATTTAAACAACTGAGCTAATGGGGAGGCCCCCTATCAGAGTCACAGAAGACTTCTCAATGCAGGAACTTCTTAAGTCAAGAAGAACTTAGAGCACACTATTGTAAATTATGAAAGAATACAACTTGCAGCCCAGATTGACATGTCCATCAAATTGATCTTTCAGAATTAATGAAGAAATAAAATACACCTATGAGAAAGAACTGAAGAAATTCATGACAACAAAACAAGCTCTACAAGGAGTTCAGAAAGATATTCCAGAAAGAGAAAACAAAGCCCCCAAGAGTACCAATAGAAAGAAACCACCAGGAAGGGGAAGCAATTAAACAGAAAAAAGACACGGAACCATCAACAAAAAAATTATAGGAAAAGACAAGCCAATACATATCAGTTATAACAATCAGTGTAAATCATCTTAATTCACCAATCAAAAGACATAGAGTGGCAGAATGGGTCAAGAAAAAAGATCCAACAATATACTGCATTCAAGAAACACATTTAGGGTCCAGGGCGATAGCTTAGTAGAATAAGCGCTTGCCTGACAAGTGTAATGGCCTGAGTTCAATCCCCGGTTCCACCAAAAAAAAAAAAAAAAAGAAAAAAAGAAAAATATAAAACACATTTAGCTAAAAAAAATTTGTAGACTGAAATTCAAAGGATGGAAAAAAATATTCCATGTGGCAAGAACCCAGAAAAAAGCAGAGATAGCTATCCTATTAACAACAATGTCCTATTAACAACAACAATCTTTAAACCAAGATTGATCAAGAGATAAAAAAGGACTCTCCATACTTGTTAAGGGGAAACTGCAAGAGAAGTGATAATAATCATAAATATATATGTACCAAGTACAGGGTATACTTTATACCAATATAAAGTATATATTAATAGATATAAGAAGTCATATAAACATATAAAGAATTGCAAAAGTCAGACACCCAAATTTAAAGACCCAATCAAAAAATGGGCATCTGAAATGAACAGACACTTCTCAGAAGTACAAATGTCAAATATATACATGAATAAATGTTCAACATCATCTAGTATTTGAATGATGTAAATTAAAACAATGCTGAAATTCCATCTCACACCAGAACAAATAGCTATTATTGTCAAATTAACCAGTAACAAATACTGGAGGGCTATGGGATAAAAACAACCCTTTTTCACTGTTGGTGGAAGTGTAAATTAGAGTGGTGCAACCACTGTGGAAATCACTGTGGAGATTCCTCAAAAACTAAAACTAGAGGAGGTTCCATTTGACCTAGATGTTTCCCTTAGGGGGTATCTTCCCAAAAGAATTAAAAACATTCTTTAAATGAATAATGATATATGTGTAATGATATGTGTTTACCTATGTTTATAGTTTGTAATAGCTAAATCTTAGAAACAACCAAAATGTTCACCAACCAATAAATGGATAAAAAAAATGTGGGATTTTTACACAATGGAGTACTGCTCAGCTATACAGAAGGATAAACTTGAGGCATTTGTAGCTAAATGGATGAACCTTGAGCCCATATTCTTAAGTGAAATACATTAGACACCTGTGCATAAACATCTCATTGTTCCTCTGGTGTGAGAAACTGAAAGTATAAATGAGAACCAAAATGTATAATAGATATTGTGAAATAGGAAATAAGTGTTCAAAGTGAAAGTGGAATGGGGGGATTGAAAGGAAAAAAAAATAAGAAAAGGATAAATAGAAAGCTGTGTAAGTGAGGAGGGAAAAAGGGGTTGAAGAGAGGGGAGGGGAATGAGGGGGATAAAGAAGAACTAAGATATATAGTGTACAGGTGCAAATTTCCTGTGATGGGAGGAAGTTACAAGGGACAACATAAGAATTAGAACTGTGAAGCACTGTGTTACAAAAACAAAAATAATAACTTGTCCAGTGAAGCAAAATACATCCCAAAAATTCTTGGACAAGCAGGAAAGCAGGTATTATGGCAGTGGTGACCCATTACTCTCTTCTCTCAAGTAAGTAAAAAATTATCCCCCACTTCAAAGACTCCTAGAAATCTCAGCTTTGATATAAAATGTTAGATGATTTACTCAGCTATAGGTTTGCATGAGACTCTCTAAATCATGAAAACAATATGACCTTACATTTAATGGAAGCCATTCGATTTCAACAAAACTGAAGCTACTTTAATGGATTTAGTCCACTGTGCTTCAGTCCACCCCTTGGCAGCAAAGAGAAAACATGGTAGTAATTTCTAAGTTATGTGGACAAACCTTGCCACAGAATTGTGAAGCAGTGGTCTAAAGTTGGGAAACTAGAGACAGAGGCTGAACTCCTGGTTCAGAACTTTGCCTACTAGGCCAGGCCACTTTTCAATCTTCCAGAGTTACTAAGTAACTGCTAACACATAAAAGCAATCTTACAGGAGCCTTTTGATTAGAAGGAACAAAAAAATCTTTAAGAATCTTAAAAGCATTAAGTAACTCATCTCTGATTAGGAAACCAAGTTCCAGAATGGTTAAGTGATTTTTCCAAAATGAGACAGATACGGGAAAGGAGAGTGAGATAGAAGCCCAGAGGCTTTATTTAAAATGTGTTTAATTCATTTTGCAAAAATTTTGGTTCTTGCTAATTTAATAAGAATGACAATATTGTTTAACACTTACTGATATGGCTTCAGTTGTCAAACACTGTTCTAAGCATTCTCATCCATTGATTTATTTAATCCTATGATTATGCTCACTTTAATGACAAAGAAACTGAATGTCAGGGTAAATAATTTACTAAAAGTTACATGGCTAGTTAAGGAGCCAGAATTGGAATGCAGGTATGTATGGTTAAGTCCAAGTTCTCTGTCACTATGCAATGCTCCAACAATGTCGCAGAATTTCATAATTTAAAGGACCCTTATTGGTTATATTTCTCAGTCTCCTCCTCATGTCTGATATGCAACATCTCAACCTTTGCTTGAGCAGGCAGTGGTGAAATGTCCACTAAGGCCCTTAGCTTATTTTTAGGACAACTAAAACTCATTCCCTTGTATTTCATTGGTGCAAGTTCTGGATAACACTGCAGCGGTGTCCCCAAAGGAGTTGAAGCAGTGCAGGCCCCGAAGCCCAACAAGCTTTGGCAAGTTTTGAGGCCAGCCTGTGCAACTCAGAGGCATCTCGTCCTGCCCTCCCAGGAAGAGATATTTAGCAAAAAGTTTATTTTTTTTAAAAAAAGGAGATGACTACTCCAAGGACAGCTACTTCAATTTATGTGGTCAATATACAAACAGACATTATCTTTCCAGTTTTATTTCTCTCTGATCTCATGGAGGTATTAGTCCAGAAATAATTCAAAATGTATTTCAGATATAAAGAGAAATTTTAGAAGTAACTGTTAGCCCATTCTTGCACTATACACAGCACACAGACCTTGAATGAATGTCCAGAGCCATATGGAGACTTTCTCAGGAGCGGATTTCTGTAACAGCTTTCTGGCTACTTTCTGAGAACATGTGGCTGCAGCCTCTACAGCTACCTAAATCCACCAATGGGTGGTGAGTATTTTTTGAAAGACATTTGGCCTAATTTGGAGGTTAACTTAAACCTGCTGCAGGGAGTAGGAGCACTCAGGTGGATCGTAATCACAGGACCCAAACTAAACACATATTCCATCCTTCTCTTTTCCTCAGGCTCTCTTTAGAGGCCCTGATGCACCTAGGATGGGCTTAGAACAACGCTCTGAAATATAATGAGCAATAGCTCACAACGGGCCACGCTACCCTGGCATTGGGAATTAGAGTTAGTCTTTTTCCAGTTTGGGTTTAACAACCTTCCTATGGTTTTGTCTAAAATAGAATAATTCCTAACACATGCTAGATAAATGGTTTCCTCATAGCTACAGAGTTTCACTTGGGGGATAATGGGAACATTTTGGAAATGCTGGCGGTGGTTGCGAAGCATCATCAGTGACACTAGTGCCCCTGGATGTACAGTTCAAAGTGGTTAAAATGCCAAGTTTGGTCATACCCATTTCACCACAACTTCCAAAAGTGAAAAACAGCAAAAGCCATTAAATTGTACATTTCAAATAGGTGAATTATATGGTATATGAATTACATTGCAATAAATCTGCTTTTATAGAAACCTCAGAAATTATTTACTCTCAAGACATTTTAAACTTGAGAACACAGAGACTCAGGGTGAAAGGAACCCACAAAATCTGCACACATTGATCATTTAAAAATATTTCATTTAAATTTGATATTATGTATACTTTGCCACAATAAGAAAAAACACTTCATTTTGTATTTTGTCACAGAGATTTATAGAAACCCATTGCATTCATAACAAATCTCCATGAATAAAATTGCAAAATGTGATTTATTTTCTTGACACCCAGACTGTTGCAAGATGTTTTAAATAGGAAATAGCAGGCCAGTGATATAACTCAGAGGCTTAAGCACCTGGCTGGCAAGTAAAGGTCCTGAGTCCTTGGTACCAAAAAATTAAAAAAAAAATTTTTAATTAAAAAATTCAACCAAAGCATACAGAACTCCAAATAACATCAACCCAATTAAAACCACACCCAGACATACAATAATCAAGATCCCAGAAATTCAGCACAGGAACAGTATACTAAATGCCGTTAAAGAAAAGAAACAGATCACATTTAAAGGGAAACCCATCAGAATAACAGCAGATTTCTCTTCATAAACCATCAAGTCAAGAAGAGCATGGAGCAAAGTCCTTCAAGTCTTGCAAGAAAACAAATTCCAACCCAGACTGATCTATCCTGCAAAACTCTCTTTCAAGTATAATGGAGAAATGAAATACTTCCATGACAAAGAACAATGAAAGAATTTCATGATGACAAAGCCAAGCCTACACAGACTACAAAACGATGTTCTAGAGAGGGAGCAAATTGATCACAGCCCCATGAATGAGAATGGAAGGAACCCACCAAATAAGGCAAACAATTACACACAGGAGAATAAGAGGTATACAATAGTAGTCTTTCAATTATTCTTTGTGTTCAGCAGCAAAATATTTCCATTAGCACACTCTACAAATGGACTTCTCTTCCACCCTATGGGTCATGATTCCACCTAAGTCTACAGCGTGGATTTCAAACAAATAGCTGTAGCTCAGTCCCACAAGTGATGCCTAGCCACCAGTAACTGTCACGGTCATTATGCATGTCCACAACACACTAGAACTTTGTGCGATATCCTATCCTCAAACTGTTAGAAGTGCTGGTCATTTATTTGCCATTCCAGTATTTATCTTATGTTTTACTCTAGTACTTCTTTGCTATCATGAAAACTTTTTCTTAGTTCAATTGTTTTGAAACATTTAATTTTTAATTACTTAGTATTTAATTTTCTGAATATTGCTTAATCTTCATTTTTGTTCTAAGATTTATGCTATATCTTTGACTTACAATTTATTTAAAAGACATCGTATGATATCTTCTCCTAGTATTAGAAACTTTAAAAAGTATATTTCCACTTTCTGTTGACTTTATATTACTTCTTCCCTGTCTTTTATACATATACACACACATATATATGAAAAAAAATACGTGCATAACCCAACATAAGATTGGTACTGTTTCATCAAAATCTGCAATGAACTTTAAATAAGGGTTCATCTAATATATTTTATATAGTCCTGCATAAATGTCATATTGAGAGCTCTTTATTGTTCATCCAGGAGCATACTGCAACTTCTCTTGCCTTTTGAATTATGCTCTTTACTATTTCCTACATGCTACTTCTGGAGGTATTAAAATATTTCAAGTTTGTATAACTAGAAAATCTTACTTTTAGTTTTCAAAGGTATGTTTGTTAAGTATAAAATTCAAAGAGGACAGATCTTTTCTTTCACTCCTTTAATTAGTCTCACACTTGGTCCTTTTTTTTTTCTTTCTAATGTGGAATAAGGTGCTATTTAATTTTGTTCTTCCATAGCTAATATTTTTATGTATATGCTTTAATGATTTTTTCTTTGCAACAAGTTTTGGACAATTTCATTTTTGTGTATGTTGGTATGATTTTATTTAAATTTCTTGTGCAAAAGGTTCATTTTTCTTGGAAATGTGGTATTACAAGTTGAACTAAATTCAGAAATTTTAAATCTTTAAATATTTATTGCCTACTCTGTTCTACTTTGAGAGTTCTAATGATATGAATTTAAGTTTCTTGGTTTTGACACAGTGAACTATTATGACTGATCTGTAAATTCTTTCTTCATTTTTATTTTGGACAATTTTTATTGTCATATTCATTTATGTTTGTAAATAATTTATTTTCAATTTGCAATCTATTAATAAATTAAAATAAAAAGTAAAAAGTAAATAAAAAATTCAAAGAAATAGGAAATAGCTGTATATCTTCTCTTTAAGTATGATCTGAGAGACTATTTGAACTTCAAGACCAAGGAGAGGAATTACAATTTCCTAAGAGGAAAGGAAAATAGACGCAACTTAAACACTCGTTTTAGAGCCTCATAAAATACCCTAAGGTCTTTGGCCTTCCTTACTTTTCCAGATGGATGCCACAAGAACCCAAATATTATTGACCAAACAGAGGTCAGTCACACCCTGTAAACAACTTACATGTCAATTTCTAGTTAGATATTAAGAGTTGTGAACCAAGTGAAATACTATGACTGTTTCTGTAATATTTCAGTATTAAATAATGCTAAATATACATGCTAATGTGGGAAAATAAATTGGAAAGGTTAAAATTTCCTAGTAGTTTAAGCTGTGGCAACATTCTCTAAGCAGTGACTCAGTACACTTAAGCACAAAAGTCAGTTGAGAGCTACCTCATTATTATCAAAAATTGTTCAGATACCAGTGTTTGAAAATCATTTATTTTCCTTAACAAAATGAGCAATTCCAATGTTGCTGACATAAAACTGAGTTACCTTGGGACCCAGCCTCTACTGGGAGTTGCAGTAGATTGCCATCCAATATAAATATGACAGAATGCAATTTTTAAATCTTCACTCCCTTCCAACACCCAAATAAAATGACATTAGAGAAATAAATAAACCATAGGAATAAAGACAATGGGCAGGGTGAAGAAAACAAAATATACCAGACACACAGACTTAAATTGTCTTCTGCTTCTTTCATATGAGAAATCCAAAGAATAAATGAAGAACAAAACAGGTGCGGTGGTGCATACCTGTAATCCCAACGCTCGGAGGGTTGTGGCAAGAGGATAGCCATGAGTTCAAGGTCAGCCTCAGCCACACAAGAGAGTCCAAGTGTAGCCTGAACTACATAGGGAGATCTTGTCAGAAAAAAAAAAGGACAGGAAAGAAAGACAGAAAGAATAAAACAAGAGGTAGATAATAGGCAGTAGGGTGATAGATGGGGAAGAGAATCAAGAGATGGAGGGAGAAGAGAGGAAAGAGAGAAAAGATTACAGAAAAGGAATTAAGATGTATTATGCACTTGTACCAATTCCACACAAGGAATGCAAACATTATGTATGGCAAACATGTCTCCCCAAAAAGAAAAGAAGTAAGGGATCGAGATCAAGGGATGGCTGGAAGGAGGAAGGAGGACAGGGAGAGGATGAGAAGAAGAATTAAGGTGTGTCATGTGCGCGTACCAATTTCTCAAAGTCAGTGTAATGCTGCGTACTGCAAACAAGCACTAATAAAAAAATAAGTAGAACAACTCTAGAAGATCAAAGAAATAAAGATGATTTTTTCTCAGCAATTTAGCAAAACCAGGTAAGGTTTCAGACAAAGTTCTCAAAGAGGGTGCATAGGTAACCTTTGAATAGGTTTTTACAACAACTTTTTCTCTCAGAAAAGCCTCAGGATTTGGAAATAGCTGTTCACTACAGGAGTATTGAGGGTCCTGGTAATGAGAGCAACACTAAATCCCTAGTGTTTGCCTTGATAAATTCAATTGCGACCTTGGAGCCGGGGGTGTGGCAAAGCTGTCTGGAGAAGTAGGCATGACCTGTTAATCATGAGATCCCAGAACGCATGACACATAACAGTTCACATGGCCCTACATGAGGACTTTCTCCAGAACTGGAGCAGGGTTTCAATGGTATGGCCTAGGCCTGATGACAGCGTGAGGCTTGGCATCCCAGCACCACCTCAGGATTCCTGTGTAGATGTTTTCCCAGGTTTCCTTGTGATGTAGACAATAAAAGAGGACAGACACCAAGAAGAATTTGCTTTAGTGGCTCTCCTCACTAACCCTCCTTTCTTTCTCTAGGGTGTACTTTTATCATTTACTTGGCCCAGACAAGTGAAAGCCAGCTTGTCTCTTACTCTTCACTTTGAGTTTTTCAAATAAACTTGATCATTGCTTTCGGCTCATTTCATCCAGTTCCTTGTTCAATATGAGAAGAACCTGGAGTCTAACTCCAGAAGGAGAGGCAGGCAATTCTGAAGCCAGTAACATCAAATTGGTGAGCTGTTGGGAGTAGCTGGACCTGAAAATTGGTCATATGTGTGAAGGCGGGACAAGGCCACAGTCAAGCTACCTGACTCTTGAGAAAAGTATCCTTCCTGGGCAATTTCAGTCATTGGCCACCAGGCAACCTTATGTCTCCTGGTACTGATTTTGCAGGATATAAATAAATAGCCCTAGGGTTGCTCAGGTCTTTTGCCCATCTGCTAAAGAGGCCTCCACCCGGCCTCAGCCTTGGTCTCTTGTCTTTATACTCTAAATCTCCTTGCCATTTTCTCTCAGGGACCATGGAGAAACCAGGGGTCCCCACAATGAGCCACTTTCAGCCACCCAGTAGCATTTTGGTAGCCAGCCAGGAGAATCAAAAGCCTAGGATATTCCAACAACTATTTTATTTCCTGTTCCTGACATTTTTCACACAGGGCATGCTTTTTTTCTCTTTGACACTTTTAAAGTCATGAGGTACTCTCTCTTTCTAATTATTATTATTATTACAAAAATTTTTATTCACTGATGTTTTTCTGAAAAATTATTATAGTTCTGTGTACTAAATATAATCATACAGAATAAATTTAGAAGACAATAGAAGTTGTACAAAATATGCCAAAGAGCACCTTGTTTAGTGATTTTTATTTACTATTTGATATTTGTAAAATCAAGATGATCATTTAGAAACAGCTTTGTGTGTGTGTGTGTGTGTGTGTGTGTGTGTGTGTGTGTGAAGGGTCTTACTACACAGCTTGCACTCACAGTGATCCTCCTGTTTTCAGCCTCCCCAGCGCTGGAATTGTAGGTGTGCACCACCACATCAGACTTGGTCACTGGCTCATTGCTCCCGGGGTGCACGGCCAGTACAGCTTGTGGTGCTGCGGATCAAATCCCAGCCCCTGTGCTTGCCTAGGCAGGCATTTAGTCCACTGAGCTTTCTTGCCAGCCCTAGAAACAGCTTTTTAACATTTTTATTCATTACTTATACAACATCTCCCCATCTGCATTTGTTGTTGGTTGATTTCTTGATAATAGACATTCTTTCTGGAGTGCGATGGAATCTCAACATTAAATCAACAACTTAGATCTCATCAAAAAGCCTTTGCACAGAAAAATAAATCATCAGCAGAGTGAAGAGACAACCCACAGAATAGAAAAAAGTTTTTCCAGCTGTTCTCCAGACAAAGGACAAATATCCAGAATACATAAAGAAATATCTATATCTATGTCTAGATATAGACATATTATTCCCCAAATTTAAAGACCTAATCCAAAAATGGGCATCTGAAGTGAATAGAAACTTCTCAGCTAAAAAAGTGGAAAGGGTAAATAAATATACAAAAAATGTTCAATATCACTGGTCACTTGAAAAAGTGCAAATTAAGGTACTTTCATTGGGTCTTTCATTATTCTTTGTGTTGGATTGATAGTTTCACTCTGTAACTCTTGTCCTTCCATTCTGGAATATTTCCTTCTGAGGTTTCATTTATATTTCCTTCAATCTATTTTTCTCCTTCCTCATCTTAGATATCACACCTCCTAGATTGATTCCTAAATTTTCTACTCTTTTCTTTTTTCATCCTTTTTTTTTTTTTTTTTTTTTTTTTGGTACTGGGGCTTTAAGTCAGGTCCTTTGCACTTGCCAGGCAGGCACTTAAGCCACTGCGCTATGTCCCTGGACCTGTTTTTCATTTCTTTTTTTTTTTTTTTCCTATTCTCCTCAGTAAAAAATTTAATTTTGTCTTTCATGTATTCTATTGACTTTCCAATTTTCAAAAGAATGTATGAAAGTAAAGAGTTAATATAATAGGCCTAATGTTACTATCCTTAGGTTTTAGCTCCTGGAAACCTGGCCTTCAATAATTTTCCTCTGTTACTAGCCAATATGGCTATTTTATGTGCCTGTGGCCTTGAATTTTGTTATACCAGCCTGCCTAAGTTACTTGTGCAAATACAGGATGTGATACACAATGAATACCTGCTTTCTTTTTGAGAATCTGCACCTTTGGGGTCTTTTGTTGTTGTTTCCATTTTTTGTGGCTCAAACCCAGGGCTTCTTTCATGCCAGTCAAGGACTCTATCACACTATGTCACACCCCTACCACTGGTGAATCTGGCACATGGTGATCATGGCTGGTCACACAATGTCTTCATCTGTTCTTTGTTGTTATAACTGAATACCATACACTGGGCAACAAAAAGAACAACGATTTGGCTCTTGGAACTTGAGGCTAGGAAGTTCAAGAGTATAGTGCAGACATTTGGTGAGGGATTCTCCCCACAGTGCAGGGAAGGGCATGCCACAGCAAGACACACAGAGGTACTAGCTCAGGTCTGTCCTTTTCCTATAAAGCAAGCAGTCATCATAGGGACCCCACTCAAAGACTTATGTAATCCTAATTATCTGACATAGACCTCACGTCTAATTATCATTAATGATGAGTTTAAAGATGGAGTTTCCAACACCTAGACTGCTGTAAGGCACATGTAACCGATAGTACACTGCAGGCAGAGCTTGAATGACAAACAGGCGTCACCCTGTACTTTCTGTCTTACCTAGGCACAAACACTGAATATGTGTTCCCATATCCACTGGAGCTTGTTGGGGCTTGTGCCTAGATGGACCCCTGAAGCATCAGTCAAAGACAGGGCTTTTCAGAGGTGGATCTAAGATGTGTAATGCTGGGATCATGTGTGTAATGACTACATTAACCCGTTGATTGGTTTGTCTTGGTTTTGGGTGTGAATGGTGAGAAAGCTCTGGGTGTGGGTGGTGCCACCTAAAGGCTGGGCAGCCTAGAAGGGGTAAAAGGGAAAGGCAGGCCTCTGCTGCTGACTTACTATTTTGCTGCCTTCTTCCTGCCATGAACTGTTTCTCCTCTGTGATGCTCCTCCACCACACCAACCTGCCTTGCAGCCAGTCAGCTATGAACTGGAACTCCTACAAACTGGGAACTAAATAAACAGTTCCTCTCTTAATCTCAGGTGTTGAGTAGTGCATCTCAGCACTGCAAAAATTAACTAAAACAGAGCAGAAGCATTTTTGTGCAGCAAACTCCATTGCACCCAGAAAAACTTTGTAAAGCCTGTGTCTGACTCCTCCAGACAGGACCTGAGATCTCTCTCCTTTGCTGATCCTACTGAGTGTATTTTGCCAAGATAATAGCCATAATCATAGCTGCCTCTGAATACCCAATCTTAGAGAATAACAACTGTGAGTAGTCATGGAATAAGCCAAACTTTTGGCCTATGCATGTGTGCGCACACACACACACACACACACACACACACACACACACACACATCATTTTGGTGACTTCTGCATTTTCTCTGATTGTGCCTTTTACACACACACACACACAAACACACACATACTCGTATGCACACAAAAACCAGTTAAGGAATTCTATACATTTTCTTGCCACTTGAAAAATTTGAATTCTAAACTTTTTGGGTTTAGTACCATATGCGGGCTTACTTCCCCTGTTGGGTTTAGTCTTGCCTTTTAATGATGGAGACTTCCCTTAAATATTTGGTGACACTTGTTTGTCCACCCATAATTCATGAAGGAGACCTGGGAAGCTGGTGGAAGCCATGGCTGCATGAGTAAGGCTTATTGATGGAGGGTGTGTTATTGCTTTTATTGCTGAGACAGAATACCTGACACCCAAAGTTAAAGGGGGTTAGGTTCCCTCACAGTTTGTAGAGGATTTGGTCCATAACTGGCTGACTCCAAAGCAGCGTGGGATCACAAAGAAACAGTTCAGGTAGTGTGTGTGTCGGGATGGAACAGAAGGTGGCAAAAAAGCAAACAACAACTGCAGCCCTCTATAGCCCTTGTGTCTTATCCAGAATTCCGAGCTTGGGTAGCATTCACACCCTTGATTCCAACACTGCACCATGAATCAATTCCAGCATCACATGTTCTAGATCTGGCTGCACTACCTACAGCCAAATGAGGCTTTGGGGGAACATCTAGACACAAGCCATAACATTCTGCCTCTAGCCCCCAAAGGCTCATTTTTGTCCCTTAGTGCACAAAGGCATTTAGTCCATCTCTAAGAGTTTCCAAATTCCTAACAGTTTCAGCACTGCTGAAAGTCCAAGTCCAAGTCCAAAGTCTCTTCTGATATTTAAGGCCAATTCGTAACTGTAAGCCCATGTACAAATGAAAAAAAAGTTAAATACTTCCAACATTCAATGGCACAAGATAGACATTTCCATTCCAAAAGTGACAGATGGGGATAGCAAAGGATATGAACAAAGCAAGACCAAAATCCAGCAGAGTGAACAGTAAATCCCACAGTTCCACTTTTAGCATTCCCGTGGCAAGTTGTGAACTCCAGAGGGTTGGGTGACTCTGCCCCTAAAGCACTGCCAGTGGCTGTAGCTCCTGTGGCTTCTCTCTGGCCCTAGTTCTGCTCCCTCCTGGCAGTTTTCCTCAGGTGATCCTACATTCCTAGTCTTCCAAGATTTTGGAGTCCCCATTGCACCTCTGGCTTAACACTCACAGCTTAGATAGCACCCTCTCATGGACACACTGCCTGGCCTTCCAGGCATTTTTTGAAATCTGGGTGGAAGCTTTCCTGACTCTGCAACTCTTGTATTCTGTATCCATCTAAAACCTGCCCCACATGGATAATGCCAGCAGGAGCAGCAACCGGGCTTTCCTCTCTCTTGATTGTAGGGTCAAGTCCCTGGATCACTGAGCACTCTGAATCCAATTCCACAGCTATGCTTTAACAGGATGTTCTGGGACTGTCTTCTCAAAGCAGTCTCACACTTTTGCAATTCTGAGGCTGCAAAGGGTGGAGTCTTGCTACCTGTGATACTCTCAGGTCATCTTTTCTAGTTTCTTGTTCCTTCTCAGCAATCAAAGTCTCCTCTGCTCTGTCTATAACTTTGCTGGAGCATTCATTCTGGCTAAATTCAACATATTTTAAATCCTGCTGGGATAATTACTTTTGATTCTTAACATAAATCTGGCTGAAGACCCCAGCAGTAGCCAGGCCACTGCCTCAACATTAGACTGCCTTGAAATTTCTTCTGCCAGAATAATTAGCTGACTTTCTTTAATCTCAGTCTCAGACAGTCTCTGGATATGAACAAAATGCAGACCAAATTCTGCAGGCAAAGTTTCTGCCAAAGAATAATACACATCATCTGAAGTCCCACAACCAACACAGTTCTTCCCAGCAAAAGCCACCCAAGCCTGGTCGTTAGCAGCAGCACTTCTTTCAGCCTCTGGTTTTCTGAGCTTTGACCAGAATCTCCTTTCAAGTGTAACCACTGGTGTTCTACCTCTCCTTTTTCAGCCAGCATCTCCAAACCTTTTCTAACTCTTGTCCTTCCCACAACCCCGTTCAAAAGGCTCCTTATGGAGCTCCTAATAGTCAGGTATATTTGTAGCAATGACCTCACTTCTTTGATACCAAATTATATGATAGTTACTTTTCTCTCATTGCTAAGACAAAATACTTGACACCCAAATTTAAGGGTGAAAGGTTTATTTAGCCACAATATGTACAGATTTTAGTCTAAAATTGACTGGCTCCAAGGCAGAGTGGCTTGGAAGAGGGACACTGCAGAGCAGAATCATTCATGGCAAGCAGAATACAAGAACAAATAAGCAAAAGATGTGGCTACTTTGTTCTTCCCCTTCTATATTCTATCCAGGCTAACAGTATTAGAATAGTGCCAAACTAATCAGTGGGCTGATTTAGTAGTCACCCATCCTTGATCCCAGCATTGCACCATAAATCAGTCACCCATTCTAGATCCAACTACTTCTGAAAAAGCTTCATTTGTGACCACACGAAGCTTTGAGAGGACATCTAGACACAATCCGTAACAGAGAGCTTGACTGTAGGGCCAACTGCCTCTCCTCATAAGTGGCTCCACATAGCTGGCCAGAAATTAAACTAACAAGGTTTGAAAATGCTGTATCAGAAGGAAAAATTTTGCCTGTATTGAACATGCATGGATTTATCTTTCTTGTCATTATTTCCTAAATGCAACTTTAAAACAGTAACTACCTAGTGCCTACACTGTGTGGACAGTATAAATAATCAACAGATGATTTTTAAAATAATTTTATTGAGAAACAAATAGCAATGAGACAGTTTCAAAACTGATTAGTAGGACAGTTTCAATAATTAATACATTGCATACTGTTGTCTTCATAGTGGTTATTCATAGTACAAGATGCAGACATAATATCCTGACCATAAGCACTATTAGTACCAATCTTTCTATTCATTGAATTAAGAGAAAGTAGCTGTATATCTGTCCTAACTATTTTGAATATACAGATACAAAATAGTCCTCCATTTGTATCCCCTTCTTTGTTTAGTTTTGTCAGAGATGGGTATTCTATTGCCATTTAAATATTGTAGGTGTGTGAATTCAGCAAAATATTCCAATAGAGACCAGTAGCCCATAATAGTAGTGGGTTATCCATAGGACTGGCAATGTCAGAAGTTGTTGACTTGAGCCTTTTACAGCTCAGCATATTAATATGGCTTTACTTTTTATACCTTGTTTTTATACTTTTCTGCTGGATGGTTAAGATCAAGATAAAGCAAGACCTATATAACCAGAAATGGAGCTTTTGTATCTGATAAGGTCAGTCAAATCCCCTCAGGATTTATCCTGAAACCCTGTACTACAGTTTGTGGATCTTTTGTCAGTGTCAGCCATGTGGATGAGTCATTGCCACTGCTTGACCAATTTGCTCCTGAGAGAATGTTTTCTCTCCATGTGACTCTCCTTAGGCACACTCTACATCATCAATCACTTTCCTCTGTGACCCCATAATGTCCTTGATCAGAAAATGTGGCACACAACTGACTTGCAGGATGTTACAGTGCAGGTTCTCCTATGTCCGGAATCCTCACTGACCTTGAAAGGCTAGGGCCAAATGTTGGCTGTCCTTGCAGCTGCTCTTTTTCTCTAATTTTTGGTCTGAAAACTTAAGTTGTTAACCCTCCAGAAGAGAAGCTTTTTATTATTACCCTACAACATAGGCAGCTGAGCTTATGCATAGGTAACATGTAAACACCATGCCATTTTGTATAGGAGATTTGAACATCTGTGGATTTTTGTATCCGCAGAAGGTCCTAGAACCATCTGCAGAGGGTCCTAGAGCCAGTCTCCCATGAATACTGAGGGACAGCAATGTACAAAAACATTTTCTCCAAAGAGCAATCCTTTTGTTTTTCTCATTGGGAAGTATTTGCAAGGTTATTGGGATTTTTGTGACTAATAAAGGAAGTGGTTTTCCAAAAATCTGGAGATAAGTACATGGACCTTTCACTCTGATACTAACAGATATTTAGGGTTGGCCTGATCTACAGGTGTCTGTCCCCAAACTCCTAGCTCTTGGCAAGATGTCCTCTGCCTTCTGCAGGACAGTTAGTCCAGCACAATGGGTACATCCATGTTTCATTTTTGTGGCTCTTGGGGCAGTCTGTGTACTCATCTGTGGTAGACTCTATAAATTCCTCTCTTAGGCTACTTCTCACAGTCACCTTGTCAGAGACGTTATGGAATATGTTTTCTCCCTTCCTTCCCCCATTCTCTGCTTCCTCCACATAACCCCTTTTCCCATAAGCATTACTGTTAATCAAGTCAGGGAAATAGATGAATGGTAAAAATGAGAAGAGCTTCTAACCTTCTCAAATTCTCAAAATTATTGCCCCTGATTTTTAGTTCTTAGTTCTGCGTTTATTCTTCCCTTGCTGCCTCCTCCACTCTGTGCATACTAGAATCTAAGAAACACAAATAAAGCCTTTCCTTCTTAAAACACAAGTAACAGAGAGTCATAATAGAAATTTGCACTTAACATTCTCTATTCCTTACCCCACCACACATATACAGAATAAATAAGAATTAAAGTTATCTATAATCTCTTCACCCACCACTGTTAACATTTTGGTGGGTTTCTTTTAATTTTTTCCACTCAAAAATGTTGGCTCACTTGTCTCTCTCTCTCTCTCTCTCTCTCTCTCTCTCTCTCTCTCTCTCTCTCCCTCTCTCTCTCTTTTTGGCAGAACAGGGGATTGAACTCAGGCCCTGTGCTTGCCAGGAAGCACTTATTCCACTGAGCCATCTCCCTGGTCTAAGAATGTTGGAACACTTGTACACATAAATCACACACACACACACACACACACACACACACACACACACAGAGGGTCTCATTCAGGGTGACCTTGAACTCACTGTATTACGTGTAATATAGTGTATTACAGGCATGTGCCATCACACCCAGCCACTATTTGTATATATTTGTAACTTCCCTTTTCCTTTAATAAATAAGGACTATCTACATAAATGATTAAGTAGAACTCACAATTCCACTTTAAATTATTATTTTGGTTACGTGAATTTCCCATAACCTATTTAATTAAAACTGTACAAGTAAAAATTCAGGTTGTTTTCATTGTATGCTGTTATATTACAGGGACGGTCACATATGTATCTTATATATGTGTCCATTGTTAAACTTAGGCAAGAAAACCTAAAGAGCCTAAGATAATCTGTACTAATTTATACCTGTGCTAGTTGTTTTTCTCATATCTTAGACAAAATACCCACCACCAAAAGTTAAAGGAGGAAAGGTTTATTTGGCTTACACTTTGTAGGGATTTCAGTTCCTAGTTGGCCAGCTCCCAGGCAGTGCGGTTTGGCAGAAGGGCCCCACAGAAAAAAAGCAGGAGAAGCAGCCACAAGCGACAACCACAAGTGCAGCTCTTTCTGTCCTTTGTGTCTTACCCAGGCTACCCACCCTTAGCCAGAAAGAGCTGTGGCTGTGACTATTTTCTTTTCTTTTGTTTTCTTGCTCTTTCTTGCCAATTTTTCTGTTAGGACAATTAGCTTATTTCATTCCTTCATCATAATGCTTTATGTAACAAATAGATTAACTTTTAATCCTCAATATATATTGTGAATTTTCCTATTTATTACTTCCCTTTTGTACCATTATGGCTATTTTTAACATGTAGAACATGTAGGCATTGTGTGGTCAGATGTGTCCATCTTTGTCTTTGTGATTTCTGTCTGATGATATTCTTTAAAAAAACCTTTCACTTCTAACCCTACATCTCCGCGAAGACAATTATCACTATTTCCCTAAGTATATTTTTATCCTTCTGCTTGTTTATCTTTAAATCATTAATCCCTCTGTATTTATTCTGATATGTATTTTGGAGTTCTTCAGAGAAACAAAACTGGTGAGAGATGTGGATGTGTGTACTAGAGAGACAGAGACAGAGACAGAGACAGAGGCAGAGGAACAGAGACAGACAGACAGAGACAGAGAGAAAGACAGAGATAGAGACAGAGAGATTTAAGGAATTGGCTCATGTATGTTTGGTGCTGGCAAATGCAGAAACCTGTAGAGAAACTGAGCAGGCTGGAGGTGCAGGGTAGGACTGATGCTGCAGCTCTAGCACCAAGGCAGGTTGGAGGCAGAGTTCCCTTTTATCTCAGGATAATTACGATATTTCTTTCTCTGTAGGCCATCAACTTATTAGATGAGAATCACCCATATTTTGGAGAGTAATATACTTCACTGAAGTCTAGGAATGTAAGTATTAATCTCATCTAAAAAGTACCTTCACATAGACATACTGACTGGTATTTGAATAAATCTCTGGGTACAGCAGCCTCACCAAGTTGACTCATAAAAGAGCCCTCCCAGTGTGAGCCACGTGTATCCATCTTTACATTTTCTCTACCTTTTCTGAACATGAGACCAACAAAGCCCAGATTCTCTGATATTCTCCTCTGTTCTTCTGTGTGGCTAAAAGAAGGTGTTCAACAAACTTCCTTCTCTTCCTTAGTTTAACCTTTCCATGTGTAGACTCTGCATGGGTCCTTAAGGCCCCAAGACCTCAATGACAGTAGAGAAGAGCTACATGACCTGGTGTCTTCATGTCCCCATAAATTGGCAGCTTGAACAATACTGGGGAAAAGGCATGCTTAATCTTGATCCTTGGGTGGAAGTTTGCCCATGACAGCTTATGCTATTATTTATCTTGTAGAGATAGCTACAAGACAGTTTCTTCTTACCTGTGTACTCTAGCAAGGCTTTTTGCCTGTCATTTCTACCATACCCAAGAGCTGTAGACTTTTCTAGCCAGGGCATTATGAGGACATGGAACCCGTAACAAAAAGTTCTGCTTATGCAAATGGCATCATCATCATCATCATCATCATTATCATCATCATCATCATTAAACATTAACCATTAAACACTTTGAGATCTTCAGGCAAAGTTTCTAGAACAGACCAAAGTATCTAATAATTAAAGATTCTAAGTGCCTACATGTTTCATATTTGCCTTTTGATGAAGACAGGAGATTCTTTATATATACATTATTAAATTCAGATGGCTCTTCTTCTTTTCTTTCTTTCTTTTTTTTTATTTTTCAGATGGCTCTTTAAAGGAGATTAGGGCTGACTAAATAGCTCAGCAGATTAAAGCACCTGCAATCAGGTCCAGGAGCCTGGGGCTCCATCCCCGGGCCTGCCATGCCAGCCCCATCCCCAGGGCATGCTGAGACAGCAATTGAGACTGGGCATGGTGACACATGCCTGTAATCCCAGCTCTTGGGAGGCTGTAAACAGGAGGATCACTAGAGTCCGATCTAGAAGTGAGACCCTGAACAGCCTGTAGATCCTTCCCTGAAATACAAAATAAATAAATAAGATTAATTGGGTCTGATTTTCTCTGAGACCCAGTGATCATGCTAGATTCATACCCTGGACTGTCTGCTCCAGAAGCCCAGACTTTGAGTCCCTTGGCTTGGCAGCATCTGTATGTGAGGCCGGTCCTGGTTCCGAGTGCTCAGGGTCAGCAGGAGGGCATTATCCCCTGCATGTTGAAGGGTTCTGAACACCAACTGCTGTGACGTGGGAGTCACAGTGCACACAGGATCACTGGGAGCAGGCCAACCTGCCTGTCTTCCAATCAGGCATCTCAGCCAATCTGCCACAAACACTGCCTGGCCTACCTACTGAGAACTGAATAATTGGCACAGACACAAATGCCTGCTGACTTGCATGTGGTGCCCCTATTCAAATTTTAATTCTTTCATTAAACCTCAGAGCATCTTTTTTTTTTTTTTTTTTTTTTTTTTGAAAGGCTGAGATCCCACGACAATTAGACTCTTCCTACAGTACAAGGAAAGTTGTATTATTCTCCCTGCCTTGCTTATCTGGTTACATTTAAATAAAGTGGCATATTCTCAGACAATTAGAAGAAAAAGGATGAAGGAGGTTCAATTCCCTTTTCAAGGCCACCCTCAGGACCAGCCCAAGCCCAGGCCCAGCGAGTGTGTGGGAGAGTTTCTGTACTCCCCTGCACCCGCTGGATACCTGTGGACTTTCTTAAAATGTGCAGAGAACAGTCCTAACAATGGCTCCTGCTGTTCCAATAGCACGGGGCTGTGTCTTCTTGGAGATTATAGGAAGGAACCTTGAAAAATTGGACTTTTCCTGTATGCTTCCCGGTGGTAGTATCTGGCCTTCATCTTCTTACAGAGGCTCCGTAAGGTTAGGGCAGTATGGTTGGTGTGTGCCAGGAGAGAATTTTGTGTTGTTTCAATGCTCTTCTAAGCCCTTGTTAAGACAGCAGGTGACTGGAGAGGAAAGGACTGTCAATGTATGTTCTAAAAATCCTTGAAGAAGCTTAAATTAGGCAACATGGAAATGTCATTGTGAGTCTCAGAAGGTGGAGACTCAGGAACAAAGAGCTAGGATAACGGGTTTTTAAACAAAATCCATCCTCTCATTCATTCATTTAAAAAATAATTATTTATTTAAGGGTCTCACTACAGAGTTCAGACTCATAATGGTCCTCCTGTTTCAGCCCTTCTGGAGGTGGGATTATAGGAGTGCACCACCATGCCTGGTTTGGGGTTGGCAAAGCACGCCCAGGCTTCTGGGACCAGGGATCAAACTCAGGTCCTTGCCCTTGCCAGGCAGGCACTTGGATGGCTGAGCTGTCTCCCCAGCCCCCTTCATTCATTTTTATTCATTTATTCTTTTACCAAGTGGCTCTGTTAAGGTCCTAGTTAGGATCTGGCCTTTGTCTTCAATGAGTTGGAATCATTTATATGGCATGTATGGTTGTCATAGAGACCAGAAGGCAGAAGAGATTGACTGTGATAATTGCTAAGTGGCAGTAGATACCTGAACCAAAACTTGGATGGATTAGAATTTATTAGAAATGGTGTAGAGACTCTGGCACCACACGCTGTGCCAGCCTTGCTCCTGGGGCACGCTGAGCCGGTGACTGAGTCCAAGTGTGGTAGCACATGCCTGTAATCCCAGTGCTGGGGAGGCTGAAAGGAGAAGGATCACCACTAGTCTGAGCTGCATTGTGAGACCCTGAACCAAATACATAAAGGAAAAGAAAGAAAGAAAGAAAGAAAGAAAGAAAGAAAGAAAGAAAGAAAGAAAGAAAGAAAGAAAGAAAGAAAGAAGAAATGTTGTAGAGAAAAGGCAGGAGGAAGGAAAGGCTTTACAGAAGACAGGAAGAGGTAAGTGAGTCTGGAATTATAAGGAAGAACTTGTTAGGAAGATTTGTTAGGAAGAATTTGTTAAGAAATTGGGGAAAAAAGAAAGAGAAACATTCAGTCAGAGATGGACAGCTGTACAAAATATGAGGCACAACTGAAATATATAGCAAATGCTTAAATTTTAAAAATTATTACAGGAAAAGGCACATTGCCATGAATCCCTCTCAAAACATCCCGTGTGGCATGAAATCAAGTCTCTCATTGTTCTTGTCACTTTCTGAAGTGGTTGTGGAAGTTCTTTTGTCCCTAGATGTGCTGTTCTGGCAACCATGATGTGCTAAATGGATTTAAAATAATTACCTTTCATGGCCATTTTTACGTTGCAGTGTCAGGCAAAATGAATAAGATAGATGAGGACGTACCACAGTGCTGCTACAAGCCTGCCTTTTCATTGGGTCATGTTTGGTAGCAGCATTCACCATATTTTTTATCACACCTTGTAAAGACAGTAATGAAAGAAGATTTCTGGAACTGCTTCAGCACATGGCAAGAATAATGATATAAATGTGTTCAAAGTGAGGGAGAGCACTTTGAGGGGGACGAAAGGCAATGTATGTTTTATGGTAGCAATTTTTACTATCCTGGATTGACTGTAATAATTTTAAGATTTACCATATATTGCAATCAGATCTCAACAAGGGAGCATAAAAGAGCACGGGGTAAGCACAGTGTGAGTTGATATGGCTGAGCACTGGGAGCAAAGGGAGGACAGCAAAAATGAGAGCAAGGGATGGGCAGGGACCAGAGCTACAAGTCCTTTAACACCGTGGAATGCATCCCAGAGGCAAGGTTTCCAATAAAAGCTATACTTGTGCACATTATCACAACCTACATCAAGCCTTTCACCTATGAACTAAGGTCTATGGATCAAGGAGAACCCAGTGAACAGGGGATATAACATACCTATTGCCTGATCTATTCAATATACCAATACAGTGTGGGCAGGCCCAAGGCCGAGGCCCACAGCCTTGTGGCAGCCCCTAGAAATGTGCTTGCATATCCCTATCTGTTAATTGTCCACCACTGGGCATAGTTATGAAGCCACTGCAGGATACCTATATCCATCCTAACTTTCCACATTTTTCCTTCCATTCTATAAAAAGATACATCTTGCTGTCATCTGAATAGTCTGTCCTCACTCCACATATGTACTCAGCCAGTCTAATGGCCTTAATCAAAAAAGGAAATTAGATTACTCTGGCATGACCTGTTTTACTGAGATGACGCTGGCTTAGAGGGATTGCTGCTTAATTTGTAAGCACTCATAAGCCATTAGTGGAATAATCTTTTATAGAATTCTGCCTAGGACCGGTGCCAAGCTCATGAAGCCATAGTTGGTGAGAAGGGAAAGGAAATAACTGTATTTCCTGAAAATCAAGGCATTTGCTGTTTCTTAATCCTCCAATATGATTCATATTCTCCAGGAGTCTCTCTCATTATTAGCAGCAATTCTGTGATCTCACCGGCATATTTCCCAACAGCTTGTAGAAGTTTTTCTTAAGCCAACCGACAAGACTTCTTTTAAAACAGGGCCTACTCTGTTTCTCCCCACCCAAGGACATTTATTCTTTCATCAGTTTATCTCAAGTTTGGTTTGTTTGTTTGTTTTTCTTTTAGTAATAATATCCTCCTCCTTGACAAAGAAAGAAGAAAATGGGAGCTATCCATTGATCTTTCTGGTTTGTTCTTTGTTTTGTCTCTTGAACAGTAGTGTTTCTTTGTTTTATTATTTAAAAATCTTTTTGCTTTTTGAGAAAGGGTCTCACTAGGTAGGTCAGACCTGACTTGACCTCACTTTGTAGCCTGTGTTGGTCTGAAACTCACAATGATCCTCCTGCCTCAGCCTTCAAGTGCTGGATTTTACAGACCTGTACCACCATGCCCCGTCAGCTGTTAAGTGTTCTTAGTAGGTGTGATTTTTTTCCAAACATTGACTTGTTAAGAACATTAGCTCCCATACTGTGTATATTTTGTTTCAATATTTTCCATTCCCCAACATCCAAAGTGCACAGGACAAGTCCTTCCAAAGAGACAACTGATGGTCTTAGAAGCCACACATTTGAACTAAGTTGGCAACACTTGGTGCCTTAAGGATGTGGGAATTCTCGCAGAGTGAATACATCATGAAGAAATCTGCAGGGGCAAGTCTTGCAGATCAGCCTTGATGGGAGAGAGCCCTTGAACACATTCACGTCTGTAAAATTCCACTCGCATAAGGCTCTGTCATATTACTTGAGTAAAAGACAAATTTAGAATTGAAAAACCAAATTACCTCTATGGACCTCTTAATTTATAAAATAAGTAATTCTGATAACTTTTAAGGATCCAATTAGAAAGTTCTACAGATCCAGAAAGCTAGAGGGAAGAAGAATTAAAATTCATGGGCTAGACATTCTTCCAGAATCATAATGCCTGTGATCCCATTTAGCGCAGATATCCAGCTGAGGAGCTGATGTCCGTGGCAGGTAAGGAAGATGAAAGTCACCAATACTACCTGCTTTATTCAAAGTTACAGCATCATCAATCATAAATAAGGAGCAGAGCAGGTATTCAAATATTAATCCACGTACATCACTGATTCTCAACTGGGGGCAATTTTGTCCCCTAGTAGATATTTCCTAATTTCTAGAGATTTTTGTGGTTGTCATACTATGGTGTTACTACTGGCATCTAGAGAGTAGAAGCCCCCTTTGGGGCTATATGTGTTTCTTCTTCTTTGTGACACGAAGTTCTTTGATAAAAAAAAAACCTTTGTGTGTAGCAATGACTAATTACTGTTTTTTTTGAATTTGACAAATGACTAAGCACCTAAGTTTGCTGTCTGCATTGAATGAGATCGCAGGCATTATAATTCTAGACAAATGTCTAAGAGTTGGTTGCTGAATATCGCAAAATGCACAAGACAGCCGTCCACCAGAAAAAAGCTGGTCCAAAATGTCAATAGCACTCAGGCTGAGAAACCCTACTCTACATAGTACACATAAGCAATACACAGAAAATCTTTGTTACTTGTCAAATTAGAAAAAAAAAGTAATTAGTCATCGCTACACACAAGGGTTTCTATCACAGGACTTCCAGTCACAGAGAACAAACATGTATAGCCGAAAGGGAAGTGACTGTGGTTAAGCCTGAGAAGTTTCCAGTGTTCCACAATATGTCTGAATTTATGTGACAGAGCAGGAAAGTTTCAAGGGCTTTCCCACCAATATCTGAATAAACTATTGGCCCTAGCAGAGTCATCATGCTTCATCGTGTGGCTTCACATAGCCACTCACTCAATGTTCATGTCACAAGTATGAGAGTCCTACCTGGAAAAGCATGACCTCATGTGGCAGGAAAAAATGGCTCAGTCTTTCAGCTAAACTACATACTCCAGGATTTTTCATATATAATATTTCAAAAGAGAAGAGAAATATGAGTAAAATATGAGGAAAGACCTCAAAATCATCTACTATGGCCATTTTATCTTAGAAATATGAAAATGAAGACCTAGAGAGTTCAGTGACTTGCTAAAACCACACGGAAATAAAGGTTCATCCCCAAATATCACACTGCATAAGAAGCACTAACTAAATAATAGCTTCTTGAGAAAATAAATATATTAGCCCAAAATTCTCGTTCTCTTGATATGTAGCCCAGTGTTCTTTCCTCAGCTCCTCTCCGCTTTGTGGCAGACCCTTGAAAGGTCCATACCCAACAGCCACTTTCATACAGAGCCTTGACTTGGTACAGAGCCTTGACTTTGTTCTGATATCAGGCAGAACACAAAGTGCTCTGGGAGGCAGGACGCATCTTTCTCTAGGTAATGAATCATGAAAGCTAGCCATGGTGACCTCATTTCTACTTCTCAGTGGCTGATTTAGAAAAGTACACGTAATGTAGTGGTGCCCAGTGAGATGTAAGACAGTGAGTCTTCATGAGTCTTCATGACAAGGAGGCTGCCTACCCAGATACCCCCCGTGAAATCAGGGCTAAGAGGCCACAGTGCCCGAAGCTATTGCGGGGCACCATTTGTCAGCCAAAGGCCAACAATTCAGCACACCATGGATTTAAAAATCAAAAGAGAGAAAGGTCTGGGTCTATGATAATATGGAGCTATTAATTCAACCTTGAGACTATCTACAGAGTGTCTTTTTGATAAATGATATAACAAATATCTATAAGATTTAAAGCACTGCTAAGTGAGGTTTTTATTGCTTGTACCAAAACATAACCTAACTAGTACAGATTGGATGCACTGGGTAATGAAATTACTTTAAAGATATCTTCTTGCTCCATTTAATCTTTAACATTTGGTCCTTCTACTTCCCCATGTGAAAGTTAATCACTATTTGGGGTGAATGTGATAGAGGAAATAGGTATAGGATAGGAGGGATTATATGGACTATCAAATCCTATGAACATGAACTTCTATAATACCAGGATAGCTTCAGGTTGTTTTTAGGAGGAACAGGCTTGGAATTCACTGCCATGATGCAAGCAAATTCGCAAGCAATACTCTACCCCTTCCTAACTGCAGTCTTGAGATACTTTGAGTCCTATATCCTCATGGATAAAACTGGGATAATTTGTACAAGAAGTAAGTGAAGTATGAAGCACTTAGGAGGGTGCTGTTATAATTTATGTCAAAATGTCTCCCCAAATTTTTGTGTGCTCAGAGCTTGTTTTGGGGAGGCGATTAGATCCCAAGTTCTCTAACTGTACCAGTGGATTGGTCCACTGGATGATTATGATCTAATGGCGTCATTGGGAGGTAATGGAAGTGGAGGGGGACAGCTACAGGAAGTGGATCACAGGGTCGCTAACCTGGGGAACATAGTCAGCCTGGCACCCCTTCCTCTCTTTTTTTCTCTATCTCTGTCTGTCTCTTTCTGCCTGTCTCTCTGTCTCTGTCTGTCTTTGTCTCTGTCTCTGTCTCACTGTCTCTCACTGTCTCTCTCTGTCTCTCTCTCTGTCTCTCTCTCTGTCTCTCTCTCTCTCTCTCTCTCTCTCTGTCTCCCTCTCCCCTCTTTCTCTCTCCTCCTCTCCAGCTGCTGTGAGCTTTCCTCTTCTATACTCTTCCACCATAGCATTTATCCCTCCTTACAGGCTTAAAACAATGGAGCCAAGTGAAGCCAACTGACCCTGGAATAAAACCTCTGAGATTGTGATCTAAAATAATCCTTTTGCTCTTTACACTGCTTTTGTCAAGTGCATTGTTGTAGTGATGGAAAGATGACTATCACAAGGACCTTGCACAAAGTAAAGGCTTACTCTGTGGAATAATTAATGTGCAGCCACTGGGTGCTCTGTCTTGGAGTAACTAGTCATCTATTTACAATGGAAACTACTAGAAAAGAGTGGACCATCAGTTAGAGATTTAGTAGCAAATGAAACCACTTGACCCAGCTTAAGCAGAAGAGATTTATTAGTGACTATTTAGAAAGCCTGGGAAGATGAAATTATGGCTCCAGAAATAACTTACAATCATATCAGAGAACCACACTGGGGAGAAACAGCTGCTGCATGGCCAGGCAGATACCAGCTCAGCACACACATAGTGTCTGGACATCTCCTGTAAAACCTCTACCTCTAATGCCACTAAACATGGGTACCCTTGTGGCCATCATGAGTGGATTTCATGGCCCCCTTCTTGGTGTCACTAGCCTCCAAAAAAGTCCTAGTGTCTCTGATTAATGGAATGCTGAGTCTGGATCTCTGCTATAGAAGAAATTGAAAAGGTAAATTTGGGGACTTTGTCTTGAATCAGATGGGCCAAAAAGGTAGAACTGAGCTAAGTTTGTAAACTAAAGATACCTTGACTACTGAAGGATAAAACTCATGACAGCGTTATCTTGATGTTATCAGGGAAAAGGAAGAGAAAATGAAAGGCTTCAGTCTTGCAGTGATGAAAACTGGCTTACCTACCTGGTGTCCTCAACATTACTCCAAGGATGATGTTTGAGAAACACTACCCTGATCATGTCACTCCTGTATTCAGGGGTCTTGATAGCAGGCTGGTCAACGAAGCTCTTCATTCCTGGCCCCTACTAACCTTCTTGCTTCTTTTCCTGCCATATCCTTTATATTCTCTGCTATAAAGCCACATAGCTCAATCACAAGAACCTTATGTAGTGGGCTTGCAGTAAATAATTACTCAATGAGTGAGTAAACAAAGCTCTAGCATTGAGATTGAAACTTTCCCTAAGTTCTTTGAACTCAACAGAACTTTATACACACTGGAATTGAGGGACACAATTTCCAGAGATGGAAGAAACCAAAGGAATGAGGGCCATTGCAATAGTTTTGCTGGTCAGGGAAGCCTGACAGACATGGAGCTAAGTGGACAGAAACTTGAACAATTGGACATGAGAGAGTGAGCTGTAGTATCTGGGGAAGTTTTCAGAGCCTTTCTCTTCTTGCAGACTACTGGCCTAGTGGCTAATGTGTCTAACCCTCACATCCAGAAGACCTTTTAGAGATTTGTTTTCATTTCTGATACAATGTAGATACCAGGGAGATCCTGATGCTTCTGTAATTAAGTTGACCTGAAAAATCCACTCTCAGTGTCTGTGGCAGTTCAAGTCCCTTCCATCTCTTCCTGGGGGCTTGTAACATTCCTAAGATAAGTCCCAGATTGGCATCTTATTTCCATAAACGTGTGATCTCCAAGTTGACCTAGGTATAAAAAGAAGTCCCTTTTTACAAATGTTTCATGTGACCTCAGGCACAATAATAATTGGATTTTACTAATGGCTGAAAAATTTGCAAAGAAAAGCTCAAAGTTATCTGTCTCTCTAGAGTACCAAACAAAAGCAATAAACATGTGCGTTTGTCTATTTAAAATGTTTTCTGGCCAATCCACTCGAGGGATTCTCCACTGGTCCTTCTCCCCAGAGGGCACTTCACACCATCTTCACAGTTTTTCTCACCGCCCCAACAGATCCTCAAAGTATTTCTGCAAACATGTCAACCAGGAGCAAACTCAAGGTGCCAACTGTTGATCTCCTTTTTCATTTCCTTACATCTAAGAAGAGCGAATCACCATATCAGTTCTAACAAAGGAACCATGAGGAGGGTCATTGAAGGCAGTCTTTTTTTTATATATTTGTTACAGGATCTCACTATGCAGCTTGGACTTCCTGTGTTGGGATTATAGGCACGTGAGACCAGACTCAGTCACTGGCTCAGGGCACCTCAGGGTGGGGCCGGTGTGCCATGCAGTGCCAGGAATCAATCCTCCTGTCTCTGTGCTTGCCAGAGCAGGCACTTAGTTCACTGAGCTATCTCACCAGCCCTTGAAGGCAGTCTTGGAGAATCAGTCTAGAGCAAAGCTTTGCAGGGAAGGGTAATGGGAATTAGCAAGGCAAGAAAAGAGGTGACATAATCATGAATCTTAGCAAATGTAGCTAATAATGAACACACATGTGGGGAGGTGAGGCTGGAGATCAGGCAGAAACAGCCCAGGAAGAGTGGCACCAGCTATGAGGTTTTAATTGCATTCAGAAAGCAATGTGGAATCAGTGAAAGATTTTGAAAGGTGACACAAACAGATTTTTACTTTTTGAAACTGCCTGCAAGTTCTCCCTTGGGAAGAGACTGTGAAAAGGAAGAGAGCCTGAGGGCAGGGAGCCTGTGGCTCAAGAAGGGAAATTGCGAGCCCGGAAATGAGAAGGTGATGGCGAGGGAGCGATGCAGAGCGGAGACCAGTGCAACCTGGTGACTGGCGTGGGGGCGGGGTAGTGTGATGAAGGACTGACAGGATGCAAGGGGCACAAGGAGGATTCCACAAGGAGAACTGAAAGCTTCCAGCTGGGCAGCTGGTGAGTAGTGTGACCATCTGTCGGGAGGTAGGCACAGGAAAAGGCCACAGAGGTTTGGGGAAACCAGCGGACAGATTCCTGTAGTCTTCTTGTGCTACCAACAAGTTCACTTGATGGGATCCAGGCAGGTGAAGCACTTACACCTCCCCCGTCCATGTCAGCTGCAGGAGGGACTCACCCTGAGCCCTGTGCCAACTGCAGCTGGGTGTCTTTGGAGCACCTCCACACCCCACCTGATAGCTGCTGGTCTGTGGCCTCACCACAGAGAGGAGAACTGAAAACAGTTAGGGCTGCGGCCCAAGAAGGACACAGCTGAATCAAATGAAGAAAGAAGACACAGAAGCACTGAGGGGACTCTGAGCTGTTTAATGCCTGGGTGATTCCAGGCAATTCTTTTACCCTTTCTGAGTCTAGATTCTCTATCGACAACTTAGTGGTGGGGAGCAATACTTAATTTCAGATATGCAGTTTAAGGATTTCACATATATGTGGAAATGGTTCTCAAAATCCTAGAGTGGATTAGATAAACTGACATTCCCCACTTTCCCCAATCTCTCTCCAGGAAGATGGGAGTCGGTCACAGTTACGGTATTTAGAGAAGTTTCGGTTCATTTAGGTTGACTCAGAGTCCCTTTGTGGTAAAAATTGGACTTGAGGGAGAATGTACCGTACTATAATAATGTCAAGGTTAGTGTTTCATAACACGTAGGATCAAAGTCATCCTAGTTGGAGGGACTATGTGTTACTCTAAATGGTGTGGTCTTCATAAGAAAAGTGTTTCTACTGACCTTTGCCTTAAGACTAACCAGGAGTGTTTCTACTGACCTTTGCCTTAAGACTAACCAGGAGGAAGGAGGGCTCATCATTACTGATAGAGAAATTCAGCTACAGTCTAGTTCTCACACATGCACAGCCTCATTCTGCACTGAGAGAAACGCTCTCTCTTGATGGACCAGGAGGCTCTGCGGAAGAGTACCCATAAGATAAGCACCATATAATTCCATCATGATTTAAGGAGTCAGGATTATGTTATGGAGCCACATTCTTTACTACCATAGCAGCAGCTGAGCCAGATTCAGGTCTTTGTTGCTTCCCAGTCTGGGCTATATCTGACTCCATTCCTCTCAAAGCTTCCTCCCTACCCCCAACACAGGTGCACACATATGCACCATTACACACACACACACACACACACACACACACATGTATTCTGCCACCACTGCCATCACCACCACATACAACACCCATGTTCCAATCCATCAACTGAAAATGGTCTTGCTGAGGAAATGTGACAGCACCAAATGCCTTTCTGGGCAGTGCCCAGTGCTGGCTGAGGAGAGGAGGAACATGAGCAGGTCCTGCCAGGGAAGCCTCTAGTGTGGTGAGCAGACAGTTCCAGAGGCCTGTGGACTTGGTCCCCAGTGTATCTAGGTTTACAGTTTAGGGTCCTTCTACAAAATGCCAACAGTCCTCCCTACTCCTGGGAAGTGGGTACCTGGGAAGATGCCACATTCCCAGGATTTTCTAGGATGTCACATCTGAAGGCCCTGTTGGGAGAGGGAGCATGTTTAGAGTCCTCGCAGAAAAGTAGCTCTAGATGCCTCAGTTATCCCTCATCTCCCTGCCTGTCTGCCTACCATCCTGAGTGTGGGTTGAGACTCAGCTGTTGGAGACAGTGACCGCTAGTGACCCAGCTGCACATGATGGTGGCCAGCTGCCAGCTGGCTCCCTCCTGAAGCCTCCCAGCTGGCAGCAGTTCCAAAGTCAGACAAGCCACGGCTCCTGGGCTGTCTCAGGGGATGATAAGTACAGTGCCTGCATGCAAAACTGTCTTCTATGGCACACGAAGATGACAAACTAGGTCCAGGCAGGACTTCCTAAAGGTCTGCAGGTCTCAGGCCAGCTGGTGCATCTAGAATATAAAAAACAGAACAAGCAAAGCTTACCCCTCCAGCTGAAGCACACAGAGCAACAGTTCACAAAGCTGTTTCCTGTCTGTCCTGTGTGCATCCCAACCCAAAGAGGGGCTCTCCCCATTCAAACCCCGAGCAGCCGGCTCAGACTCTCTGCTCCTTAGTTACTGTCTTTGTGAGAAGGAGAGAAGAAGAGTGCTTCTGTCACTTTCTAGCTTGTGCCCTTGGACACTGTGTCTAGTTTAATTTAATTGTCCTTCAATTTTCTTACTGTTCAAATGAAGTTAAAAATAGAACCAGTCTCATGGGATAGGGTGAGAAAATTAAATAAGTTAATCTACCTAGAAGCACTTATAACAATGGCTGGCTACAGAGAAGGTACACAGTAAATGCTCGCAACTTTTATGAATTCTGTTGTTCTATGAGTCACAGGAATGTTATGAGGGCTAATAAAAGCAGCCAGCATTTACTGTGCATTGACCGTGTCTGGCACTGGGCTCATGTTTTATAGAAATTACCTCCTGGGTAATGTTGAGAACTTGCTGAATGCAAAACCTAGCACAGTCACTCATCACCATTATAATTCACCCCTCCCTGGTCTACAGAAGAGAAAACAGCTCAGAGGTGTAGTGGTCCACCCAAAACCACGAAGCTAATAAGTATAAGGTGCTTATAGTTGAATCCAGGTTTTCTGAGAAACATCTCTGTGGTCTTATAACCCTTACCTTCTCCTCCTCTTGTCTCCTCCTTAAGTCCCTTGCTATTTGCTCCATAGCTAAAACTGGCTTCCCTTCAAGGAATTTTCCAGAGACACATCTGCCGCTCCATATTGATAGGTCTGTGCTGTTCTGCACACAGCTATTCGCAGGCACTGTGCTAGGAAGGGCCAAGCTTGCTTTCTGATGGCTTAGAATTAGGTCCCAGAAACCATGGATAAGTGGAAGGGATAAGAGGGGGTTACAGATATTTCCAGGGACAGTCTTGACCCCAACTCCAGCTTTGCATTCTCTAAGAATGAGATGGGGGTCATAGATGACCCTGGGGCTCACACTTGGTGCCTTTTCCAGTTCTACCCTTCTGCTTGAATGTCCATCTGCTGGGATCTGGGAGGAAAGCCTCCCAGAAAAGAGCTCTACATCCTCCTTAAGTTGAATAAATGCGGTCTACAACTAGCAATAGCCAGCACAGGGGTGAGAGGTGTTTGCCTGTGTGTTACATCTCAAACGCAAGGTTTTGCTGAAGACATGACTTCTCCTCTGTGAGTAAGTCACTTCCTCTCCCGAGGTCAGTTTCCTCTGTAACACTGAAACAGTAAGAGTCATCTGGTCAAGCTACACTGAGGACTGAAGGAGAGAATGGGTGTCAGAACACAGCGCATGGCACCCATCGCACGAGAAGGAGAAGTTAAGACATGAGTGGACAGGCGGGTGAAATCCATCAGCTTGCAGAACTCAGGTAGTTCACAGCTCAGCGAGCATGACATGATGTGGGGTTAAGTGGGTGGAGAATACAGAGTATGAACCCTGGACCCTCACTGAAGAACATACCCACGTGCCCAAAGCAGATGGCTCCAGCCCAAAGAAGGATATTTTTTTCCTTAGATGTTACAATTCATCTAAGACATAGAAGACAGAAAAGCTGTGTGGTAGAAGGCACAAGATTGCAGGCAGGGGAGACACGTGCAGGGAAGTGACTGAGCAATGACGAAGCTGTCTCCATATTGGATGACCAAGTATCCATGGCCTTAGCTGGCCCTTCTCAAGAAACAGGCACAAACTGGGCAGGACCCAGGAGCAGCAGTGGGCAAGAGCTGCCGTGTTCATGAGAGGCAATGGCTGTCTCCAGAAGGCTTGCTGACTGGCCATTAGACATGGATATTATTAAAAATCATTTAAACTTAAATTAAGCAAATTATATTAACCTCAATGATAAACACTCAAAATTCCTTACTTTCTAATTATTTTACTGTAATTCACTACTATCTATATCCTAGTGTATCTGTCCGATGGAAATACTGTCTTGTGGCATCTCTACACCATCTCTCCTGGTGTCTTTTTTGGATCATGTTACATTGTACCTCAGAATCATTGTGTAGTGTTTCTGCCCACAGGGAGTGGCAAAGCTACAAATTGTCATCCCCTCCTGTCCTGGGGAGCCACTTATTAAATGTTTATCAGACACCTCAGACAAAGAACCTCCCCTATATTCAATACCTCTAGAAGAATTTGGTTTCATGAAACTTTGACTTGTACTGTCTCATACTTAGATTATATTGCTGACGAAATCCCTTACCGTAACTTTAGCTGTGCTCACAGAATGCTCATGGAGTGCTTCATTACAATCCCAGGACTGTCGAAAGGACGCGTGTTATGAGTCATGCAATACAGTGTCTTCATGAAACATGCTACTAGAGGGACGTTACATAGGAAAAGGCTAAAAGAAGAATATAGACTCACAGTCATTTTCTTGTCCTCACAACCTTCAGACTGCTTCTGCCAGAATTCAGTCCAATTACTAAGTATCTCATGGCACCACCACCCAGGCGCTGGGCCATAGGGAGAAGAAAGAACACACGTTCTCCTGTTTGCAATGTGATAAGGCGAATGCTCACGCTCATCATCACATTGAGGTCTCTGTTCACCTTTCTATTTTAAATTATAAGTCCCCAACAAGCCTCACTCCCTTTACTCTTTTGAAATAAAATTAGACTCTACTAGAATTAAAAAAAATATTTTCAAAGACACTATAAAGAAAATAAAAAGGACAACCTACAGAATGGGAGAAGATATTTACAAATCACTTACCTGAAGGGTCAGGTCTCTGTCTCTCTCTCTCTCTCTCTCTCTCTCTCTCTCTCTATATATATATATATATATATATATATATATTCCTACTGATCACCCATAAAAGGACAAATAATATCTTAAATGGAAAGAATACATGAATAAATATTTCTCCAATGACAGAAAATATACAAATGCCTATAAGGGTGTGAAAGATGCTTAGAATTACTAGCCATCAGGGAAATGCAAACCACAGCCACAATGAGACATCATCCGTACATTAGACTGACCATTTTAAAAAAAAGTTTTGAAAAAAAATAAAATAAATAAAATAAAATAAAATAAATAAAAATAAAAATAAAAATAAAAAAGTTTTGGTGAGGATATGGAAGAGTTTGGAATCATTCTACATTGTTATGGGGAATTTATGGTGGTGCAGCCACTTTAGGAAAGCTTGCCCATCCTCAGAATGTTCAAGACAGAGTTGCAGTGTGACCCAGCAATTCTATTCCTAGGTATATACTCAAGAAAACTGAAAAAATGCTCACACAAAAACTTGTGCCCAAATATTTATAGCAGCATAAAATGCCCATTAAATGTATTAACCAATGCATGGATAAACTGGATATATTGATACAGTAGAATATTATTCAGTTATATATAGGCATAGGGTACTGATAACATGCTATGTAGCATGAATGAAACTCCGTATCTTGCTAAGTCAAATAAGCTAAGACACAAAAGGTCACATATTATATGACCGCACTTAGGATTCCATTTACACAAAATGTACAGAATGGGCCAATTTACTGATACAGAGATTAATTGTTTTATGAGTTTAGAAGTTGAGGGGAAGTGGGGAGTGACTAAAATGGAAATAAGCTTTCTTTTTAATGTGAGGAAAATGTTTTCAACTTGCATCAGTGGGGCTGGGGAGATGGCTCAGTGAAATAAGTGCTTCCCTGGCAAGCGCAAGGGCCTGAGTTCAACCCCCAGTTCCACCAAAAAAGAAAAGAAAAGAAAGAGCAAATTGCATCAGTGCTTGCACTTAACCCCCTTTTATTTTCCACACAGCATTTGTTACTAATCTCTAACAAGTTATGCAAAGCACTTGATCTTCATAATTATTTGCTGTCTCTTCTCTCTAGCATGCAAGTTCACAAGAGCAAGCATTTGGAGTTGGTTTGTTCTGATGCATGCAGTAGTTCCTGCACAAAGAAAGCCATTCATAAAATATTTAAAAATATTTATTGATAATACATTAGAATGCACATTAGGGAAAATTTAGTAGTCAGTTGCAGAGATCTTTGAAGGTACTGCTCTGCCTTGCCCACCACTGCCTTGCAATTTGGTCCTATTTTGTTTCCTCCTCTTTTTTCTTTTTCTTTTCTTTCTTTCTTGTTTTTTTTTTTTTTTTGTTTGTTTGTTTGTTTTTGTTTTTTTTTTTGGTGGAACCAAGGATTGAACTCAGGCCCTTGCACTTGCCAAGGAAGTGCTTATTCCACAGAGCCATCTCCCTGGCCCTGTTTCCTCCTCTTTGATTTCCACAAGATTGTCTCTTTTCTCCAGACTTTAGCTTGCTAGCTTTGACCAAATCTCTGGGCCTTACAAGGAGCCCAGTTCAGATACTGACGGTAAAAGTGACCAATAGGATTGGTTTGTCCTGTCCTAGCATCTCCTGTTAATGGTTTGTGTAATTCTGTATTTGTCTTTCTGCTCAGAGTTTTTATGGCCTTGTTTTATAGAACTTCATGGCAATATCTGAACAAGGAAGAGCATAGTTTAGAAGAGGAGCAGCAAGAACTCATGTTTCGCTCTCACTTCTGCTAGACACTGTGCTTAATCTTTCTCTGCAACCCTAGAAGGTATGGTCCATTTTTATAAATGGGGGCTCTCAGAAAAGTGATTCTTGTGCTTTCTTCTTTCCAACTGAAAAATCTGAAATTCCACTGCAGTTCTCTAGTTTCCAGATTTGATTTTCAAGGTCCAATCTGAAATAGAAAATATGAGGAATATATCACTAATCCTCTCCCCTATTCTAATCATTAGGAACTCCATGGAGACTAAAATCTACTAATAAAAGTGGTCTGATGAGTCCCAGCAGAGCTTAGGTGGTCTCCAAGGGTTCGAACACTATGAGTGGCTGCTGCTCAGGGCCATTCACTCAGCTTGACTGGGGTGGGTGACTTGATGCTGAGACATGCAGAGGGACTCTGGCCCACAGAACACCAGTGCTCAGTGATCTGTCACTGCGTCCTGCATAGGAGGAATCCCTTTTTATGGGGATCATTTTAACCTCCTGATGTCTTGCCTGAGCACACACTAGAAGTAGAAACAAAGATGGGACTTTGAGAACAAATTAAATAAGTATTCACCTTCATCCCGCAGACGACATGACGTGATGTTCGGTGCTAACGGAAGTCTCACCAACTTTCAGTCCCATCCCACATTTCTTCTTTTTTGTCTTGCTCAGCTGGCTGGCAATGAATCTGCTGAAGCCTCCATTTGCAGAATCAGCCTCCTTCTCACATCACTTCCCACTTTTGACAAGAGACAAAGACATAATCAGTAGCCTCTGTGTTCCCTCCTGTCTTAACAACATTCTTCACTGCTGGAACAAAATATCCCAGAACTGCAAGTTACAGGAGAGGAGATGGCTATTTTGGTTGACACATTTCAGTCCATAGTTGGTTAGCTCAAGGCAGGAAGGCACAGTAGAAGTGCCTGGGTAGAACAAAGCTGCTTGGGGCATGGAAGCCAGGAAACAGGGAAGGGGAAGCCAGGGAGGGAGACCTTCAAAGCCCCACCCCCAGGGACCCACCCCTGCAAATGGGCCTCTGTCTCAACAGCACATTTACCAATAAACTCATCAGTAAATGAATGCATCCATGAGTGTAGCACCCCATAATCCAATCAGCTCCCCAAAGTCGCATCTCTACATGAATGAGGTTTGGGAGGACCTTGTCCATCTAAACCATAATGCCTTCCTGGATCTTATGAGACTGACAACTAGTCATATTCTAACATATATTCTATGTGTTTTCCTATGTCTTAAAAAACCTTTGGTAAGAACCATTTTTAAACGTTGCATAACAACTACTTCTGGCTGGGAGGCAATCCAGCTGCTTCCCTAATCATAGGAGATTTGGTGGGGAATCAATAAACCAGCAAAAGCTACTGAGCTCTGAATAAGCTGGACCCCACTGCTCGGTGAGGCATCACGATAGTTTCCTAGCCTCAAAACCTGTAGGTTCCCATGACTCCCACCACCAGAAACACAAACAGTTTAGCAATCATAATGCAGGCTTTAGAGATAGATTTGGAGTTAAATTCTAGCTCTAACACTTGCCTAGACATAGGTCCAGTCTATCAAGATAGGATAAGCAATGCAACAAAACTTGGCAATGTAAAGCAAAAGATTTATTTTCATCACAATACATATTCAGCATAGTTTAGTGGAAGCTAGTGATCCATAAAGTCACTCAAAGGCCCATCCATCTAATGATGTCACCATCACAATATACAGTCTTCAGGGATCCTAAGACCTACATCATCTCTTAGTTTTCTCTTTGTGGTACTGGAGATTGAACCCATGGCTTTGAGGCTAAACAAGTACTCTACCACTGAGCTACATCCCCAGCCCCTGACACTAAGACTCAGAAAAGAGGGAGGAAGGGTCACTGTTGAGTTCTTAGCCATTCTATCTCAGAAATGACACAATGCCATTCCTATGTGTTATCAATTGGCTGAAATTAACCATATGGTCCTGCCTACATCAAGGGCTTAGAAAAAGTGATCTAAATTACCAGGAATAGAGAGAGAACTGCACATGGGTGAACAAATCTGCTACAACCAGGCACACAGTATCTGACATTGCTGTATAATGACTGTGTCATGGTTTGTGGGTTTTGCAAGGTAAACAATGTAATGCAGGACACATTTTATAAGGAATCCCCCAAGAATCATAGACAATAACTGCAGGAAATCAATCTATACACTAAATACTAGAGACTTCAGCTGAGGGCCTAGATTCTAATATACTGTGTGAGTTCAGATAAAAATCTAGAACGCATAACAGTGCCTCCCACAGTGCCTAGAGCCCACACCAAAGTCTCATGCAGGTCTGCTTCATGGATCTGTGTGGGAAAGGCCCAAAGGTCAGTGATGGAAGCTAGAAAGTCTATGCCAGTGAGGTGAAGGATCTGTGCTAGCAGGCTGAGGGATCTGAACTGGAGCTAGGAAGCAACGCTCAATGTAAGCACCAAAGCTCCCCGCAAAAAGTAGCACAGTCATCCTCAGCAACAGTGAGGTCCTGAGCTCCTCCAGCGATAAGTAAAGCTGAGTTCCCATCTGAAAAGTCAATGGGACAAGCTTCTCCACGAGGCTGAGCAGAGCACCATTTTCCCCTCCAGAGCCAGGAAGCGATGCTTAAGATGAGGACCTGAGTTCTTCCAAAGTTCATTGGGAAAGCCACCATGACAAGGTCCTCCAGCAGAACAGCTCAAGAGAACTAGCAGCTTCCACCAGCTTCTCTAGACAGCAGCCCTAACAGCATTTTAGCAGCTTCTCCTATTCTGCCTTTTATGCTGCTTGCAACAACCCTCAGGAGGGCCTCCCACACCCAGTACCGCCTAGTTCAATTCAGCTAGGTGTAAGAAGTTGACCACCAGTTAGAAATCCACTATAGACTATTTCCTTTCAAGGTTCCTGCAAGCCCAAGAGGTCAAGGGTCCACTGCTCTGTAGTTTGTGTCACACCCATCAGAAGACCCTATTCCCCCTCCTTCCTCATCCGAAGTCCCATCCGCCATGAACTGGATCAGTTTTCTAGGCAGGGCTTCTACCCAGGACGCTTCTGCCTGGCCAGTCCTACCCGACTGTCCTCCCTGGCTTTCCATCTCCATCTCCAGGCTTGATCCCTATTCTGAGATGAAATCTGTCAGATCAGATCCAGCTCTTGCCAGTTCTCAAGAGCATTTAATCAACATTTTTGGCAATGGCGTAATCTTGGACTTGAAGCATTCTCAGGGCCTCAGGCTAAAAACTTATCCAGTCACAATAAGTGTACTGATGAAGATAAATAAACTTAACCTGACTTAAGGAAGGGATTGTGATGTGTAGAAAAGAATTATGTACAACATGGGGCCAGTGAGATAGCTCAGCTGTCTAAAGCACCTGCTTAGGCAAGCTTAGGGACTGTCTTTTGATCCCTGGCAGCACATACTGCACCAGTCCCACTCCCAGGGAGGGCTTAGCTGGCCACAAAAAAAAAAAAAAAAGAAAGAAAGAAAAAGAATTATGTATAACAATGCTCACTGAAGCATTGTTTCTAATAACAAAACATAGAGAATAACCTAAATACCCAGCAAAGGGAAATGTTTATAAATGTGAATCAAGTATATTTTGGATGTGTTCATTCTGCCTATCAAATTTGTCAGGATAAACACAAAGAGACTGCCAGATAATTTATTGCGAGAGAGTTTGTGGGGAGTTTCCCTGGCCCTATAGGTCACAGTGTTGCCTGCTTTTATTTCGTCCCTCCTATGATTACACTTTCCCAAGTGGCCTTTTATTGGCTCATTTTGGAACCGTTCTATTGGGATGCCTTTCTGAGCAGTGGGGTTCAGCTTATTCATAGCTCAACAACTTTTGTTGGCTTACTGATCCCCAGGCAAAGCTGCTATGATTAGGAAAGCAGCTGGATCTCCTCCCAGCCAGAGGTAGTTATTACACAACCTTTAAAAATGGTACTTACCAAGAGTCTTTTAAGACATAGGAAAACACATAGAATATATGTTATAAAAATTATAAAGTTGGCTCTATAGCCTGACACATGCTGTAACACAGATGAACCTTGAAGATACAGTATTAAATGAAATCAACCAATCAAAAGGTACAAATACTGTATGACTCCACTTTTTTTGATTGCTGAAGTAGTCACAATCATAGAGACTGAAAGTTGACTGATGATTGCCAGGGCCTGGGGTAGTTATTGTTTAAAGGTTATATAGTTTCAGTTTTTCAAGATAAATAAAGGTCTAGAGATGGATGGATGGTTGCACAATATGAATGTACATAGTACTTCTGAACTATACACTTAAGATGATTAAAATAATAAATTTGTTCAGCATATTTCACCACAATTTTAAAATTTGAATCTATAATGTCATCACAAATATGTGAATGTGGGTGGTGTATGTGTAGTGTGGATGTGGGTCTAGGGCTCTGCTTTTGGTAATAGGGATAAGATACTGTCATTTCTTCCCAAATATTCTTCCACTAGCCAGTGATAAGGAAAAAAAATCCAGCTTTTCATCTATTTTGAAAATACGCTGGTATTGGAACACAGGGATGCTTGTTCACTTACACATTGTCGACCACTGCTTCTGCACACCAATCTCGGAGTGGGGGAGTCGCAATGAGACAATCCAGTTTATTCAAAGCTTGACATATTTACTACCTGACCTTTTACAGAAAAACTTTGCCCTCTGTCTGAGGGCACTAAGAGCACACATGGAGACCAGAAGAATGATCAAAAGTTTTCTGTGAGTTCCAAACCCCATATTTCAAACCAGAGTCCATGGAGTTGAAGATTCCAGAGTTGGCATTCTGCCCGCTATTTTTCTCAAAACTTTTAACTGGCTCAAAATACTTATTGTAGGCTTGAAAACTACCTTTGTGGCTACCCTGTGCCCTAGACAAGAGAGACCAAAGAGAAAGGAGGTCTCCTTTTATTACCTGAAACTTGGAACATAACAAAAGAAAAAGAGGATGTGACAGTTGCAAACATACACAAATTTTAAAAATCTAAACGCTATGTACCAATAAACTCATTGTAATACTTGTAAATTGTGGAATTGTGTATAATTTTTAAATTCTTACCTATAATTTTTTTTTATGATTTGCTATAATGAGTATATACTGATTTTCTTTTTCTTTCTTTCTTTCTTTCTTTCTTTCTTTCTTTCTTTCTTTCTCTCTTTCTTTCTTCTTTCTCTTTTAATATATTTAGTACAGTGTCTACAAGATCTCACTATGTAGATCAGACTCACAGTGATTCTCCTGTTTTCAGGCTCCCAAGCACTGGGATTACAGGCACAGGCCACCACGCCCAGTCTCAGTCGATGGCTCAGCAAGCTGACTGCTGAACCCTGACAGCTGCTGTCTGCCTAAGCAGGCACTTTAACCCACTGAGCTATCTGGTCGGCCCTACATTGATTTTCTAATAAGAAAATTGTTATTTTAAATTTCAAAACATTATTATTCTTAAAAGGGTAGATTAAAACTGAGAGCAAATCACACAGGAGACATTTTGACAGGGTCAGAAATCTGGGTAATGTTTGGCCAGCATACATTTGTTTTCCTGACTGAAACTCTTCGCAGAAAGAACTGAAATCTGGCAAGCCCAATATTTTTCTGACCTGCTCAGCCACATGACCCATAAATTGCATTTTTGCTGGTACTCCTGCCCCCTGGGAAAGCCTGTGTCCTCTAAAAGCAGCCTTGAAGCTGCCCCGTCCATTTTCTTTTCCCCATTTGGTCATAGGTTCTCTTTTCAAAGCCACAGAAGTCTGCTCTGCAGAACAATAGAAGTCTAACATGGGTTAGGCTCTACTACTTAGTTGGGCTTGGATTAGTTATTAAACCTTTCATCTATAAAAGAGATAATCTTACCTGTTTTTTCATGATCCTGCTATTGTCCTTCCTCTGGATTTTTGTTGTTGTTGTTTGTTTGTTAATAACTCTAGGTTTGAAGCTCATATGGACATGGGTTTCCTCTCCTAGGTTTGAAGCTCACATGGACATGGGTTTCCTCTCCTACTCATCCTTCCCTAGGGCAAGAGTAGTCAGAGAAGCAGGACTTTCTACCCATGGAAAGAGTAATATGCACCTTACATTCCTTCCTTCCCTGCCAAGTAGCTGATCAGACAGTTGTGACATCTTAAGGTTTGAATTTAGGGAAACTAAGAAGACATTGAAAGCTGTCCCTACCTACCAGTATATCACAGGGAGCTATACAAGGTTTTTGGCATAAGCTTAGATATTTTCTTCACACTATAAAATCAAGACATGCTTCTTACAAAGTGCCCAAAAAAATCGCTTTTATTTGCAATAAGAACCTCACTGGAGTATAAAGAAGACTCAGTGGAAGTGCACAGAATAAAAAAGCCAGGTCCACATAGAGAAGTTTATCCTTTTTCCTTTTCAAGGAAGTTTATCCTTTCTTTTTATGTTCTCTTTTTTATTCTTTATTTTTAACTAAGTGGGCCTTCTAATCAGCATAGCATTCATCATATGAAATTGTAAGGACTCCTCATTTACTAAACCATGAAGGCCTCAGCCTACCTCTAATGGTTCACATCCAATCTATTAGCAGATCCAGTTGGCTCCATTTATAGCCATCATTCAATGAATGCCCACCACCTTCATAGCTACGATACTTCCCCAATCCAGAATCTCCTTCAGAGTCTCTTGCAAGCAAGATCTAAAGTGATCTGTGCAGATGATATCCAGTGATCCTAATGTTTCAGTTTGATTGCCTTTAGAAACACCTAGCAGCTAAGTAAAACACACTCCAGGGGAAGGGATTATGGAAGCATGATCTTGACTCTATATTGTTGCAAGCAGCTGTGTTAGATAAAAGTACTATAGGCAACCAGACAGAGCCAGGCCCTCATATGGAGCCAGTATGGAAGGCAAGACATGCAACTTTGGGAGAGACAGACACCCATGCTGTGGGCCAGACTCAAGACAAAAGATCAAACAAATGCGTACCTCCCTAAGAATAGGAAACAGGGATTGATATTCTCAATAGGTCTCTCACCTTGAGGATGCCTGGAAGAGACACTAACCCAGCCCTTTACAAGAAAAGCCCCTGTTCTGTATTCACACCTCTTTGCTATCCCATTTGGTCCTGGGTTTAATCAATTTTACCTGAGCATTTGTGCTTGTACTCATTTGTTGATCATGGTTTTGTCCTACCTCATCCTCACCTAGCAAGTTCCCATGCTTTCCACCTTAGAACCCCGCTTATGATTTTGCTTTATAAAAATCCCTTAAGAAGACAGATTCAGGGGCAACCTGCTCAGGTCCCTTTTTGTCCTTCTCAGACAGGAGCTTTCTTTCCCCCCAATAAATATATTCTGACAGCAATTAACCACTAAGAAGAATATATGCAGTGTGTTATTTGTTGAAACTGTACTTCCGATTTGATTTGAAACTGTCTCATTGCTATCTGTTTATCAATAAAATTTTGAAAAAAATAAAAATAAATAAATAAATACATATATTCTGCTCTTAACCTCTGTTGTTCTTAAAATTCATTCTTTTGGTTTAGAGAACATGGATTCGGCCCACATATCTTTCAGGTTGGGATTTTCATTTCCCTATATCATTATATCTCTCCCATTCCTCCATGCCACTGTTTCACTGCTCTGCTTCCTGGTGACCATGAACCGAACATTTTTGTTCTACTACATGCTGTGCCATAGCTCTATCTTGGAGCCAACTGACTGTGTACTGAATCTCATAGATGTGAGCCAAAGTAAAGCTCTTTTCCTTTAGATTGTGAGTGCCAGACATTGTCTCCCAGCAACAGAAAAGCTGAGCAATACATAAAATTGGTACAAGGAGTGGGGCTGTTGCTGTGACTGGACCTGATCATGTAGTTTCAGAAGTCTTTCAAACTGGCTTGAGGAAAGTGGCTAGAGAAGCAGGCTGGAGAAGTCCTACCATGGTAGAAGCAGAGCCTCATGGATGATTCCAGTCAGAGTTTAGAAGGCCAGAATGCTGACAGGAATGTTGATAGTAAAACTCAGGCTTGGGAAGTTTCAGTTAGCAATAAAGATTCTATTGGCAAGTAGATTAGAGGCTGTGTGTGTTACAGTCTGGAAAATATTTTTGTCTATATTTTGCACATGTCCTGAGACTTTGTAGGAAGTTGAGATTAAAGATGGTGGACTAATTAATCTGGAGGACAAAATGTCAAAGCAGCCCAAAATTCAGGCTGTGGAAGGGAAATTGCTAGCTGCTGTTAAACAGAGGTAACAAGAATTGGAGGTAAAAAGTAGAGCAGAAAATTCTGTGCTGGAAGGGACTATGTATCAAGTTGATGACAAAGGAGGTGTGGTCACTGAAGAGACTGGTGCCAGTAATAAGAAACCAAGAACTTTATACAGGGACAAAAGAAAAGATGTCTTGTCATCTCAAGAATCAGAAGAACTCTGCCTATTGAATCCTCAAGGGTGCAAAAGTGTTCATCTTTCATTTCAGAGCAGAGTTCCAGTGACCCATGTTAAGAAGAGCCTCATATGAAACTGGTTCTCTAAGATTCACTTCCCTGTGCTCAGCCATCCAGGGACTGAGAGGCCTCTGAAGCCATGGTACTGTTCACATAATGCTCATTTTACTCTTCAGTGGAATTCAAGAGTTTTAGAGTCAGGGAAGTTTCTACCCAGATCTCAAAGGAAGGCTTGAGAGGCTGAGCAAGGAGTAAAGGCAGTGTGGGAAGGTGTGTGAATGAAGCCAAAGATGCCCTCGAGGCACAGGAAGTTGGAGGTGTCAGAAATGTAAAACATCTACAAAGAAAACCTATGGCCACAAGTGGAGCTAACCCAGAGAGAAGCTCCCCCTGGACACACTAGTGTGTGTCTTGGATTCCAGATATGGAGTTATAGGGTTTAATGATTGCCCTGCTGGGTTATGGTCTTTCTTTGATCTGATTTGTGCCTATTCCCCTATTACCCCTTTTTGGAGTACGAATGCTTACCCTCTGCCATTGTATCCTGGGATTATATAATTTTTTTTATCAGTCAGCTTTTCTGTCACTGAGTCCATATCTGACACCCAGAATTTAATGGAGAAAAGGTTTGCATCAGGAGATTCAACACATGGTCAGCAGGCAGGAACGTCATGGAAGAGCAAGGTTGCTTAGTTTATGGAAGCTGGGAAGCAGATCAAATGTAGCGCCCAAGACCCTGCCTTCAGGACCCACCCAGCACACCCATATAAGTGCTTTACTCATCAGGTAGGTATTTCTTAATTCAATGAAGTTGACATGTAAGGATTAATAGTCACATAACATCCTTTTTATTTTTATAGAAGTTCACATCTAAGAGTCTTGGACCTAGACTTTTAAAAAATACTAGAACCACTGATTTTGGAGAAGGGATTCTCTTTTTCCAATTCTAGGTGAGAGCATTGTATTATGTTAGGCAGACCCTCTCTGGCCAGGGGAGTTTGATCGCAAATCAGACTTCTGGTAACAGAGTCAGCATAAACCCCTCATCGAAGTGCTCTCAAAAGGTCTTGAAGCTAGAGCCCCAGTGCAGTAATAAAGCACTTACCTAGTGTGCATGACACTGAGTTCAATTCCCAAGACCATAAATGGTGTGGATATTTGTCTTTCTCTCATGCATAGTAGCTTTGTATATGATCATGTGGTCCCTTAGGCAAGTCATAGGTGGAATATCTAGTATATGCATTTATAGTTGTGTTGAAGTGTTTCTTTATTCAATAGGAACACTTGGTAAGAGTGAAATTTCCATTTAACACTTCTAAGTTTACATTCACCAGCCCTTGTTTTGTTTTTTTTTGTTGTTGTTTTTGCTTGTTTGTTTGTTTTTCTGGTTATGGAAAGTAAGTAATACCATAGGTGTTTGTGTTTTTCCTAGAGCCACTATGGTTTATTGTCCACACATACACATCCCTAAAGATCAAGACCCTGGGATGGTTCTACTGCCTTGCTGCCTATGGAGATTATTACATCTCCCTTTCTTCCAACAGCCAACTGGCCTCTAACATGTTGAAATCTCTTCAGTCCAACTAATTATACGGGCCCTCATTCATGGCAGCAACCCCCACTTAACTTAAGACTATGGAGGACCTTCACGACACAACTTCTACTTGTTACAATGTTGATGATCTCCTTCCTATACCTTATTGATAGTTATCATCTTGGTCCAGCTGGTTACGTCTCACATAATAAATCTACCTTCTTGGAACTTCTGCCTCCTCTCTCAGTTCTTTTTCAGGAAATCTCCAGCTTCCTTACTTCCTTTATTATGTGTTGTCTTCATTTAGGAGTCACTCCAGAAGTGTAAAAGGGCCAATTAATGTGTCCTTGTCAGGACTTTAACTACCAAACCACAGGATAATGCTCCCATATCACTAAATCCCCCACCATCACCCTTATGTTCCACTTTCTCAGGTACAACATCCCCAAGGAACCATTCGTGTTGCCCTGGCTCCAGTAAGCCAGTTTCATTTTCTTTTGAATGCATACTATTTCTCTCTGGAGCAGCAGATGTATTTTTTCAGTTTGACTCCGGTGTGGCTTGTTCCTGATTATTGGGCTGAGAGTAAAAGTCAAGTAAAGGTAGATCTTAAGAAGTACAGGTATCATCTTTCAGGGGACTTGCTTAAGGAAAGTTTTTGCCAGGCTCCAGGAGAGGGTAAATTGCTCCCTTTAAGGAGCAGAGCCTGCAGGAAGAGCTCTGCGGAATCTCTTCAGCAAGAAACTGGAGAGACAGAGGAAGAGGGAAAAAGGAAAGCCGCTGTGGAATCAAATCATTCACCTTGAGCAACCTGAGCTTATTCCTATCAGGACCATCTGAAGGCACAAAGGAAGCTGTGATGCAGGACTGTCCACCCAAGAGAGAAGAATGGAGGCACAGGACACTTATCCATCAGCTCACATTCCTCACCACCCAGGCCTGCCAACATATATAATACACACAGCACTATATGTATACCAATACATAGGACACCCTTCCTTACAGGATGTTAAGAGATTTGCACTCCCAGCCTGCACATGTGTAAGTTCTGGACAGACGTTCATGGGGATGAGAGGGAGAGCAAGGCAAGAAAGCAAGACATACCCAGGGGATCTGAGCCCGATGCTGCCCAGCTGTACCTGTGCAAAGCTGGCTGCCAAAGCCACGGCATAAAAGGTGAGCCACGTCTGCAAACTTCCCTGGCCCAGGATCACATAGTAGACTTTTAGAGCCTTGCAGGATACAAATGGCTTCTGTTGTATCTTTTTTGTTATTTAAAAATGTTTCCCAAATGGAAAGAAAATGTTCTTAGTTTGTACCAGACTTGGCTGTGGACTTCACTTTGGGAAGACAGGAGGCTTCTTTGGGTAGAGAGGCCCTCCCCCATTTCCTTCCTTGAGCATACTTATCCCTCACCACTCTCTATCTCCCCTCTTCCTTCATCCTTTATTTGTCTCCTTAGCATTTATCGCTTTTTAAAATGTGATGCAGCTTACATATTGTCTCAGCTTCCTGTCTGGATGCTTCATTAGAATGTCAGCTCCACACAGGAAGCATTTTTCATCTGATTCATTCACGGCAGTGTTTCCAGCATGTAGAAAAGTTCATGACTCTCAATATATTTTTGTTAAATAAATTAAAGCAACACAATAATGTGCTTAGCACTTTAGAATGATAAACATCTTTGATGCACATTTTAATATCCTTGTTTTTTCTTTTTGCAATTACCCTTTCAGGTAGGCAAAGCAAGGGCTATTATCTTTATTTTGCCAACAATAAAGATAGGCTATGCAATGATGACAACATTAGGATAGAAGAGAAGTCAATGACTTAAGATCAGGACAGCCTGATTTTTGATTCTGGTTCAAACATTCTGAATTTGCATAAATTATAGAGCTCTGCAGTCATTTTCTCATTGGTGATAATGCTGATAGCAATTCTTGCTTTACAAAGCTACATGAAAGTTAAATGAATAAAAAAAATCACTGGAAGTAGCACTAGTAGAATCTACTACAAAGGTCATAAATTTACAGCTCTGAGGAGGGGTGTGGGAAAGCCTTTGAGCCAAGTATTTACTTCTCCATGTGCCATCCCATAAGAAACAGCAAAAACACTGATCTTAGTAAGTTCAAATCCCATCCATAGGAATTAAAATGCACAAACACCTTCCCATGGTCTATGGGCCTCTTTCACATCATCTAGACCTCTGCTCTTGGGCTCAGTTTTGCTTTAATTTGATTTTAAATACAAGTATGTCCAAAGTTATTTTAGGCAGATGTTGAACTTGGAAATCTAAGCTATGTCTTGGCCAGTTGTCTTGTTTTAGCTTGATACCTTTAGTAAACATATATGTAATCTGTCGAGATTTGAGGTGTTCTATACCTGGCTTAGTGATAAAAGTTTTGGAGAGCAGCCAGCACTAGGTTTGAATCTTGACATCAGCATTAACTGAATAACTCTGATTCTCATTTTACTCGTTTACAGAAAACTGGTGTGGTTTTTTTCTTTCTTCCTAATGCCTGTGTTCCAAAGGCCACAGATCTTCAAAGCTTCCAGGGAAGTCTGCTTTCTGTTTTCCAAAGGATGACAGCCTGCAGATACATGGATGAAATCAAGGATGAGTTTTTTGCTTTCAAGGCTGTGTGTAGTCTTATCTGTGACAGAAACCTCAGCATTCCAAAAGATTCCTCCAGTGGTTGTTGCTGTCACAACTAATGTCATCATCCCTGAAGCTTATGATACTAAAAAATGGCTTCCTACTAATCCTAGTCTCTGGACATGCACTTATTTTCCTTAAATCTAGGGGTGATAAATGTGACAAAGTAAAACACATGTCCTGCAAGACTGGCTATGAGAAACAAGGCAGCCTTCATCCATCCCCATTGGCTAATGAACTAAGCAAGCCTTCACATTAAAAATCTCAACTACTCTATGCTTTGAGGACCACAGTGCCATTGGAAGACCAAGCTCCCTGCATATAATGACCTACTGAAGAAAATACAGTCCCTGGTCAACAGTTTCAGCTTTGCTGTCATTCAAGAGTTAGCACTAGCTTTACAACATAAGAATTGTTATGGTTTGTGCCTAGTTGTTCCCCCCAAAGTCTCATGAAATCATGGGGCAGCTTTGAGAGTTTATGATTAATTCATGATCCAGTGCTGGGATTATGGGTGTGAGTGCTGCTGGGATTATGGGTGTGAATGCTACTCCCAGCCTGGGGTGGACAGCCTGAATGCAACATAAGGGAGATAGACTTTCTCTCTGTAGCCATTGTTGCACTGCTCCTCCCTTTTGCTCTTGCTGTTTTGCTGTCTTCTGCCACCATGAATGGCTGTCCTCTGCCATTGTGCCAGTCTGCTTTGAGTCAGTGGAGTAGGGACTAAAATGTCCACCAACTGTGACCTAAATAAACTTTTCCTTCCTTCATTTTGGATGTTGGGTGTTTTGTCCCAGAAAGGAGTAAAAAGTAACTGAGACAAGAATGAAGAATCTATTTGTATGTACAACTAACTTCAGCCTTCAGATAACTCCAACTTCTAGCACCATCTTACTGCCACTACGTGATGGGCCATAAGTAACAACCTTCCTGCTGAACGCAGAACAATACCAAGAACCATAAGAGGTAATAAAATGGCTGCTTCTCAAGCTACCCTATTTTAAGAAGGTCCAATGTGCAACAGTAGATGATAGGTAAATGGTGGTCATACCATTGTTGCCTGATGCATCTGAAGCTATGGGGCTGGGGGTTAAGCTTTTGCTGACCAGTGTTGCCAACATGGCTGATGGAAATTCCTCTCCAGAAAGCACTGTTTTCCAAAACGAAAAGGAAGAAGATGCCTTTCTGCATCATACACGGACAGGGTTGCTTTATGGCAAAATTGTTGCAGATCGTTCTAGCCCTTCAAGCTAGTCTGGCAGTCACTTCCCCACAATATAATCCTGCTACCATGATGGCGGGGTGAAGGCAGATTGTTCTCCACAAGACTGACATGTCAAGCAAGATCAAAATGATTAATTGGTGGTGCCCTTAAATTAAAATATTTTGAGGTCTTAATACAGGATTTTTCAAATAAGGCACAGGTACAAAGGACTCACGTGGGATTAGTAAAGCAACCTCAGCATAGAAAGTGGAAAGTTACTTCTTCACATGTAAAAATGAGAAGGAGCAGCTAACAGAAACTTACACAGACAGTCATGCAGGGAAGGCCACTTCGAGGTATTTCTGTCTAGCGATGCAGCCAGAGCTAGGTAACTGCAAAGAATGAGCAAGAGAAATGAACACCAGAGCTCCTCCTGCCCTCCTTCTAGCTTCCTAGTGGAGTTTTCATTTGCCAAAATCAAGATACTAGAAGGTGAGTGAGCCTGCTGTCTACACCTCCATGAGTCTACACAAGTTAGCCTCCTAGGCTGAGCTCAGTGCAGTAAAAAGACAAGTGGGAGGAAGTTGGAGCGCAGACTGAACTACACACCCAGGTCTCCCCGGGGTCACAGTGTCCTTCTCTGAAAACCAGTTGCAACCTGGTTGCTGCAAGGGTAACTCTTCCGATTGAATTCTGAGGCCTTGGCTTCCCCTTAAGCCTCTGGGTTTCTGAGGCACATCTAGCTCCTTCCCAGCCGCTCTCATGCTGCCATGAGAGTTTCTCTCCATAAAACCGTCTCCAACAAACTTTAAACAGAGAACACTTCAGAAAGCTCCCCATGAAATAGTTATTGTGATTATAGTAGGTTTGTGACAGAAAAACTACCCTTTACTTCCATTTTGTTTATAAACAAATGTTTCATCATCTTGAGTTAGTTTTTATAAATAATAGTAATAATAATAAGAATAACAACAATAACCTCATAGAAAAGAAGAATGAAATCGGAGCTATCTCACTTCTGTGCACATGATGAGTGTACAGTTAGTGAAAGTTTTCTTCCGCCTTTCTCTTTAGCTGACTTGCCTAAAATCACTTTAATAGCTAAGATTCGGCCTCCTTCCTCAGATTGCAAGTTCAACGCACCTACTACTTCATACTGCCTTTAATCCTATAAACAAAACAGTTTCTTCCAATAAATAGAAGAAGCGTAATTTTTGTGTACCCAGAGACAGCAGGTCCCTCAAGCTAGACAATAAAGAAATTCATTAAAATCATATTGCTTCTCTAGTTTTTAAAAGGTCACAGCAACGCTTGTGGTATTTCAGAGTTATAGGCATGCCACGGTCTCCTTTGTGTGTCACTCATAGGATGGCAGGAGGGTCCAAAGACAGACTGTTCAGGAAAGCAGGCTGATTAATTAGTATTAGGACCTGCAAACTCTCGGTGAAAACATTTTTAGGTGGAAATCTGTTCTGTGTTCAAGGATAGGTGTTGCAAATTATGCAAGTAAGCTTTTTAGTCTTAAGTAAGCCAGGCATAAAAAAAATCTTGGAAGTATAAAACAAATTATTGTTAGTTCTAAATAAATAATTTGCACTTTGCATAAGGATTTTCTAATTGCTTTTCAGATACAACCTGATTTACCAATGAATTTTTGTTTGCTTAATATTTTGCTTAAAGTGGGACCTCATACTCCCAATTATAGATCGCAGGGTAATGGAAGGAACCTGGGAATTTTGACAATGAGATCAAAGGACAGAAGATGACTTCTGGAATGCATGTGGCATTTTATAAGGGCAAAATAAGAATGTAAGACTTTGAGGATCAAAGAGAAATTCCAGGACCAAGTAAAGGCTACCTTTCCCAAAGGTGTAAGAGTGGCACCTGGGTCAGCACCCCTTCTAGTCCAAGCCACAATCACCCGCTAACACTTTCTTCCCCAAATTTTTCTTTACATCTTCTGAAAGTTCCTTACAATGGAATATCTTTGAATCCAAAACAAAAAGAAATGATAAATTATTTTTGGCTATTACTTTGCTAGAAATTATTTTCATTGTGGATCTACTTTTAGTGCACATTGATCTGGTTCTGATGATGTGGTGAATGCCACTGAAAATGGCAGGAGTTGGCTGAGTGTCCCCTCCCACTGTCACAGATGTTGCTTTGCCCAGATCTCATCAGAAATAGTTACAGAATGCTGAGATATGGAACTCCATTGCTTCAGCCTAACTCTGGAATCCAGACCTTGAAGTTAGAAGTTACATGTATGTTACTCTTAAAAGTAAGTGATTCTTTGCAGTATGACAGCATCTTTCCACATTATCTGAAGGGCTGAATCATTGGAGAGAAATCCCACATATATAATTGACCTTCTCCAGGAGCCCCCAAGTCGGGCTCCCTATCAAAGTTCAACCACTTCTTTCTCTTTGCCCAACAGGGACATCCTGTCCGTAAGAGACATCTTTGTTTCCATTTTTAAATAGAAAGTTTAAGTAATTAATTAATTAGTTTAAACAAATTACTGAGTATACTGACCAACTTTCTGTTGACAAAATACAAAACAACCTAAAGGGAAGAAAAATTCATTTTGGCTCATGAGTCCAGTGATTTAGTCCACAACCAACTGGTATAAGGTAGAAACATTATGGCAGAAGGATTCTATGGAAAAGGGCTGATTACCTCATGGCATCCAAGGAAGACAGATCAAGAGGAAAGTCAGGGAGGAGGGACTAGAGACCACCTTTAAAGATACACCCCCAGTGATCTTCCATGAACTCAACAATGGATTAATCTATTCAATAACCTCTGTAGGCACCTCCACTTCTGAACAGTGCTGCTATTCTGAGGTCAGATCCTTATACACAAGTCTTTGGGGGACGCTTTATACTTAAACCATAACAGAGTCCCTGTGTTTCAATCTAAATGGAAGACAAATATAAAGCAAACTGGTAATTATAAATTATAAAGATAGTGAGTAATGGAAGCTCATAGGTAGATCATCAGCTCTAAAGAAGTTTTTAAAAAGCTTTCTAGAGAAAAAAGCTTTTAACTGAATCTTGAGGAATAAGAGAGCACCAAGTGTGGGCTGGAGGTTCTGAAGTGTATGTTTGTGTTAAGTGTGGGGAAACAAGAAAGAATGTCTCAAGAAGGAAAACAATGGCATGTATGAAGTCAAAGTCATGAAAGCATATAATTTTTAAAAATTGGAAGGGCAGATAGTGACTAGAATATAGTATGTGATAGAAAGATGGACTCTGTGGCAAATGAACTAAACAAGTGAACAAATCACAGCTTTTCTCTTCTCTTTTTTGGACATTTTCATATTTTTGTTTGTGCAACAAATATTTATGTTGTTCTTCACATGTGCCTATTACCAGAAGATCAGTTTTTGTCTGATGAAAGCCTGGAAAGTTATCAACCAGACAGGATCCAGGAACCTGAAAGGGGACAGAGAACATAAATCTTCTGGATTTACACTATATGGCAATGAAGGAAATACCTGAAGAGGAAGATCACAAGCAGCTGTGCTCTTTCTTTGGTTAAAGACTTCCTGAAGACTGTGGGCCTCAGTACAGGAATCCTTTAGGATATTGCTGGGATTGAGAACCACAGGGGTACCTAAGGCAGCTCTTTTATTGAGTTCGTAAACTTTAGGATTGGTATGTTCTTTTGATGAATAAATTTTATTTATTTATTCATCCTCGTTTATTATTTATAAAATTTATAAATAAATTTAATTTATTTATTCACCCTCCCTGTCCCTGGTAAAATCTTTACTTTATAATCTACTTTGTATGATACTGATTTAGCCACTGTAGCTTTTTCCTAGTGATAGTAGGGCATATTTTTACACATCTTTTCAGGTTTACATATTTATGTCTTCATATTTAAAGTGGGTTTCTTGGGATATGAATACATTTTAGCAGTAGAGAGTTGGACTGGCATGGTCCCCAGCACTGCATATGTAATCCAATGCAATGCAATAGAATAAAATATTTCCTGTAGTCAGAATATAAGTGAGATTTGCCTTTTTAACCTAATCTGACAAACTTAGTCTTTTAATTTGGGTGATTAGACCACTTACATTTAATGTGATTATGATATAGTCGAGTTCTTACCATCTCATTATTTAAGTTTGTTTCATTGCTTCTTTGTCCGATTTTTCCTGTTTCTGCATTCATTTAGATTAATGAATAATCCTTATATCTTTTGACTTGTTAATATCCCATTTTACTGCCTATTTCTATCCTTTGAATTACATCTCCCTATTGACTTCCCTCCATTCTTGCCTATATTTTGACTTTTTACTATTTAGATTTCACATATAAATGAGATCATACAACTTTTTCTTTCTAGGAATAGCCTCTTTCACTTGACGTAATGCCCTCTAGCTCCTCAGTGTCATTGCAAATATTAGGATATCCTTTTTAAAGGCTGAATGGTATTCCACTTATTAATATGTGTGTGTAAATAATTGCCTCTTTATCCTTGTGTCTATTGATGGACACCTAGTTTATTTTCATCTCTTGCCTATTATAAATAATGATACAATGAACATGTGACTTCAGGTAGTGATTTCATATCCCTTGGGTATATATTCAGAAGAGGATTTCTGCATCACATAGTAGTTCTATTTTTAATTTTTGAATTATCCTTTGTACTGTTTTCTGTAATGCCTGCACCAATCCACAATCCCAGCAGCAAAGTGTAAGTGTTGTCTTCCCTCTACTTCCTCTCCAACATTTGTGGCTGCTTTTTCTCTTGGTAATAGCCATACAAACAGCTGTGTGTGGGAGTAGTCTCATAGTGGTTTGGGTTTAAATTTCCCTGATGATTAGTAATGCGAGTCAGTGTTGATTGACTGATTTTTTTCCCTCATTCTAAGTAATATTTTCCTGCATCATTTTTTCTTCTTGATTAATAAATATTTATTGAACAGCAGCTGTACTTCCGCTACATGGTGGTAAGCAAAAACAAAACACACTGCTTGCAAGAGTATTAAAATGTAAAATCATGATAAATCTCACCATGAAACTTACAAGACCTATACAAAGAAAACTAGAAAACATTACAGAGAAATTTAAGATTTTTAAGAAACATTACAAGGTGAAATACTTGAAGATAATAATCATTATCCTGCATCATTTCAAGCTTTGCACATTTCCCTTGGGACCTAGGTGCTGTGGATTCTACTTTGTTGGACAGTGGGTGTGTGTTGTGGGTGTCTTCCTGAACATTCTTGAGCTTTGTTCTAAAATGTCATTATGTTATCTGGAAACAGTTTGAACTTTATAGGTTTTGCTTCGAAGTCTATTAAGCTGAGCCAGTGCAATGTTCATTTTAGGGCTATTTTATCCTGTTACTGAGGCATTTGCTCTATTTCAAATCATAAATATGGTGTTCTCTACTCTGGTTGATAGGAACAAAAACCAGTAAATCCATCTCAGTCCAAATCTTGGTTTTAGTACTAGTTAACTATAATTTTAAAGAAATTATTAATATCTTTGTTTCTTGGTATATAATGTCAGAGAACAACATAAATAAGATGAAACTTCTCATCTAGTAAAGGGCTATCAGTAATGATTATTTGTTTATGTTGCTTACTAGTGTCTTTCCTTCCAATAGCAAAATTCAAGCTCGTTTGTGACAAAGGCCTTTGCTCCCTGAGAGGTACCATTTGGGCCACTTCTGAAATAAGCCTTCTACGTATTTAACCTACAATTCTAGCTTTAAGTTCTACTGTTTTGTTCATTTATCCAGACAGTGAATACTTTTCTGTTCCCCAGACAGGGTTGATAATTTGAAAGATCAAGGGGACAGCAAGACAAAATTTTACTCTCAGAGAGTATATAGTTCAGAAATTTCCATTAAGCTCTTAGGCAAGTGAAGTCATTCGACAACACAGGACTGGAAAGTGCGCTTTCGCTCAGGGCCACCTGAGTAGTTAATTGTATAGGATCAGATGAGGGGGAATATAGGCAGAATCCAGGGATGGTAGCAGGGTATGTCACGGACGTGTGTGTTCATAGAACAGCAACTTCCCAAGTGGGTTGGGGAGCAGACAGCCTCCACGTATGGGGCACTCAAATAACCAGGAAAACCAAAATCAAAGCAAAAGGGTGTGGCTTCAGATCTGCCCATGAAAGCCAACCTATCTGCCTTTTGTTTCAACTGGCCTTGACCAGTTGAGCCTTCAGATATAGTGGGGAGTGACCCAAATATCAGGAGCAGAGGATAAAACCAGTGCTCACACTCTCTGTGCTTCCCATGAAGCCTCACTATTGTCACCATTTACACCTCCCCCTAAATGTAAGGCCGCTCATATTCTTCTCTTTAGTGCAAAGCCAGTGATTTACTTCTTCTGTAACTTGTAATCATTCTGCCCTGTACCTCCTAGAAACACATCTCATTTTACCTTTCATTTGCCTCTATATCAGGGGCGTCTATGGGCCAGTGAGCAATGTCTTATTAAGGGGTTCTCATCCCACCTCTACATAGAGTTACAAAATGCTGAGCAACCTCTTCAGCCTCTCTGAGCTCAGCTCTTCATCAGAAAATAATTATAAGAAAATCTGCTATGCCTTTGTCTCCCAGGTTTGTCCTTGAGATGCCATCAAAGTCAAAATTATTACTGTTATGCTATTATTATACTAATTATTACTATATATAAAATATATATATTTAGGTTAGTAAATGTGACTACAAGGAGGAAAACTGGGTTACTAAAAGTGTTTTAAAATTTTCTGCACTAAGTTTCTGAGTATATAAGGGCAGAATTAAAGTGAGATTGCCTATCCTACACCTCTGTCCGCTTCCCTGTAAGAACAAAATAAAGAGCAGGGACTCCAGCCAGCTCTACTCAGATCAGAGAACTTGAAATGTTCCTGAGCTTCTCTGCAAGCACTATTTCCTGTTCACTTTTCTGTCTCCAGGTACATAATTGGCACCCAGTGTCAAGAGACCAGAGCAGAGCTAAAGAAACAGAAGGACAAGAGTTATCTCCTATCTAGTTGGCCATGTCACCTAAACTCTCCGGGAGACTTTCTTGATTTATACCTCAAGGTCTTGGGCTCCAGGGGCTGCTTTTAAATTTCCTTATAATACTTCAACATTCCCTTGATAAATCATTCCTTTTTAATTGATTAATTTTATTGGTACAATTTAGATCCACATCATGATCATATTCATTAACTTCTCTTCCCCTCCCTATTTACAGAGTTTTGCTTCCATTTTGTCCTTTTTTTTCTTTTCCCTTCTTGCTTTTCTATTTCCTCTTCCCTAATTCCTGTTTCCCTTTGAACAATTTCTTCCTACTTCCTATTTTACATTTTGATCCATGTTTACCCTTTCAAATTCTCACACCAGGAAGAGGATGAGATATTTACTAAGTGTGTAAATATTTATTTCACTTAAGAATATGGTCTCAGGGTGCAACCCACTTACCTAGAAATGTCTTGTTTATTTTTTATGGCTGACTAGTACTCCATTGTATAAAAAACCCCATGTTCACAGCACCACAGTTTGTCATAGTTAAATTTTGGAAGCAACCCAAATACCCATCATCCAAGCAATAGGATACTCATTCTAAAATATGTTTTATACTTTATAGTAGAAACTATTTTTCCAGCTTTTTAAATGACTGTGATGATCGCAAGTATATCTGAAGAGCAAAACTCTTGCTTGACCTCTTACTTGTTTTGGGATCTTGGCCAAGCAAGTCAGCTCCCTAAGGCTCAGCTTCCACCCTGGTCACTGGATCATAGAACTGGTCTGAAGATGAAGTGTTTGAAGCACTCACTGCAGTTAAAAGCACATTACAGATGTCCTATTAATGATAGCCAGCAGAGCCAAGTAATAATTACAATGTAGCTTTACAATTTATCTTTCAAAGATTGATTTCAAAAGCTTTAATTCAGTTTTTGTGGGCCGAACAAGTTGAAACACCAGTCACTACATGACATCACAACCCACCTGAATTTTTTTTTTCAAGTAAGGGTCTATAGAGTCTACAGGGTCTACAGGGTCTCACTATGTAGATCGGACTTGTGGTGATTCTTTTGTGTTCAGCCTCCCAAGAGCTGAGATTACAAGCACGCGCCACCATGCCAAGTCTCAATCATGTTCTCGGTGTATCCCAGGGGTGGGGCCAGCACGGCAAGCCAGAGATCAAATCTCTGACCCCTGTGTCTCAATCCACCCGAATTTACCATCCTAGGAGACTCCACTCCTCCCTACAGTTATGTCGCTCTTTCCTTTGGGATGGCTTTCACTTTTCCTCACCTGATGAATTCCCATTCATCCTTTAATGCACAAATCAGATGTCACTTTCTCCAGTGCACTCCCCGCTCCCTTGCACAAACAGGAACTTCTCAGCACCCACACACTTCTGTGACAACACTCACCATGTGTCATTTCAAATATCGTATGTCTAACTTTATGGATCTCTCTCTTCGGTCATGCCATGATTCCCTCAAGGACGAGCTTGAGCACAGCAACTGGTGCATACAATATATTTTGATTGTTTAAATGAATGAATAGATGAAAGTTTAAAAATTCTATTGCTTTTTATTGATATTTAATAAATGTATACATTATTTATAGCAAAAGAAAAATCAAGTGAGAGGCCAAATATAAATTGTCCAGGCAGGGGATACAAATGAAGGACCATTTCGTATCTGTATATTCAAAATGGGATAGATATACAATTACTTTCTCTTAATTCAATGAATAGAAAGATTTATTTTAATAATATTCTGTTTGTGGACAAGATATCATGTCTGTATCTTGTATTATGAATAACCACTACAAAGACAACAATATGCAATGTATTAACTATTGAAACTGTCCTACTAATTGTTTTTGAAACTGTCTCATTGCTATTTGTTTCTCAATAAAATTAATTTAAAAAAATAAGAAATAATTTAGGGAGATTTACTCATTGCCTAATGATGTGAAAAATTCCTAAAATAAATACTGTCTATCCTGTTCTATTGAAAGCATCAGAATAGCTTCCTAACTCCTAGGAATTGCATGGCTCATCTTTTGAAGTGAAAGCAAATGCAAATAAATTCAAGCTTTTGTACACTATAACTCCTGTGCCAAGCACGCTCAAAGTTTCAACCAAATTTTCTAGAAAACCATACTTTGGTCAATATTTTTTAAAGAAAATTATAACTCTTGTGCACAATTATGGATATAGAAAACTCAAGCTGTATCACACATATTTATATTCTGGGACCTATTTTCTCATTATGCCAAGAGTTCAAAAGTTCATGGAGAGCAGGTTTATACCTACCACTAATTACTGTAGGGAGCTAGAATAACATATTCTATCTTTTGGGGTATTAATTTTATTCACTGCAAAAGGAAAGCATTAAAAAAAATGACTCAGTGTCCCTTCAGGCTTTCAGCAAAGTTGAAGAAAAGGAGATGCACAGGAGTGTCATTTGGAATAAATGGAACTGGCATCCACTGATGAGTTCCCAGGGTCAAGGGGGAAGAGCCTCCATCCAAAAATATCTCTGCTATGCTATCTGAGGACCAAACCCTGCAAGTGAAGTGGAAGGGAGAAGCAGAAAACACAGGCACTTTGGAATCGGCCAAATGGGCTTTGCATCCCACTCTGACACCAGCTTTCTGTCCATGTTCAAGTTACTTAATCTCTCTGAGCCTGACTTTCTCACCTGAAAAATGGTCTGTAGTCCATGCTCTATTATTTAAGGTGTCTCAGCAGTTGTCAAAGAGCAGTGGAAGTCTGAAAGAGGCCTTGCAGCTTAATGATTAGGCAGCAGAGGGTGTTTCAACCACTGGCCCCTGCTCCAGTAAGAAACAGGACAGAAAGGGGCCGGTTACCTTCCAAGTCTCCTTGGGTGTGTGCGCTTACTGTGACCCCATGCAAAGCCAACCTCTCTAGAGAATGAAGCCCTCCCAGGTCCAGTCAACACTGAAATTACAGTTAATTGTGCCCAAGTAATGGAGAGTCATCCATAATATTATTTTTTCAAACTGTGGTTTGAAATTTATCCAAACCTGCCATTTCCATCCTTACCTGTCAGTACCCTTATTTTTTTTTTCCTTTTTTATGTATTTGGTACAGAGTCTCACTACACAGCTCAGACTCATAGTGATCCTCCTGTTTTCAGCCTCCCAATGCTGGGATTAATAGCATGTGCCACCATGCCCAGACTCAATCACTGTTTCAGTGTGCCCAGGGTTGGGGCCAGCACAGCATGTGGGACCAGGGATCAAACCCTGGTCCCTGTGCTTGCCAAATCAGGCACTTAGTCTGCTGAGCTATCTCACCAACCCTGGTACCCTTGTTGACTGAGGGCTGATGGCTATAATAATATTTTGAGGAAATTTTATGGGTTGCTCTCCTTTTGTTCAGTGAATGACAATGAAATCTGCTTAAAAACTCTACAGCCTCAGAGCCTAGAGCATCGATTTTGGAGCTGAGGAGGGATTAAGAGAAACAAAAGTCATAGCCTCCCCCCAAAGCAACTTAGGAATTGCTCCAGGTGGAAAGAAAAATGGAAATGCATCTCTCTCCCAGGTAGTTTTGGAAAACATAAACTTAGGTGAGTTCAGCAGAACATCTGACATAACATCTAGCCTTAAGTATGACATTAAATGGCAGTAGGTATTATTTTTAATCCCAGCTGCTCTGTGTGGCTCCAAGTCTGGCAATATCTCATGTATGCAAAGCCTCTTTACTCTCAACAATGACCTCTAGGCTTCCTGGATCAGAGATCACTAGGACTTTTTTTAGATGCTCAGCATGTATACTTCAATCTATGCATATTTATTTATGGTAGCACGTTAAAATTCATACAAGGATACATTTCAATAAAGAAAACCATGAAATAAAACTTTTAAATTATTAAACCTTATTAACTTCTAAAATAAAACAATCCTTCAAACAATATAGTTAAGTCCTTCCTTATTATTTTTGGACACTTAGCATAATGTTTTGTGTCATAGCAACTTGAAAGTCAGTTACTTACGCTCAGTTCTTACCAGCACTAAATGGTCTTCAGGCTACAAAAAGGACTTCACCTGGAGCTTCCACATGGAACTGAAAGAGAGGTCTTTTTGCCAGCCTTTAATATGCCATAAAACCATTTTTAAATTCTATTCTCCACCTCAATAGAGGTTATTGTTGGAATTTAGCTAGTAAATTTCCATCAGGTGTTATATCAGAAAAATTATTATTGCAAATAAAGCAGAAGGAATTACATATTTATATTTTTAACAAATTCAAAACCAACTAGAACTCTTCAGGAGATCATTCAATATATTAGAACATTCTTTTCAAGTTTGTTAAGTATGCCAGTGACAAACGTAATTTTCACAACTAAGATAGATAACAATAGAGACATTCCCTAAGAGGCATTTTTCAGAATGTCCTCTCGGTTTTTCTCAGCAGCAGTTTATTTCCTTTCATTAACTGTCAATTTTTTCTGAAGGAAATAAGCTATTTAATCTGTTTATTTTCATTTAATTTCCCTTCTACGTGGCATACTATTGACAATCACTTGTCATCTTATAAAAAACAATAAATTACAGATATGTCTTCAGCTTCAACTATCTTTCTTTTTTTTAACATTTATTTATTTATTGTGTGTGTGTGTTTGTGTGTGTGGCCAGCTCAGCCCACCAGGGGGCGGGGCTGGCTGGCATGTGGTGCTGGGGGATAGAACCGCGGTCCCTGTGCTTTGCCAGCTTTGCTAAGCTTGTTCCAAGTAGGTGCTTTAGACCACTGAGCCATCTCACCAGCCCCTCAACTATCTTTCTAAATGTCTTGGCAGAAGGTAAACAGGACCTCCCGGTGCTCATGTAGATCTCTATCTCTTTACAAATCAGCAGTCAGAAAACTATGGCCTTTGGATCAAATCCATCGCACCCTTGTTTTTATAAATAGTTTTACCAAACCACAGTCACATTCATGTTCATCTGTCTGTGGCTGCTTTCACCCAGCAATGGCAGAATTGAATATTTGTAATAGAGACAACATGACCTGGGAAACCTAAAACATTTTTTTTTCTTAGAAATTGTTTAATTTTTCACCAGCCTCATTCCCATTTTGCTTAAGCATTGACAGAACAGCTCGAGACTACTCGGTGGTAGTTTCTACCCACTCAGTGGCCTGCGCAGTAGGGGCTGCAGACTAACCTTCTGTGGTAGGCTAAGCCAGAACAGGGAACTGCTGAATGGGCACAGAGAGCACCTGCACACCCTTGGGCTAGTCTGCAACCTCAGGCTGAGCAGCAGTGAACTCTCTAACTAGTGCAGTCCATTCTCCCTGAAATTCCTCCTTGGTCACAGCCTTTTCAGCAGCAACCTGCTCTTCATTTTCAATCTCTTCAGGATCCTGGTAGAAGTAGAGATCAGGCATGACTTCCGACAGGTGTTGACGGGAGATGGTGCCACGCATGAGTGAGCTCCCTTATTTTTGCACGGGACGGCAATGTCCACATAGCGCAGAGGAGAATCTGTGTTGCACAGAGCAGTGGTTGGCAGATTGACGTAAGATGCCTCCATGAGGGGCTGGTGGTCAGCCCAGGGCTCAGTAATGACCAGAAGATGTGGATCTCAGAAGGCTGCCTGGATCTGGTTAGTGAAGGGGAAACCTAAAATATTGACTTCTTTGTTGAATACATTTGGCAACACTTGCTATAGATCTTTATAAAGGTTCTAATATTTATGTTTCTATTTTTAAAAAACCATCAAGCCTATATTCAGTTAATTTTAATTTCTTTGACTTTGAACAGCCTATAAATTATACATTAAATTCTGCCTATGCTTTGGTTCCTTTAGCTTTACCTTTTCTTTTAGCTAAGAAGTCACTAATATATTTATAATTAACATAGTTTTTCCAGGATATTTTTTCCTTTGTGGAAAGAGAAAAAATTGTCTTCACTATATTTCATTATTGAGACAGAATCTAGCAAATATCATAAACCACGGCAAGATAGAAATATCTGCACTTTTATCCTATCTTTTGGAAACTTCTCTCAGTATCAGCTATGCTGTAATACTGGTTTTTTTTTCAGATCTTCAACAATATTTTTTATGCATCCTGCAATCATGTTTGCTTTGAAAAGAACAAAAATTTTGCTTATTATTTCAGCCAATTTTTACCACAGAAGAGCAAGTGTTTTCCTAACAGTATGCAACTTCTGAACCCCAGTTTCTAAAGGGAAAAAATTGTTAGTGATATTGAGCATTGCTTGACTAAAACATCTCTATAAAAAAGCTGTGAAGATTTGCCTTTGGGGCCAGAGAGATGGCTTAGAGAAATAAGCGCTTCCCTGGCAAGCACAAGCGCCTGAGTTCAATCCCTGGTTCTGAAAAAAAAAAAAAAAAAAGCTTTGCCTTTATGCTAGAGATACTTCAGTTCTAAATGGCATACTAATCACGATAATCTCATGGATAACCCTCAAACACATGATACAAACACATGCTGCAAACACATGCTACATGTCCATTGCTTTTAAAATTAAATGTAAACTCACAGTTCAGAGTTGGATTCTTCCAAGAAACTTTCCGATTTTTGGACCACTTCTTGACAGATCTGACTAGATCATTACTGCTTTTAGGCTTAATGTAGCTGACAAAGAGCTCATAAGAGGAATAGACGTGTTCACTTTGCCATCTTCACACTATTTGCTTCTGCTTCTGTTACAACGCAAATGGTATAACATAAACGTACCACCTCACTTGCGCCAATTTTCAGGACTTCCTCGACCTAGCAACCAGATAGTCCCTAAACAAGAATCATTTGGTCCCAGGAAGAGAAAAGTTGCAAAACTAAATATCTTTAAAAGCTGTTTCTTTCCAGATCTCTTGAAGCTTCCTGTTCAATTGTGAAGGTTACTTTAGTTCAAGCTATATAATGTGCTCTTCCGAATTCCACATAGGCCCATACACATTTCAGTATGTCATAGTATGCTGAGAGCCAGCACCACAAAAGGAGAACTGAGTAGAACCTTCCATGTTGTGGAAGTCCCATGTTGGCCAGGGAGATGGCTCAGGAGAATAAACACTCGCCTGGCAAGCGCAAGGGCCTGAGTTCAATCCCTGGTTCCCCCCACCCCCCACCCCCCGAAAAAGCAGTGGAAGTCCCGTCTCTCTCCCAGGGAATTGGTGAACAAACTATGCTCAAAACTGGACCCATATGAAAGGACACAGGCCACATATATGTCAATCTATGTATTATGTACTAGAAAAAATTCATTTTCATGTTTTTAGGTAAACACAGAGAAAAGTCATAACATTGTTTTCAGTCCTCAGTGAATTTTTTGTGTATCCTGCACTATAGAATGGTTCTGACATTTAAAAAGTACTATTGTTGAAACAAGAGGTAAGAGTCTGTTAATACTTACTGAGTACTGGCCCCACATTAAAATATCCTATCTTGGATGCTATATGATAAATCAAAATTAATCCCACATAGATCCTGCCCTCAACTCAACTTATTAATCAACTCAAGAAACATTTGCTGGGTTCACTTAAGTCCTAAAGATGGGGCCAGGCACTAAGTCTTGGTAATTTCCATGTCAGACATGGCAAACCATTGAATTAGCTTAGATAGATTGGTCATTATTGTGGGTTTTTTTTTTCCTCCTAGAATGTATTCCCTTATGCTAATAATAATCCCATTTTCTTTTAAGTAACTACCACTCCTTATTGTGAAATAAGGAACAAAGTATAAAGTTAGAAACACTGCATGAATAAGGAAAAAAATGCAGATTTTTCAGAGAAAAATAAGAGTAGACAGAAGCAGAGATTAAAGATGAGCCTTAGAAAAAAAACAGCCTACTTTTGGTATTTGGCTTGGAGAAGGTCAAATTGCAGCTTTCTCTGGTCATTCCAGATCTGAATTTATCTGCCACTGGCACCTCCACTATAATGCCAAAATTCGACCCCACAGACATCCGAGTCTTATACCAGAGACACACTGGTGATTAAGTCAGTGCCAGGTCTGTCGTGACTACTAAGATCCGTCCTGTGTTTCTGTCTCTAAATAACAATGGTCATAACATAACCAAGACAACTAAACAGCAAGGTAGTTTGGGGTTTTACGTGAAACGTCAGAACAGACAGGCTCAGATCGAAATGGAACCTTAATCATCACAGCCTTCGAGGATCCACTGAGAGACAGAAAAAACAGAAAAGCACTATGAAAATATTGCCTTTGGTGAGATTCTTAACATTGCCCAATTGGTGAGGCATTAATCTTAAGCCAGAGAACATTCTGGAAGGATTACAAAGATCCTAGGTATGGCCCATCATATAGGCTGGTGTGTTAATGATGGCCACCCTGCAGTTGACATCGACAGTGGAATGCCCACCTCCTTAGGAAATAAACAAAAAACGTTTTGAATTGTTAGACAAAAAGAACAAAGGACCTTATTTTATATTTCATAGTTAAAACTCCTCTAAAGCTTATCTGTACTTCGCTTCTTCTCCATCAACAAACTAAAACATTCTCATTACCCAGGATATCAGTTGTTACAGCCATATAATAAACATATCATTTTACTTGAGTGAATTTGGGTGACTTTCTCTTCCTTGCAGACTCACAGTCCCTGAGAATAACTTGGTCTCTGAAAGTGGGGTTGCAAATAATAAGTACCCCCAAGGAAATTTAAATGATGACTGAGGAAAAACTATGGCACTCTGTTTTCCCCGTGTTCCCCTTCCCTAGATGGGAAGCTAGAGATCAGAGATGCCCAGTGGACAAACAGCAGGATAGACTGTCGCATTGGGCCTCCCTCTTTATGCGACTTTACACACAGTATCATGAGAAAATGTGGAGACGAAGTTCAGTTCCAGTTTGTCTGGATTGAAACATCTGGGGAAAGGAAGAACATCTGGGGAGCAGTGACACCTATTTATTGCTTCGAGGCTCTGGTGGGACTGGTAAGCCTGTATCAGCCCGGGTGTAGAAAATCACTTGCTCATCATTTCTTTGAGTAATAAAAGTGGTCAAGGGGCCACTTTTAATCTAACAATTGTGGTGGAAATAATGTCAAGGTAGTTGACCTGTGGCAGAAATTGTCTTTGGGCTCTGGGCATGGCATCATACACTTGTCCTTCTAGCTACGGAGGAGGCTGAAACAGAAGGATTGCAAGTTTAAGGCCAGCCTGGGCAACTAAGTGAGACTCCGTCTCAGATATTATAAATGGGGTGGTGAGGGTGTGGCTTGGCACCTGCTGGATTCTTTAACCAGTGTCACAAATAAAGAGGCAAATAATAAACAATTTTTTAAAATTATTTTATGATCTACTGCTAGCATTGCTTCTGCCAGAAGAAAAACTACTGAGGACGCCTGATGTAAAATGAGAAAAGTTTAATGAAGAGTGTACAGCTGATTTCCAGAAGCCTGGGAGTATGCAATGAGAGAGTTTAATCCTGCAAACAGTGCTGCTATGCGGCAAGGTTTCTCACCCAGCATGATTCCAGATTGCAAAGACAGGGCCCGTATTTGTCCTGTCAGTTCACTTATCTAGAGTTTTTAAAATAGTAGTCCCAGACTTGAACTATGTTAGTGACTATAGCCAACGTTCTTACTTTCTCACTCTATTTCTTTAATCCACTTGAAGGATTATTCCTTCTCTCCATTCCCAAAGCACTTAATGAGTGACTCAAGAACCTTTATAAATGATGGAAACTCAAAGCAGTTTAAGAAACTCAAATAACAAAACAAATGGCCACTCCTTCCTCCAGAGCAGGAAAGCAATTTTGAAACAATAGTCTTGAAGACACAATGGTCTAATTCTCCCTATCTTACAAGGATAAATATTAGACAAGTGATAGAGATTGTACATACATCATGCATACATGCATACATGTACATACATGAATTGTATTAGTGCTGCTATAACAAAATATCTAGACTGGATAATTGATAGACAACAGAAAATTATTTTCTCATGTTTCTGGAGGCTGCACAGCCCAATGTCAAGGACAGTGGCTTTGGTTTTCTGTTGAAGGTTCTCTCTGCCTCAAAGATAAGGCTTTGCTGCTTCATCCTCTAGAGGGGAGGGACACTATGTCCACAAGATGTAGAGGACGAAGGGCAAGTGAAGCTTTTCTTATAAGGATCTTAATCCCTTTATGAGTGGAGCAGCACTCATGACAATCACCCCTTAAAGGCCCTACTTCTTAATACTATCGCATCAGCTGTTAAGTTTTCATGCCTGAATTTTGAAGGGAAGCATACTCAAATCCAGCACAGATTTTGATGGAAACTCAAAGCAGACTTTGCTTCTCAAAGCAAACTTTGGGAAATATCCATTGTTCTAAAATGCACTGAATGGTTTCTTCTAATTTAAAATAGCAAATACAAGACAGTCTGTGTTTCCACTCCAACACAAATTAGATACTCAACACAAAAACATATATAACCTTATCATTACAGAGTTCTTACTGCCTGAAGATAGCGCTTTAGGTCCCTCTAACCTGAACATTTTTATGCAAGAGGACTGAAGTTCTAAGTATTGAAATGAAGTTATCTAAGAAGAGCCAGATGGGCTGAGGATTGTAGCTCTAAGCGTTTCGTAACCTGCACTAGGGCAGATTCTCTTTGGTAGGAAGAACCTGAGACTACTGCTTTCAAAGCCTAAGAAGCTTAATCCTTTGCCAGGGAGTGACTCTCTGATGCCCCCATTCAGTCAAAGGTAATATTTGTGATAGAAAAAATTGCCATTGCATATTTCATTTCTTATTTTTTCTAAAAGTGAACATTATGTTAACCAGATGTGGGTTGCTAAATCAAGAGTCACATTCAAGGAAGCTTGAGAAGGAAGAATATTCTCTCAGATCTTTAGACTAGAAAGTGAGGCAGCTGACTTAAAGACCATATTGTTTTGCCTTGGGAAGAGGGTGAGCATATTTTGGGTACCTGTATGATGCAGCACTATTTTGGTCTGGAACTGGGAGAAGAGCTATACTGAGTTAGGTAATCAGGGGTAGACTATAATAGATTATGGTAATTTATTTTTCCTCCCATGAAACTTTCACATGTCCCTTCTATTAAAAGATTCCACTGCCCTAGTTACACACAGGGCAAATGATCCAGGTCTGGCCAATCTTCCTAGCAGCAGCAACAGTTTAAGGTACAGTGTGTGATACTAGCCAAAGCAATTGGATCAGAGCCTGGTGGTACATGCGTGTAATCCCAGCACTTGGGATACTGAGGCAGAGGGATTGTGACTTTGAGGACAGTGTGGACAGCATAAAAAGGTCAAGGGCAGCCTGGACTAAGTAACTATCCCTGTCTCAAAAAGCCCTTTTGAAAGCAGTCAGAATCCTTCATCAGAGACCTAAGGAAAAAAGTGTTTTTTTCTTTGCTTTGGGTTTTTTCAGCTAGGACTACCAATTTCTATGAAAAAGTAGGAGAAAATGATATCCACATGCAAAAAGAAGCAAACACAAGACAAGGTTATAATAAGAGCAGGGGAAGAGTGCCCTGCTTGTGGAGCGCCCTCCAGGCAGGTCCTAGAGGCCTTCGCCCTTCTGCGAATTACTCCTTCCCTGTTCTGTGGGCCATGAAGTCACCCTTTATCTGTGGAGGCTAGTTGAAATCAATTTCCCATCATCAGGGAGTCCAGTCTAATACGCATAACTGTGGGAGGTGAGGAAAATAATTAAACAAAAGCTTAGAGGTTTTTGATGTTTGGTATTTTTTAATATTGACACACACTTAGGGTAAAAATTGAAGCAATACATAGTAATAGATTATGGTCTTATGAAAAAAGACTTCTTCTTCCCACTCCCCAAATACCTCTACAGAGAAAAATGCTTTTAACAGTTTCTTCTGTATCCTTCCAGGAATTTTCTTGATTTAACTTTATGATACTCTAAAGGGACAAGGAGAGAATAAGGTTAGTGAGAAATATTGTTCTCACACATAGCTCACCAAAGGAAGGCTGTATAATGCTATGTCAATTTTTCCCTTTTGGTATTATATTGGGTTTAAATTTGCGGTTATAATATTGCCTTACTGTGACCTTTTACATTTTATGTATTTTAGGATAAAATCCCAATAGGAAGTACTAGCTATGGGTTTTGCCTTTACATCACATAGGTTTTTACAATATATTTTAAAACATCCAACGTCTTGAAACAATTACCAAAACCACTGAACTTCACAGAAAGTTGGTTTATTTTTTCAAGCCCTATAAACATAGAGAGATTTATTTTTAACTCCATATCTCTGCTGCCTGGTTTGAGATTTCACTTCTGCAAAACAGACAGAGGTCAAACAATCTGTTCTGTCTCTGTGGTTTCATTTCTTTGTCTTCAGACTTGAGAAGCAAAAGAAATCACTGGAAGACTATATCTAAGTTGTACAACTGATTTAAATGTTCTGAAAGTAGCCACACAGTGTAGAAATATGACAAAAGTAGATGCTGTACAATGCTACGAATGATACCAAACTGCTCATTTTAAGATGGCTAATTTTCTGTTACATAAATTTTGCTTCAATAATAGTAATCTTTAAAAGATAGTACTTAAGAAAACTCTACCTCCATATATTTGTTTGTCATTTGTATTTCTTCATCTGAGAAGTATACATTTATCTCAGATGCCAGCCTTTTAATTGGGTCTTTGAATTTTGGGAGCCTGATTATTTTTAATTCTTTATATGTTCTAGAGCTGGGGAGATAGCTCAGTGGCATAAGTGCCTGCCTGGCAAGTGTAAAATCTTGAGTTTGATCCCTGGTACCATAAGCAAACCCAAACCAAAGCAAAATGAAAAACACCTATATGTTCTAGATAGAAGTCCTTTGTCTGAGGAAGATTTAGCTGATTTTTTTTTAAATTCATGGGTTTTCTTTTTACTCTGTTGGTGATTTCTTTGGTCATACAGAAACTTTTCAAAACCATGAAAGCCTGTTGTTGATTTTCTCTACCATTCCCAAGTTTAGATTAAAAAGTTTTCTTTAAAGTCATCATCTCAGGGAAATAACTCAGTAGAGTAAGGGCTTGCTTGGCAAGTGCAAGGTCCTAGGTTCAATCCCTGGTACCACAAAATAAATAAATAAATAAAGTCATCATCTCTGACAAACACAAAAATTAACTTTTTGTTCAAAACCTACCCCAGGAAACACCCCATGCTCAAAGCTTTTCAATAAACAGAGAATATAATGAGTTAATTATTACAGCATGTTTAAAAGTGATAAGTACTATGAAGCAGCAAGTAGGATAAAGTAAAAAGGACTAGAAAAGCACTAAGACAAGGAAGAGAATGTAAAATGATGGTCCTAAGAAACTGAGGTGTGTGGAGGTGAAGGGGCCATCACACAATTTGGGAAGTGTCATGTACCTGTACCAAGTTCCCACAATGAATGGGATCTTCACATGGCACAAATAGGAACTAAAGAAGAAAACAAAATACATGGAGGGAATCTTGAGGTAGAGAGAAGACAGTGTGGAGGGAGAGGAGAATCAAAAGAATCAAGATAAGTACATTTTCCTACTTCCTGAGATGAATGGAAATGTGTACTGCAAACATGTACCAAAAAAATATTTTTATAGTCCAAAAATAAAATAACATGATGCTCCTGGAGGACCTCATTGAGAAGATAAAATGTAAATTTAAAAGGATAAGAAAGACTTTGTCAAACTGATATCAGATTCCTGAGGAAAGAAATTTAGAAGAGGAAAGAAGTAGGAAGCCAACGCAAAGGCCCTGAGGCAGAAACATCTGACACATTCAAGGAACAGCAAGATAGGCATGGCTAGAAGGGAGCAAACCAAAAGGAAAGTGATAGGAGATAAAATCAGAGAAGCAACTGAAGGAATAAAAGTCTGAAAGGCTCTGATAGGGCTTTGGTTGTTACTCTGAATGCTGTGGCCTGTATCTAGATGTCCCCCAAAGCCTCATGCACTCACGAGTGGGATTCTGGGAGGTGGCTGGATCGTGGGTGTGTGATGCTAGGCTAGGGTGTGATAACTAGGTTAGCACTGGCTGGGTTGGCATAGCTCTGGGTGTGGCCAAATGGACTTACTGCAGGCAGATGCCCCACTCTGGGTGTGGGTGGCACTAATGAGAGCCCGAGTGAAAGATAAAAGGAGAGAAAGAGGGCGGGTTCTCTGCTTCCGGCCTGCCAGGCCCTGAGCTGTTTTTCTGCTCTGATGCCCTCCTGCAGTGCCGTTCTGCTGTACAGTCAGCTGGCTATGGGTTGAAACCTGTACAAACCATGAGCTAAAATACATTTTTCCTGCTTTAACTGCTGGGTTCCAGGTGCTTTGTTTCAACAATGAGGAAGTAACCAAGAAACTGAGTAAACTGGGGAGCCACGGCAGACTTTCAGAGCCACAACCAGAGAAGACCCTTTTGAGAATAGACTGGAAGAGGGAAAGAAAAGAGGAGTCAGTGATAGACATCGAGACCTACGAGGCTATTTCTGTACTTCAAGTGCAAGACAATGACAGATGCGATCAGGCAAATAATAGAGATGGTGAAAACAGTCAGATTGTCATGTATTTTCAGCACTATGCTCAGAGAATGTCTGATGGGTTAGGTTTCAGATACGAAGAGTCACAGAAGAGCCCAAGATTGTTCAACTAGAGGGCAAGAAGGGTCACGAACTGAAATAAAGATGGCTTTGAGTGAAGCAGATTTGAAAGAGAGACAAGGAATGAGAAGAGAAGACTGCAGCTCTGAGCAGTTCAGTTTGGGACAAGTGGATTTGATATGTCTATTAGGAAATCACTTGCATGTAGCACAGACAGTGGAGGTGACTTCGAACTATCCAGTTCCCTGGGCTCCTAATTACGGTGATATTTGTCAAGCCCAATGTTTCCTTCTTTCCATAAAAAGTGGGATCCATACTCTGTCAGTGCGAAATTATATGATTCTGTGTACTTCTCAATGTTCCTCACATGCTTTTCTAGAGAAAACATTAATTTACTTCACCCAATTTGTATCACTTATTTTTTAAAGATTCTACTGAAATTTGCTGCTTTTTAAAGAACGTTATAACTGCTTTCCAACAATTATGTAAAAAAAGCATAGAAATGGTGATTGCCAAGCTGTATTTTCCCAGATGGTAGAGGAGATCTAGACAGGTGACATGTGACACCTCCAAAAAGGAAGGTGGCATTATGCCTAAACCATGCAGGACATGCATTCAACCACCTGCACTGGCATCCTAAGTCTGCATATTACAAACAGCCACAAGCTTGGTGTCTTGAAGCAATGTAAGTTTGCTCTTTCATACTTCTGCAGTCTAGAAGTCCAAGATCAAAATCTCAATAGGGATATTCTCTGTCCTCTCCTCCTCCCCTCTCCTTGCCTTGCCTCTCCTCACCTCTCCTTTCTTTTGTCTGTCTCTCTGTCTCGTCTGTCTGTCTCTCTCTCTCTCTCTCTCTCTCTCTCTCTCTCTCTCTCTCTCTTTGAAGGTTCTAAGAATTGATCTTTTGTCCTTTTCCTCTAGGTCTCCATCAAGCATTTTCCCTTCTTTATGTCTATGGCCAATTTGCCTTATCTTACAGGGCATTAATCATTGTACGTGAGGCCCATTGTGACCCAGTATGACCACATTTTAACATTATATCTGCAAAGGCCTTATTTCCAAATAAGAACACAATCATAGGAACCAGGAGTTGATGCTTTAATGCATGTTTTTTTGAGAGATACAATTCGACCCATAACAAAACCAAACCTTAGTTACTCATTCATATATTCACCGTGAACCTTATTTGTTTGGGGTATATATGTGTAAGTATTGGAAATAGAAGAAAAAAAAGATAACATCTCTTGCCCTCTGAGAACATAAGGTCTTATGTGAGGCAGATGCCTGTTGTTCAATTTGCTTTTTAAAAAATGAACTAAGTGTTAAGAAATTCAGACAAAAAAATTTATTTAACTCTGTCTGGAAGTTCAGAGAAATGCTTTCTAGAGTGTTCTACAAACTAAGACCTAGAGGTAGAGTGGGAGGTGCAGGGAAAAGGATCCCAAGCAGAGGGACAACATATGTTCAACTTTAGATGCCAAAGAAATTAGGCTGACATTTGGGAGCCACTTCAGTGACAGAGTGGTAATAGCAATCATGACAAGAAATGAGGCTGGACATATAAACAGTGGATGGGTCATGAGGGACTTCATAGACATGCTAGGTCTAGAACGTGGTCCTACAGACCAGCAACCCTACACCGCAGTCCCCAGAGTATATTCTGTCACTCTGATTTACTATTGCTATAGTTTATTTCTTATAAAAATTATATCAGATCCTGTAATATGTCTACAAATAAAATTATTTTCCCTTGCTTCCTTTATACTGGTGGAGAAAAGAGGAAGAGTTGCAACTGTCATGCAGAAAATTGTGCCAAATGTGCTGTGCCCATAAAATGTCCTGAATGTAAGTGTCCTCCTTTACATACCAGTCCTGGAATCCCCAAGATAGAGACTCCCATCTGTGGGTAATGGAACTTTACTGAAAGATCTACTTGAGCAGTGCAAAGTTTGGATCACATAAGTTGACTTGTGAAATGTGAGCCTTGGAGTGCTGAATCCGGAGAACAAATGAAGGGCTATGGGAACAGCCCACATGGGAAAGGATGGTGGCCTAATCTAGCATATTTTAGGGGCATTATGAGGCAATTTGAAATATGACTCAATGTGAGAAAGATAATTGGTAATTTAGAGACAGAATAAATCAATAAAAATCACGCTAACCATCAGCTCTTTGTTTATCCAATTAGTGTCAAAATTTCTTCCACATCAAACCTCTTAAAGAGAAAATGGAGGTGAAAGCGAATGGAATTTTAGCTCAGCCATGCATATGGCACCATGGACATCTACCAGCCATGCAGAGAAGGCAGAGAGAACAGAATAGCTCTGGTCTCATACACAGCCAGGACTTCAGCAAGAAGGAAAAATCACAGCTGCAATGGCAAATAAATTGGTCCCCTGATGGTGAGGCACAATGTCCAAGAGACACAGCAAACCCAGCATTAGTGAAGGAACTGGCACAACAAATGAGCAGAACACACTGGAGAAAAATCCAGGTGTCCTATCTTGCCTTCCCCAGCGAGGCAGTTGGGCCAGCTGTCAGGCAGGTGAGGGGTTTTTTGGGAACAAGTTGTCCAGGTGCAGCAATGAACTGATTGGCTATAAGATCCAGTTTCCAGTTTAAGAGAGGATGACTAGTAAATGACATATAGGAACTGATCTGATCCATGCCAAGTTAAGAATCGTGTATCAGGGTCAGTTGAAAAAGGGTAATGTACTTCTGGCAAGAAAGCCAGAGGTCAGAAAACAGCCATGCCTGTGTATGAAGACAATGGCCAAGGGAATGAATGCATGTCACAAGGGGAAATGTGAGTGTCATGGCATGTTGCTGGGCCATCAAATCCCAAGTCAGAGTGGATGACTGGCTATCAAGTCATTGGAAGTAGTTGATCTACTACTGGGTTGGGTTGGACTCAAGAACACTGGAGGGAAGAGGGGCAAGTGAAACTGAGGGGTATCAGTGGCCCCAAAAAGTGCAACTGGGCAGGGCAGGAAAATGCAGGCAAAAGACCAGTGGGTTTAGGATCTGCCTGATGGCTTGATGCTTACCTCTGATGGAAGGACACATGAGAAAGAAATGACTACCACAGACTTATACACTTAGAAGTCTTGGAGGATGTTAACTATGGTTCCTAGTCGCATCACCATTTGTGGAGCTCCCATCACATTCATCGCTCCACTTTGGGACACACAAAGATGCCAAAGGTGTAGTCTCTGTCTTCACGTATTCTACAGCAAAGTATCAGTGATGGAAGATTCGCAGACATAACGAGGTGAGAAGCCCTAGCCACATGTTATACAGCACAGTGGAAAAACGAAGAACAGTAAGAACAGGAAAGTCTCATAAGTTTCTTGAGGAGAATCCATGGTTATTTTTGCCTGAACAGCACAATTCTAGCCATTACTCTGTCAGAGACTTCAATTGCTTCTGGGTAGTGCCAGCTGCCTCTTACACCAGGGTAAGACCACAGCCACTATGACCTTAACCATATATATCTCCACTATCTGAATCTTGGGTGTTGTGATCTTTCAAGAGAAGGCTCCTAGGATCCTGTACACAAGGACTGAAATTTTCTAGTTTCGTCATTTAATCAATCAATAGCCATGTTCCACATTTTCTGACCTGCCTTAGTTTTACTCTTCAGGAAATGGTATAAAGGCAACACATACTTCAGAGACTTACTTTATTAAGTGAAATAACACAGATGAGCAAGTTTGTAAACTTTAAAGAGCTGCAAAGACATATTATTTTAAGTGTGATCTGTATGTGAGCCTAGAGTGGGGTTTCAGCCAGGTCTGGGAATGTTTGATGAGTTGGTATGCAGAGATTCTGAGAGTCACACCGCGGGAGGTAGAGAAAGTGCTCTTGTTCACATGTAGGGGAGACAAAACCAAAGCAAAGCAAAGGCCCATAGTCAGCATGTGGGAATCCATGGGATACCTCCAGTATTTATGCCCAGCCAGCCCCACTGCCCACATCAGGGCTATGAGACACTCCATGAAGAACTGAAGTAGCTGTTTTCCAAAGGTGATGTTACCACTGATGCTTTAAGACCTGATGACAAACTCAGATGCACAAGGGGGGGAAAGGTGCTCTTCCCAGCATGGGGAGAAGTCGAGCAAAGGTGCTGCTTACTCATCTGGAGAGTTTCCTCAAGGAAGAATACGTTGTAGCACACACACCACATAAAACATCTGCTGTCCCTCACTTTCAGGATATCCAGAGACCTAGAGCATTACCTGGATATGACAAGAAAGGGACCGTAAGAGGCATATTTGTGAGTGGCTATGATGTGCTTCTGGATGAAATTTTATTTTATTTTAGTTATTATTATTATTATTATTATTTTGGCCAGTTCCATCCACCCTGAGGATGGGGTTTGTGTGGCATGTGGTGCCAGGAATCCAAACAGTCCGGCAGCTGCCTAAGCTTGCCTAAGCAGGTGCTTCAGACCACTGAGCTATCTTGTCAGCCCTGGGTGAAACTTTCAAGATGAATAATGATAGATCATTGTTCTAAGTACGACCCTCCTCCTCCCCCCGACAGAGGTACTCCAGGTTGGAGAACCCTGAAGCAACACAGGCTATATTACTATTAAGTCAGGAAGAGTGCTAGATACCCTATGAGTTCGTGTAGGATTGGCTTATGTTTTCAATCACCTTAATAATTTCATTTCTGGAGGAATCCGAGAAGGAAATATGGTTCCTAGCAAGGCTACTGCTCAGGTAGCCTCTTCTCGAGGGACCACTCTAAAAGTGAGCCAAAGAAACCACACACACATGGCCTCAACAAATGCTGCTCATGTAGTCTACAGTGTCCGAGAAACAGCTCTTGTGGGCCTCATCTTGGTGTTGGCCAAGTTTGAGAAAGAAGAGAAAGGCAAGGCGAAGATGAACGAGGTTAGGACACAGGTGCTGCCCAGAGAGGCCGGGAAGGAGCCACCATGGTACACCTCAGAAGACCATGCAGAAGTCATCCTTTCAAGTATAGATGGGACAGAGATAAGCTAGAACAATGAAACACCCATTCTCCTCTAAAGTCCGGCCTAGGGTGGGAATGGCAGACTGTTTTCTTTTTTCCTGAAGTCCATCTCCATTATATCTAGAATTCTGGCCCAAGTCTCACACGTGCCTGGCATTATTACATACACCACACAGACACCTGTATTCACTCAACAAAGAGAGTAAATAATTCCTCTGAGGCCTACTTAAAGAGTGCTCTCGCACTACAGTGCTCTCTGAGGTTGAAAGTTTGCTCCTGACAGACAAGGCACAGCCCAGTAGATAACAGACCTCTTCTCAGCAGGGTGGAACTTCTGCACAGCTTCGGATTGAAGGTCACTCTGAGCAGTTTAGCAATGCCCGAGGGCCCCACAGGGAGCCTCAGCTCAGTTCCATCCAGGAAATCCTGCCTCAGACTGCATCTGATGCCCCTTTCCCCAGGCCGTACTGTGTGCCAGCCATGGTTCCCAGAGAAAGAGAATTGGCCACTGATCGCCAAGAAGAGCTCAGTCTTATGGCTAGCAGGGTATAAGGGCAGCCAGCCCATGGGTCCTAAAATGGTCCAGCCACTCTGCCTGGTGAGTGGGAAGGTATTTGGGAACTGGTTTTTCCTAGACATGGTGTTATTTCTATAGTTTTATATAGTAAGTAGTTCACCAGGAAGGAAAAGAAGAGAAGAATGGCTAATTTTGTCGGGGTTTAATGTGTACCAGGAAGTGTGTAAAGGGCGATTCCGGGAGAGACAACCACAGCAGGCCCAAAGTCTTAGGAAGGTGAAAGTGTTTGATATCTAGATCCAAGGCAAATTCTGAGGAAGTATTGCAGAGCATGCTGCAGGGGTCATCAAGCAGTAAGAGTAGAAAGATAGGTTTGAACTGAAAAGACCGTGAGACTTTTAAAAACATTAACATTTGCCATGATTTATATCTAAATGCCCCCCAAAGCCTCATGCACTCATAGGTGGGGCTTTCAGAAGGTGACTGGGTTCTGAGCGTGTGCAGCTAACTTGCTGTTAAGAGATAGGATGTGATGGAAGGCTGGGGGTGTGGGTCTGTCTCTTCTGGCTCCTCCCTGATTGCTTTCTCTTTTTCTCCCTTTCTGCATCCTGCCTGCCATTCCATGAACAAACCTTCGTGGCTGTCCCCTCCTACCGTGTCACCCTGCCCCTGAAGCAGGTGAGTGTGGACTAAAATCACTACACACTTTCCTCCTTTCACTTGTGGGTGGTGGGTATGGTACCACAGGGGTGAGAAAGTAACTAAAACAATACTTACGCATAGTCAGTATGTTAGTATTGGTTAGGGCAGTTGAGAATCTGGGGACTTTCATTTTTTCTATATATATATCTATTTTTTCACCACCACCACCATCACCAAACAGGAAAAAACAAGATGGTGATGAGGTAGGTGGGTCTGAATAGCATTTGAAAAGTTCTGCAGGAGCTGAGGAGCCCCGTAAAATTCTTAAGCAGAAGCCTAAGGTAGGCATGTGTGAGCCACCAGCAGCTGCTTAGGTAAAGGCCCACAGTGACTCGTGTCCTTTGTGCTTCCCCTTGATTGCCACCCTTGTGCCACTTGGAGAAATTAGACTTCACAGTGAGTCAGATGAGAAGCTGTTGGTGAGGAGCACAGGGGCACCATCCATGTGAGCACACTGCTCTGCCCACTTGGAGCCCCCTGGAACTTGACAGCAGGCACAAACACCCTGGCTCTGCCCCAAGCACAAACATAAGTGAGAAAAGGGCAGGTGGTGAAGTGCTCACAAAAGCTGGGGAAAAAGGCACTTTTTTTTTGCCCCTACAATGCAGAAGCTTTTATTACTAGAAAATAAAATCCTGTCTGAGCAAATGCCAGGAAAGCGATTAAGGGCTCAATTTAGACCAGGAGGCTTGGCTGGGCCCTGTGGGCGGGCAGCCGAACAATGTCAGCCTCACTCTCTGTGCACATCACGTCGGGGATGAGTGGCCTGAGCCCCAGCCAGGCCTCTTGCCGCCAGTTTTGCAGAATGATAGTTAAGCTTTGGCCGCTTGGTTTCAGTGAGAAGGATTGTGTGGAAGGAAGGATAAAAGGTTCTTGCTTACAGCCAGGCTACTGCCTCCGAGGACTAAGGAGCCATGCAGCCAGGATGGTGCCAGGCCCTGCGGAAACGTTTCTCCCTTGCAGTTCTCAGGCTCCCAGCCTGACCCAGTGTGGGTAGGAGATAGTGGAGGAGGGGGGCTGGCTTGAGAGTTGGACAGGCCTGGGTCGGAGCCCCCATTCGACTGCCCAAGGATCCTCTAAGAAAGACTTGAACTTCTCTAAGTGCCAGTGTCTTCATCTACTAAGCAGAGATGATTAATGATCGATGCTCTGAGAAGTTATCTGGAGTAAATGATGGGGATAAAATGATGTAATATATGTAACGCTTCTTCCTTTCTGTTTTTATCTCCAGAGTGTCCTAAACCAAGCAAAATGGTCTCGGTTGGCCTGTCTCTCATGCTTGCTCTTGCTCTCACTCTTTGCTTGTCCACTGCTGAAAATGGAGGTCATAGATTAAATGCTCTCTAAGGGCCCTAACTCTGACTTTCAACATTAGCTGTAATTACAGCCACTGAGCAGTTGCTATGCACCAGGCATATCACTTAGAAAGGCACATGCCTTGTCTTATCAAGTATTTTTATCCCCACTCCACAAGCAAAGTAAATGAGGCTCAAGGGGCTTAAATTGTGTCCACAAATGCAAAGCTAGTGAGGGCAGGTTGGAAGGTGTTGGCTCTGTCTTAATTTTTTAAAACTAATTAATGAAGCCCCAGGGTTCCAAGTCATTTTATTAAACAGGTAATAAAGTCAAACTACTCTATAGGTTCGAGGTCAGGTTTAAACAGCTACCTATTCTTGAAACTACAGCTGGGGTTTCCAGCCTAAAGGACAGTGGTGAGCGTGAGATGAACCCCACAGAGAAGAGAATCTCCTCGAATCAGGAGGTAGAAAGCAGACGGTGCAAATGGTCGTTGCAAGTGCTTTCAGTCAGGGCAGAGATGACTGAAGAAAACCAGCAGACAGGCAGTTGCCAGCCAAGTGGGCAATCGGTCAGCACCTAGGGTATTAGCACAAGCAGTACTCCAGGATGCTTCTCAGCAGCCAAGCAGGGCTTCAGGCTTGCAGGCCATTTGGACCAAAGTGTTGTGGAGAAAGTGGGGAAAAGGGAGAGCTGTGACTCAGCAGGCAGCTGCTAGCCTTGGAGACACACGGTTTAAGTCTGACTAGCAATAATGAGGCTCAGGGAAAAATTGCAAAGCCCAGCATTCGTGGCCATAGAGCCCAGGCCTGGGTAAGTGAATAGTTACTGTGCCTTATATCAGTGTTTATTGTTCTATGACAATAGGAATTTAAAACAACAAAGATGTATTATTTCTTATTATTTAGGTTGGCTGGGTTTGCACATGCAGTTCTTCAGCTCCATGTGAAGCTGGCTGGGCTCATCATGTGGCTGCAGTCAGCTAGGAGACCAGCTAGGGCCAGAAAGTGAAGAGGGCTTTGGTGCCATGCCTGGCTGTAGGTGCCAACTATCAGCTAGGACAGATCTGTGCTCTGCCTCCCGGCTCGACCTTCAGGACCTCTCTCCAAGTGGCCTCTCCACACACCTAGCTTGGGCATGTTGACTTGGCAAGAGGCTTTTGAGAGTGTGTGTGGCTCTCAAGAGGAAAGAAATAAGAATCGAGTCAACAGAGAAAAAGAAGGATTGCATTTCTTTGTAATAGCAATAAACAATTTGAAACTAGAGTTTAGAAAACAGTATCAGTGATGGATCCAAAGCACTGAACATTTAGGTATAAATTAAAAACTACAAAACAGAGGCTGGGGAGATGGCTCAGTAGAATAAGAGCTTCCCTAGCAAGAGCAAGGGCCTGAGTTCAATTCCTGGTTCTGCCAATAAGTAAATAAATAAACAAATAAACTATAAAACACTGCCAAAAGAAATTATAAAAGAATTAAATAAATGAAAGGACATGATTCAAAATATTGAAAGAAATTTTAAGTGTTAAATAAATGGAAGGAGGTACCATTTTTACAGATTGGAAGACAACATTGTAATATACCACTTCTCCCCAAGTTGATCTGAAGATTTACAGAAATCTAAATATTATCCCAATCAAGGGAATAAGTTTTATATATACTTATAAGTTAATTCTTTTTGTTTAATGTATTTGGTACAGCTGTCACTATGCAGCTCAGACTCGTAGTGATCCTCCTGTTTTCAGCCTCCTTAGGGCTGGGATTACAAGTGTGTGCCACCACGCCCAGACTTGGTGGCTGGCTCAGCATGTCCAGAGTTGAGGCCAGCAATTTAATTCTTTAAAAAGGCAAAATAGACTATCCAAAGTAACTTTTATTAGAGGGCCAGCCAAATAGTTGAGTGGATTAAAGCACCTGCAAGCAGACCCAGGGCCTGGGGGTTCCATCCCTCGGCCTGCCACGCTGCCCCCACCCCGGGGGAGGGGGCTGAGATGGCAACTGAGACTGGGCATGGTGGTGCGCACCTGTAATCCCAGTTCTTGGGAGGCTATAAACAGGTGGATCACTATGAGTTGGATCTAGTAATGAGAACCATAAAAACAAGAAGTAACTTTGATTAGGAAAAGCAAAAGAGTGGTTAAACAAACTCTGGTACATGCACCCAAGAAGAGTATGACCAAAAATGATGAACAAAAGATTGAAGTTCCCAACCCAAATGACCCTCCAAAGCTTTCACTATTCTAAGGGAAAGTTATACTTAATTTTATATGCTCTATGGTTCTATTTATAAATCATGCCAGAACAAGCAAAAATATAGGACCTTTTACTATGATCAAACAATGCAACTTTGGATATAGAATAGATAAATAGATTGATCCAATAAATAGGTCAGAATAGAGATCAAAGCAAACCTACACACATATGGTTAAATGATTCTTTGACAATGGTACAAAGAATTAAATGGAAAAAGTAGACTTTTTAGCAAATGGTGATGGGACAATCTGACATGTACCTGCAAAAATATGAATTTTGACCTGCTACTCACACCTTATGCAAAACTTAATAAAACAAATAGACTTAAATGTAAAATGTAAAACTTTAAAACATCAGAAAAATACAGTAGGCAATATTTATGATCTCGAATTTAGGCAAAGAGGCTTTAGTAGGATAACAAAAACAAAACATATTAAATTAACTTGGATTTAATTTTTTGCTCTATTAAAGACACTAATATGCCATTCTGGGAGAGAAGAAAAAGAACATAAAATAGGTGAGTAATTGCCAGGTTTGACCACAAAGAAGTAACATAAAGAAATTTAAAGAAATGAGAGAATCATTTACATTCTGATTATTCTGCATATAATGTGTCAAAATCTTAAGACTTTACAACAAAAACATAAGTTTTACTATATCTAAATTTTAAAAAGCAAAGATAAATAATGAAGTTCAGCTGATGAATGAAAAAAAGGAAGGGGGGATAAGACAAGGTAGTCAATATGTCCTCAGACTCACCTTGGAGAAGATAGCAAGTATGATTCCTCATAGCAAACAAATATGCTTAAATAGTCAACCTCCTTACTAATTAAAACTGTATATAAACTTTTTCGTACAACCCAGGATTGGCAAAGGTATGATAAAGTGGGCACAATCAGTTTCAGTGAGTGGGCATGTGATTGAGCACAGCATTTTTGAAAGCTCATGTGGCAATATATTCTAAGGCTGTAAGTGTTCTTTCCTGCTGGAAAAATAAAGCCACTTCTAGGAGCCAATCCTCATGAAATAATCAGAGATTCTGATGAGGATCATTGTCTTTTCTGCACAAAATGCTGTCTCCCTCATCACAGGCATAGATGTGCAGTGGGTCCTAAACAAACGTTGCCAACTCTCTGGATGGTGACTGACTTCCAAAACACATCTGCTTCTAGTCAGGAGCCTAGAAAGTAGAAAAGCCATCTAGGCCCTGAGCTTTTACCTTCTGCATAACAACACTGAACAATGTCTGCCACCACTGTGAATGACTAAAGCTATAGTTATATCCCTAATGAGTCAGCAAGTGACATCTCTTGTCCATGCTCTTGGGGACAACAGGAGTCCTCGGCCAGACTGAGTAGTTCCTGAGGCAAACCTAGGAGACCAGATGGGAGGTAATCAGAGGCAAGATAGTGTGCTCAACAAGGGGCACCGAAGGCCTCAGGAAGCCAGGGGAGTGGGGATTAGGTGCCTCTGAGCCTGAGCCCAGGCCCCATTGGTAGATTCATACAAAAGCTGACTTCTCAGGAGGCCACGGAATTCAGGAAGATAACTCAGCTTGGCTGCGTATTCAAGACAGAAAAGAAACATCCCACTCAGCAGCCAAAGAGAGATGGGCTCCAAGCAAGAAATGCCAGGCACTTGCTTTTGAATTACCAATAGACATGAATACTCACATGGAGAAAGACCCTGGCATGCAATTCAGTGGCTAAGCTTTGTCTTCAGGCCCCACCAGTAATTCCCATCCCCTAATAACAGCTGTTCTCCTTGATTTTGGGTAGTGTTTCATTTATCTTTAGCTGTGTGTTATTATCCAGAAGCTGCAACTCCCTTTGCAACCCTGCTGTAAATAGAACTGTCTCTACCCTAGCTGTGGTGCTCCACACACCCTCTCAGCTGTGACACTTGAGGTCACTCCTCACCTACAGCCTTTTTGCTACTTGCTATCTGTACAACCACCACACATGCATACCTCACACTTCACACCCTTAGAGGTCACAACAGACTGTGCATGGGCCTAGTTGATGGAACCAACTAAGTTATTAAGAGAGAAGAAATTCTTTAAAGAGGCACAAGAGTGTCTCTTAAAAATGGAGGATACAGAATTCTTCCCACATACTTAATCTAACAAGTAACCATGTCTCATAATTAGATGTTGCACCAAGCACTGTAAGTGCATTATAGTTTATTGCAATTTAATTCCCAGAGTAATTGTAGGTTCTAGTGTTACTGTAACTAACAGGCCCACTTAACACAAAGAATTGAGAGTTCTTGACTGGGGGTGGTGACACACATCTATCTGTAATCCCAGCACTTGGGAAGCTAAAGACAGGAGGATCACTATGAATCCAATCTGTGTAGTGAGACCTGTAGACCCTATACTAAATACATAAAAAAAATAATAATAATAATAATTGAGATCTCAGAAAGGTTAAGTGTCTTGGTTATTTTTCTCTCAATCCTAAGACAAAAAAAAAAAAAAACCCTGACACCCAAAATTAAGGAAGGAAAGGGTTATTTAGCTCACAGTTTATAGCAGTTTCAGTCTATAATCAGCTGGCTCCAAGGCAGAGTGGCACATGGCGGAGGGAAGCAATTCATTGAAAACAGCAAAATCAGGGGCTGGGGAGATGGCTCAGTGGAATAAGTGCTTTCCTGGCAAGCACAGGGTCTGAGTTCAATCCCCGGTTCTGCCAAAGAAAGAAAGAAAGAAAGAAGGAAAGAAAGAAAGAAAGAAAGAAAGAAAGAAAGAAAGAAAGAAAGAAAGAAAGAAAGAAAGAGAAAACAGCAAAAGCAACAAGAGCAAATGGGGATGAGCAGCTGAGAGCAAGCCTCTTTCCCTCCCTTGTATTGTATGCAAGCTACCCACCCCAGGTTGGGTGTAGCACTCACACACATACTTCCAGCATTAGACCATAAGTCAATCAAAAACTCTACAAGCCTGCCCCATGACTACATGGGACTTTAGGGGGACATCTAGACACAAACAATAATGTGAAGTGATGTTCCTGGGACAATGGGACTAAAGAGCAAGCCAAAGATGTAACTTTGAACTCATTCAACATGTGCTACATTAACAAAACACATACCATGTGCCACATATGTTTATGCAAGACTTAGAAACTAGGTCATACAAGAGAACAACATGGACCCAGTTCAACTGAAATGAATAGACACTTCCCAGAAGTACAAATGGCCAATAAGCACATGAAAAATGTTCAGTACCTCTGAGCATTAGAGAAATGCAAATTAAAACAACACTGAGATTTCATCTTACCCCAGAAAGAATGGCTGTCATCAAAAAACTAAACAATAACCAATGTTAATGAGGCTGCAGGGAAAAAGGAAGATGTCTGCATTTTTGATAGGAATTTAAACAAGTAAAACCACTGTGGAAAACAACATGGAGATTCCTCAAAAATCTAAATAGAAATTCCATTCAATCTAGTTGTTCCCCTTCTAGGCATCTTCCTGAAAGAGTTAAAGTTATCACATTGTGGTAATACCTTCATACTCATGTTCATATCAGCACCACTCATAACAGCTAAGTGTTGGCATCAGTCTGTATCTCCACTAGCAGATGAATCAATGAAGAATATGTGGGACTTATACACTATGAAATACTGCTTTGCTGTAAAGAAGGATAAATTTGAGTCATGTGTAGAAAAATGCATACACCCTGAGACCATGAGTTTAAGTGGAGTAAATCTGACACACAAGCTTAAATATCACATGATTTATCTTCTATAAGTGTGCCTAAGGAGAGTCACATGGAGAGAAAACATTCTCTCAGGCTTTCACAGAGAGCAAATTGGTCAAGCAATGGCCGTGACTCATCCACATGACTGACACTGATCTACACACTGTGGTACGGGATTTCAGGCTAAATCCTGAGGGGATTTGGCTGACCCTGTCAGATACAAAAGTTACATTTCTTGTTATATAGGTCTCACTTTATCTTGATCTTAACCATCCAGCGGAAAAGTATAAAAAGAGGTATGAAAAGTAAAACCACATTAATATGCTGAGCTATAAAAGGCTCAAGTCAACAACCTCTGACATTGCCAGTTCTATGGATAACCCACCACTATTATGGACTACTAGACTATAATGAATTATTTTGCTGAATTCATGCACCTACAGTATTTAAATGGCAATGGAATACCCATCTCTGACAAAACTAAACAAAGAAGGGGATACAAATGAAGGACTCTTTTGTATCCATATATACAAAGTAAGACAGATATACAGCTGCTTTCTCTTAATTCAATGAAAAGGAAGATTTGTACTAATAATGTTTGTACAGCATATCATGTCTGCATCTTGTACTATGAATAACCACTATGAAGACAACAATATGCAATGTATTAATTATTGAAACTGTCCTATTAATCAGTTTTGAAACTGTCTCATTGTTATTTGTTTCTCAATAAAATTAATTATTTTTTTCTTTTCTTTTTTTTCAAAGTTTTATTGATAAACAGATAGCAATGAGACAGTTTCAAATCAAATCGGAAGTACAGTTTCAACAAATAGTATACTGCATATATTCTTCTTAGTGGTTAATTGCTGTACAAGATGCGGACTTGTGATCCTATTTACAAACACCATTAAAACAAATCATTCTATTCATTAAGAGAATGCAACTATATATCTATCCTAACCACTTTGAATACACAGATACAAAAATGGACATTCATAGGTATACCCCATTTTTTCTAAGTTCCGTTATTGAATATTATAGGTGTGTAAACTCAGCAAAATATTCTAAAAGAGTCCAGTAGCCCATAACAGCATTGGGTCTTCTGTTTAACTGGCAATGTCAGAAATTATTGACCTGAGTCCCCCACAGTTCAACATAACAGCATGGCTTTATTTCCTATATTTCGTCTTCATACCTTTCTACTGGATGGTTAAGACCAAGGTAAAGCAGGACCTGTGCAACAAGAGTTGTAGCTTTTTGGTCTGAGAAGGTCAGTGAAATGCCCTCAGGATTTATCCTGAGATCCTGTACCTCAGATTGTAGAACCTTTGTCAGTGCAGCCATGTGGATGAGTCACGGCCATTGCTTGGCCAATGTGCTCTCTGTGAAAGCCTGAGAGAGTGTCTTCTCCCCATGTGACTCTCCTTAGGCACACTCTATGTCATCAATCAGAGGAAAGAGGAAAATAAAATTAATTATAAAGAAACCCTAAGGACAAATAAGTTAAAGAGCAAAATAAAAAATAATCATAGGAAACAAGAGAATAGGTCTTTTGCAAATGTAAAGAGAACCAAGAGATGGAGGCAGAAGGAAGAGGATGTTATAGAATTGAGATGTTTTACGTACATGTACCTGCTCCCCGTGATGAACGTAATTATGTTCTGTAGACAGGTACTAATAAAAATTAAAATTAATAAAAAGACAGACCCCGTGTCTGTCCCCCAAGAACCCTTGTTTTAATGAAGTAAACTGAGGCCTCTATAGCTGGCTCAAGTAAAGCTCGTGTTTTCTGCACTGAAGCCCCAGCACAAAGCCTGGCACACTCTGCTTCTGTCTTACTAGATATTGTCCCTCTGTGGAAGATTATGTTGTCTGGGCATTCTCGAGCTGAGGACAAGGGGTACTCCTGTGTGACCAGGTGTTGATGCTACATAGATTCATAGGTATGGATGTTGTGAATTATACAACTGGGAACAAAGAATCTTCTAAAGACCTTGTTACAATGTCACTGTGTCCATAAGGCCATTCTAACCATTAACCAATCAGCAGAGTCAACCCATCTGTCCCTGTTCACTTTTTCCATTGTGTTTATGACCTTCCAGGAAAACACACTGCTTATTTCTTATGCCTACTAGTGTATGTGTCTTCACAACTGAGTCCACCCAAGGGCAGATAATTCTTGTTGGTTTTGTTCACTAATAAACCCTCAGTGCCAAGACAGAGTCTGGACTAGAGGAAATACTTGGTAATTTTTGCTGAGAGGGAGTCATGGAATGTGAAGATTATATGCAGGGTTGGGGGACAGATGTTGTTAATAAAGAAGAAAGAAGGGAATAAGAGTAAGGGAAAAGGACAACTGACCTGGTCATGAATTTTCCAATCAGTAACCTAGGTGCTAAGTCCTGCGAGTCAAAAGAAATGTGCTGTGAAAGATAGAAGGAGGCGACAAGAAGGTCACAGCTAGAAAACAGAAGACGCTGCAGGATGTAGAGGGTTCATTCTTCTCTGTGCTCAGAAGCACGTCAGAGATCTGAGAGCCAGGAAGCCAGGGAGGATCAGGAAACGTATGGCCATCTGTGTTGAGCAAAATGTCCCAGGAGTCCAAGGGTCAGATGAGAGTCAGGGTCGGGGATCAAAGCAAGCACAGGCTGAAATCTAGGAAGTCTGACAGAACAGATAATGATCCCCACCCACCCCAACACAGAGAAGCACCTATTTCTGAGGGAAGGGTAGTGGGAAAGAACTAAGGCTTCTTTCATGTTTTCTCCCAGTAGGAGGTATGTGGTCCTCAGGACTGCAGGAAAGAGTGCGTGGCTCAGGGGTAGGCCACAGCACAGGGGAGCTAGCAGTGTGTTTCATATTTGTAGCTGGCAATTTGCTGGGCCACATGTATTGACACCATGGAAACTGAAAAATGCTATGGATTCAGATTGTTTGCTTGTTTGTTGGATGGCTAGTTGTTAAACATTTACCAGGATGCCCTGGCACACATGGTTGATTATAAAACTGAAGCTGAGGGGAGACTATTCTGACCTAAAAGAAGAAAGGACTAGGATTACAGGTAGATACTCAGGCTATGGACTCTCCCAGAAAGATATTTGTGCCTTTGAATAACTGCAGAGTGAGGAACTAAACTTAATAGATCCCTTCTCTGGTGATCTTTTATTCTCTAAAGAATTTGTAGAAAGACTGACTTTCAATATGCAATCCAGTTATTCCTTTGGATTCATATATTCATATATTCATTCATTCTTTCATTCATTTATTCATCCAGCAAGTAATAATAAAAAAATTATCACATTTCAGGGTAACAGCGAGACCACTGAGGTTAAAAGACACCATAATTCCTGCCCTCATGAAACTGTTACCTAGGACAGGTGTTCACAAATCAAACTCTGAGGGCTGTTGTTTGTTACCTGCTTTAGTCCAGCTCTCAAGTTAGGATCATTTTTATACCTTTAAATGGTTGTAAAAGAGGGGCTGGGGAGATAGCTCAGGAACTTAAGCATCTGCCTGGCAAGTTCAAGTCCTGAGTTCCATCCCTGGCCCCACAAGTTGTACTGGCCCCTGAACCCTGGTCATGCAGCCGTGCCAGCAGTGAAATTGGGTGTGAAAGTAAGATAGATGCCTACAAGTTGTGTGCAAGAACAGGACAGGAGGCCAGGGGCTGTTGCAGAAACACAGGAGGAAGAAGTCAGAGGTCTCTTCTTAGAGAAGTGGTGGAAGTAGAGAACAGCATTAGAGACTTCTAGAATGCTGGCTACATGCCACATGCCGCTCCAAGCACTGCACATACGTTAACATATTTAATACGAAAAGGGTTCTGTTATTATTTCCACTTGACAGATGAAAAGAACAGAGACACAAAGTAGTGAAGTGATGTGCCAAAAGTCATAAAGCTAGGTAAGTAGTGAGGCCAGCATTTAAAAGCAGGTGGTGTCACTTTAGGATCCACATTCTTAACCACTACATGCCTCTCTCAGAGAGCCTGTGGGAGAAGGACGGCAAACAACGGAAAAAGAGAACAGGAAAGAGTGTGATGGTAAGTGGCACCTAACCCAGAGGGTGAGCAGAGGGAAGCAGGGCTTGGGCCACAGTCAAGCAGCACTGAACATCCCCCAAGCCCATGACAATCGTGTCTGTGCCTTCTCTGCACAAGGCTTTCTGCTTGACGTTGCAGATGAAGGGATGAGGCAGGCTCTGTCTGGAGGAAATAAACAGGCTCTGCTAATGCAGCCTAAACTAAGGCCTGCACAGCTCTGTCGCGTTCAGGGGAGACAGCAGCTCCAGCCCAGGAGGAAGTGGTCTGTAGAGTTGGAGCCAGGTGCCAGGAGAAGATGTGAAATTTGTGCTGCCTCATATCAACCTGGATGGGCCATTTCCTGGAATAGGTGGCAAAAAAAAGAAAGAAAAAAGAAAAAATGCCTCAAAGGACAGTCCAAGGGACCAATGGAAAGCCCAACAAATGTCAATGGGGATAGGAGAGAAACAAAGGCAATGCCCTGCTGAGAGACAGAGAAGGGATGAAGCAGCAAACTTTCACAAAAGTGAAGAGGAGGGCTAGGGAGATAGCTCAATAGAATAAGTGCTTGTCTGGCAAGGACAAGGTCCTGAGTTCAATTCCCAGTACTGCCAAAAAAAGAAAAAAAAAGTGAAGAGGAATATTGGGGGAAGGAGAGAGAAGAGAGAAAGGAGATTTTTTTAAAAATGAGATGTATTTTATACACATACTAAGTCCCCAAGATGAATGTAATCGTGTACTACAAGCCTACACTAATTTTTTTTAATTCCAAAAAGTGAGTAACACAGAGCTGGGGAGCCCAAATCAATCAGCAAAAGAGACAATGGAACAAGCAAAAGTGGAACAAAGTGTCCAAGGCATGTTTGCTTAGTTTTGGGTTGTCCTGTTGTATTTATTTATTTAGTAGTTTCATTTCTGTAGTACATGGGATTGAGCCCAGGGCCTTCTTACTGAGCTGTATCCTGGCCCTATCAAACTGCTTTGTTTGGAGGTGGGGTATCGCTAAGCAACTGAGTTGGCCAGGCTGGACTCAAAATTATGATCCCCTCGCCTCACCTCCCTGAATGCTGGATTTATAGGGACACATCACCCTGCCAGTTCTGCTGAGTCTTCACACCACATCACCTTCTTCTCTCAAAGCTATACACCTCATCTCACTAGCCAACAGCCAACTCTCCAAGCTGCAAACAGGCAATTTGCTGACACTGGTGCCCCCTAGTGCTGGAGGAGACCTGTTTCCAGTAGGGCAGTGTGCTAGTTTTGCTGATAGGACAAAATCAGCTTAAGGAAAGAAAAACACTTTGGGCTTGTGGACTCACAGGTAGGTTTCAGGCATGCTCACTTGGCTTCATTCCTCCCATGGTGGAACAGGACATCAAGGTAGGGAACATGGTAGAGAAAAGCTGCTCTCCTCCTAGCTGACAGCAAAAGAGCAGGTGCACCCTAGCAGGCTCCCTCCTTCCTCTGCTTTTGTCCTGTCTGGCGCACACCCTATTGGACAGTGTCAACCACAGCCAAGGAAGGTTTCCTCCATCAGCATGTTGTCCCATATGCTATCCTCCTCAGAAACTCTCTTCTTGACACACACATCTAGAAGTGTGTTTTCGCAAGTTCCTTCCTAGTTGTCACTCTAACCAGTCAAGTTGACGGTTACATTAACCACCACTGGCATTTTAGAGTCAAGCTCTTCCTGATCTGTGCCCTGCCAGTCATCTGACCCTCTCAGGATGAGCTCATGGGCTTCCTCTAAAAAGAATATTATCAGGCTCTTTTTCTTACATTTCTTCTCAGAAACATTCCATCACAGCTTCAGGTTGCCAGCAACCTGATGGTGTTGGTGACTTCACCTTTCTCCCTCTGGAAAATGAAATGACTCAGCAGTCACACAGGCCCAGATAATGTGCAAATCATCATCATTTCTTGGCAAGAAAGAAAAATGTCAAGGTTTTAGGTTGTTGGGTGTCTGAAGGGAGCCAGAGGTCTCAGGGTTAATATAACAAGGAAAAAAAAAATGACACTGTACAGAGTTCCAGGATTTTCTGCAAATTATCCTGTCCTCAGGAACAACACCCAATGAAGACTTGGTGATTGTGTTATGAGACTAGAAAGGATTGGGATCTGGGTGGACTGCAGTTCCTTCTTTCTGATTCCTAATATATCAATTGATACCACTCTCCTGAGCAAAACTGTGCACTCAGTTGCTCCTGTATTATTTAACTGGAAACATGTAAGACTGCTTTCCCAGAATCCCTTCTTCCTGAAAACCACTCATCCAACCCCTTCTCACATGGCAAGTTCTTTATGGCCTCGCCGTCCCCTGCCATGTTTATTTAGTCAAACTTTGGCAGTTGGCCCAATCAGAGCCCTTCTTAGAGTTCTCTTATCTGAAATAAACTCAGTCTCTTTGGGGTGATGGAGTTGAAAGACAAAAACTTCAGAAGCTTTTGTAGCTGTATGTACAATCACTTGGAAGAAGGCTATCTGTAGCTAGAGAAAATGAAAGCAAAGGAATTCAACGGAGATCACTGAAGAAGAATATTAAATGCTGCCTAGTGGACAGATCAAGTTGTTCCTGAGGCCATGTTGCTTCCTGCAGTTTGGTTATTCTTATTGGGCTCCATGCAGAGGTAAATTTGGGAATTTTGCTTAGGCTGCCTCCAACTTGAGTTTCTTCTACTTAGTTATAAACAGCGACTGAATCCACCTGTACTTCTGCTACCATTATTCTGTGGCATAAAAAAAATAAGGGCCTTCCCTGAATGACCCCAGATAATCCTTGGCTTGCTGCCATGGTCAGGGTGCACTTAAAGTGAGTGCCAGTGTGTGATGGTATTCTATCCATAGCCGAAGAAGACCACGTCAATCCAACAAGGGACCACACAAGTCCAGCACCACTTCTCCATCTCTAGCCTCAACTCCTGTGCCTCTGCCTGGGTAAGCATCTCTCTAGTTCCTGATTTGCTGAGCCTCTCAAGTTGGGTCAACTTGGTCTGTTTCTCTGGATTCTAAGCCACTGCCTCTTTCCTAGCCATTTCTTTTTTTCATTAGTACATGTTTGTGATATATTATGATTATATTCACTGCGGGAAGGTGGTATATGCACACAACACATCTTAATTCCTGGCCATTTTCCCCCTTTTGTAGATACTACAAGCACTCAAGACCTCCAGCCAGCAATTTAGGTTTGCCTTAGCCAGTCATCATAAAGGGCCAACCCTATGTAACCATAGTGAATCACTCTGCTGTGGCCATAGTTGGCCAGAAAAGGGAAAATTTAGTGTAGGAAAAAAATTGCCATTGTTACAGAAAATGCCTCCCACCACCTGCCCAGCCAGTATTCTTCAGTTTCTTAGTTGCCCAGGTAACAGTTCCGGTTCCAGATCCTGTTGCTTCTGTCTCCTAGAAGTGGCTGGTCATAGTGATGAACCCCAGTTGACAAGCCATTCTGCCTGTGTACTTCCTGCTTGCTTATCCCATGTCAGCCCTAGACCACCAGAGAGCAGGGCCTGATACTCTGGGAATGATCTTGTGTGGGAGGTACAATAACTCCAGGCCTCCAATACTATTGCAAGTGAATCTTTTTCTAAATCTTGTGAATCTGCCACATTATGACTCCATGCCATACATCCCTTAATGGTCACCTGAGTGCCTCTGACCTGTAAAATTCTCTTGGCAAATGAGCATCATTAGTGATGGACTTCCTCCTCCCCTACCTCTGATGAGCTAGGTTCCTAGTTTTTACCCCGCCTATTTCCCATAAGTCTCCTGCTACACCCATGAGGTGGGACTTCCTGTCATAGCCCGGTTGCCTAGTTACTCGTGCCTTTTACCCTCCAATGTCATTTTCCTATGCCTCCACTATATATACCCAGCACCTCCCCTAAACAAACGAGACTTGATCAGAATCCTGTCTTGTCTCCATTTCTCGTGTCTCCTGTCCTTTGTCCCCTCTTCAATTCCCCGCTCCTCCCCCAGGTGACCTTTGTTGACTGACCTGCTGGTTCAGGACAATCTTGATCAGTGCCTATCAACTTAAAACTAAATCTGCCTCCAAATCCAGGGTGGCATTTCAGTGATTCTGTTTGCTGTGAAATCATGAATGTGGAGAGATAGAAAAGACATTCCAATCTGGAAAAATCTGGAAACAGAAGAGCATAAGGGCATGTCACTTGCAAAATAATGACGATTTAACGTCTTCCTTTCCTATCTTCATACCTTTTATTTCTTTCTCTTGTCTAGTAGCTGTGTCCAACATTTCAGAACTAGGGACAAGCAGACAAGAAAAGTAAGCCTTAGTGGAAGGTAGTATTGTGAGAAAGAGCCAGCATGAGATAAATTGGAGCTATACAATAAAATCAGGTAATACAGCATCCCAAAAATCAGGCAGAGGAGGAGCTTGATATGTAGGCAAGCACCATGATGGGTTTTTGATCAGAGAAATATCATGAGACTAGTAGGTTAGCTACTCATTTCTCAGTGATGACAAGAAAAATGTCTGGTTAATACTAAGAATAGAAGAAAATGCCTATTCTTGCTACTAAAAATATTCCTTACCTAAAAGAGTATTAGGTAATCCTTATCTAAAAGATTGGTTATTGGCCATTTTGAGTCTTTTTGTCACTGGGAATGCTGCTTTAAAAGGTAATTACATTAAATAGAGAAATTTTGAAAATACAGACAAGCAAATAAAAAAATGAAAATTCCTCAAAATTTTACACACAATATAAGCATTAAGATCTTTGCAAGGCCAGCCAAATAGCTCAGCAGATTAAAGTGCCTACAAGCAGGCCCAAGGGCCCAGGGTTCGATCTCCGGGCCTACCGTGCCAGCCCTGCACCTGGGGCACACTGAAATGGAATTATATTTCTCCTTGTATAGGTCTTGCTTTATCTTGCTCTTAACCATCCAGCAGAAAAGCATTAAAATGAAGTATAAAAAGTAAAGCCATATTAATATGCTGAGCTATAAAGGGCTCAAGTCAACAACTTCTGATATTGCCAGTCCTACAGATAACCCACTACTATTATGGAATACTGCACTATATTGGATTATTTTGTTGAATTCACACATCTAGAATATTTAAATGACAGTGGAATACCATTCTCTGACAAAACTAAACAAAAAAAGGGGGAATACAAATGAACGACCATTGTGTATCTGTATATTCAAAATAGTTAGGATAGATACACAGCTACTTTCTCTTAATTCAATGAATAGAAAGATTTGTTCCAATAGTGTTTGTGGACAGGATATCATGTCTGCATTTTGTACAATGAATAACCACTAAGACAACAATCTGCATTGTATTAATTATTGAAACTGTCCTACTAATCGGTTTTGAAACTGTCTCATTGCTATTTGTTTCTCAATAAAATTATTTTTAGAAAGATTTTTAAGCATTTTATAATTAATTGATCAAAGCTAATAAAGTTTTCTCTAACTTTTGCAATGAAAATGCATTAATTGTATAACTATATAATTCTAATTAAAATTATATTTTATAAGTAGGGTTGAAAACACTGCCCTGACTCCAAATATCCTGCACTCCTGGAAATCACTGAAGGAGGCCTCCTTTGCTAGGATGATCTGTCCATTACCCAGCGAGGCCAGGAGTGTCCCTGGTGTCACTTTACAGGGACAGAAAGACCAAAATGCAAGCATCTACTTGAGGTTGGATGTATAAGTGTTAAGGTACTTTCCAATCCTGACACTGAATTTTTACTGAGAGTATTAAATTTTTTCTTTCAGATTCAATCACACAGTTCCCAAGCTGAGGCCAAATATAGGTCATAGGGTCTTCATCCTTGTAATAGAGGCCTTTATGTGAAGGCCAGAGCTGCTGCCTGACACAGGGTCACACTCTCCAGGTCCCCTTGGCGTCCCTCCCAACTGGACATACTTGAGGCCCCAACTCCCCTGGCTTCCACAGCCTCACCGAGGGCATCTATTGTTTTTCAGTGCTGAGGAAGAAACAATGGTGTAAGCAAACATTATCAAGAGTGCTTCGCATGTGCACACAGAGCACGCATCAAACAGCTGGAAAACAAAGAAAGTAGGCAAAAGGGGAAGTTGTTTTGCTGCACCACCATGTCAGAGGTTGGCTCACAAGTCCACAGGGAGGACCAGAGCTCCACAAATGCTAGCACCACTCAGAAAAATCTCTTCACAGAACTTGTATCTAGCAGCTCAGCCACCACATTCCCAGTCAGCCTATTCCTAAATGCCTTTATGCAAGGAAAATCAGATTTTGTTGTTGTCGTTGTTATTTCTAAGGAAATAAATTGAATTTTAATTTTTTTAGGTGTTAAAACAAAAAAAAATGCTGAAACTCAGTCCAAAAAAGACTCTCTCTCCTTAAGAATAAAACCTTGGGGCTGGGGAGATGGTTCAGTGGAATAAGCACTTCCCTGGTAAGCGCAAGGGCCTGAGCTCAATCCCCAGTTCCGCCAAATAAAAAAAAGAAAAGAAAAGAAAAAAGAACCTTCAGCTGTTGCAGCACAGTACGAGGATCTCATTGTTTGTTTTCTCTGATCCCTGGAAGGGGTCTTCATGATTTGTGCACTCCTGAAACCAAAGAAAACCAATTCCATTTCCCCTCTCTTTTCCTGGTGTTGAACATGAACAAGAGGAAGCTAAAAAGAATGTATTTTATCTGGGATATTTTGACACTTGGAATAAAATATGTTTGAGTTGTGGTCACTACTTGAAATGTCCTTCTACATAGCCTCCAAGCAAAATAGCGTGAAGACCAATGAGTACTAAATCTAATTAAGTCTGAGTCAGAAAGCATAGAGCTGATTCCCCGACTGAACTCCATACTACTGAATCCTGTAGAACCAACCCAGTGCTCAAGTTTACACACAGTACACAAATTCAACAAGCTGCCTAATAGCGTTGGTGTGACACTCAAAGTCTAGTGTTCCCTTGGTCCTGTGTCTCTGTCCTTAGACACCCTCGAGCCAAAGTTGACTGATTGTGCAATCATAATTTCCTAATGTCTACTTTAGAGAAAGACTGTTACGGTGGGTTACTTATAGTGCCTAAGTCAGAAATGGAATCTTCCCCAGAGCCTCAAGAACCAGTCATATGACTTTTCTTGTGCCTGCTGGCCAGTAAACATTTATACCTTTAGCAGAATTTGTCACCTAACATATAGGTGATAATTAATAGACTATGTTGCCCCTACCACCCTAACCACCGGAAGTAGGGTACCCAGGATTTTCCATTATTAGTTTTTTCTTTGTTTGAAACAGGGTAATTCAGGCCAATCTTTAACTCATTGTGTAGCTCATTCATGCTGGTCTTGAGCTCATGGGAATCCTCCTGCTCCAGGCTCCTGAATTCTGGGATTTCAGGAATGCACCCCCACACTCAGCTTGGACTTTACTACTTTTATCACTGCAAGTCCCATGTCTCAAGAAACCCTGCTGCACCAGGCAAACCAGGAATCCACATCTCCTCCATGTCTACCTAAAGAATGTAACCATTCCCAAATGTTAGCAGAATTCAGTACATAACAGTTCATTGCTCTTCTTTAAGCTTAAATTTCCTACAAGGATCAAAGAAAAATATGAAAGCTAGATATCTGCTACTTAAAATGAGTTCTACAGATCAACAGTGTGCACAGCACCCAGAAATTTATTAGAAGTACAGAATTTCAGGCCCCACCTCAGATCTAATGAATTAAAAGTTTAATAGGGCCTCAAAATAGTGCTTGCATAAGGGCTTCACTGAAGTCTCAGGTGCACTGACTTAGAGGAAGATCTCAGAGCGATTGACAGCTGGGTTGTGAGGCTGTAGGCGTGTGTAGGTAGAGAAGGGTGGGAGAAACAGAGAGAACTGGAAAACAAGGGCACAAAGGACAAAGAAGGATAGTGTATTCTTTAAGGATGAGTCATTTGTTGTCTCTAGGAGTGAGAGATAAGAAATAACCTCAGAAGACAGGTAGGGAGGAGACTGTGGATGCCCTTGAACATCAGACTGGAGGATAGCTCTGTATATTCCCAATTCTCCGTGCTCTAGCTTCAGTCAGCTACTAAACTGTTGTATTTCCTGAAAACCAGAACCCATCCTTTCCCTTGGCATGGACCAGTAGCTGCTGGACTCCCAAAGTGCTGACAGAGAGGGAGCAAAACACCTGGAAAGATCCTCCCCAAAAGCTGCATTCAGGCTCAAACTTGTCTGTCTGTGGGTCTTTTGTAAGTCAGAGCCTTGAGTTCCTTACAAACCACCTGTGACCAAAGAAGGCAGGAGAGACAGATTACACTTAAAGGGATGCAGGTCAAAGAGCTCCATTTTCAGGGTCAGCCAAATATCTCAGTGGATTAAAGCTCCTGCAAGCAGGCACAGGGCCCAGGGATTCAATCCCCAGTCCTGCTGTGCCAGCCCTGCCCCGGGATGCGCTGAGACAGCAATCGAGATTGGGCGTGTTGGTGTGTGCCTGTAATCCCAGCACTTGAGAGACTGTAAAAGGAGAATCACTATGAGTCCTACCTAGTAGAGAGACCCTGAACACCCCATAGACCCTTCTCTAAAATACATGAAAAGAAAAACAAAAAACAAAGAGCTCCATTTCCAAATGAAAAATTAGCAAAATGAAGAAAGATGAGAAGTCTTTAAACATATTGTTTATTCTGAGACACAATATCGATTCATGATCACTTAACCACTTAGTGCCTCTTTCTCTATACCACAAAAAGGTAGCAATTCTTGTACCAACCTCACGGACCTCTTAAGAGTCATTAGATTCAACCATGCAAAGATTGTACACGCCTGCATCCTACTAGGAACTCCCAAGGAGCCACTTCCCTGAATTAAACCACTACCTCTACTGCACTGCAGGAGGTGGAGGCATGGCTTGCCAAGCAAGGAGCTAGGATATGGAGGCCAGCTTCCAAGTTTAACCCAAGTTAAATCCATATTTTTCTGTAGTCCCTTCCTACATTGTACCAGGCTTGGCCGGCGTGACCAATAGAACAACAAAGAAACAATATATGGCTTGTGAGATAAGATTCTGGCTTCAATCCTGGGCCCTCTTTCTCACATTGCTCATGTCAGGAAGAGCCAATTGCCACACTGTGAGCTGTTCTGTGGAGAGGACCACACGGCCAGGAATTGAGAGAGACTCCAGCCCAAAATCAATGAGGAATTAAGCCCTCCCAACAGCCAAGTAAGTGAACATAGAAATAAATTCTCCATACCCCATTCCATCTTGAGATGATGACAACATTGACCAATATCTTGATAGCAGCCTCATGTGAGGCATCCTGAACTAGAGCCTCTTGGCCAATCCTCTCCCAGATGCATGACTCATGAAAATATATTTGATAATACATACTTCTCTTAACTGCTCAGTTTGGGGTAAGTAGTTATGCAACAATAAATAATCAACTCATTGGGTTGGTGAAACCTGTACATCATAGGGAACAGACTAAAGACACTGGTCCTAATGTGTTCAATCTCATTCCAGAATCACAACCAGAAAGTCCAGAGTCTAGCTGAGGACAACAGACTTGATCAAAACTTAAGTAGCACATACTTTTGCTCAACCTTGAAGTCCTAACTAGGTGACCACTGATCCAGCCTGGTATTACTGCTCAGAATCCAGGAAAGCAAGACCATTGACATGCAAGAGAATCTTCCAGAGCATCTGGTCAAGTCCTAGAATAAAGTCTGCACAGGATAGGGGAGTACTGACATCTGTAACTAGATTCCAAAACTCCTACCTTGAAGCTGGAAATAAAGCACAGTGACCGTCTTAGTGACTTTCCTTGTCACAAGGACAAAATGCCCAACACCCACAATTTAGAGAAAGATTTATTGTATTTTATTAATTATTATTATCAGGGTGTTTAGGGTCTCACTACTAGATCGGACTTGTAGTGATTCTCCTGTTTACAGCCTCCCAAGAGCTGGGAGTACAGGTGCAGCGTCACCACACCGTCTCAATTCCATCTCAGCGGGCCCTGGGGAGTGGGGTCAGTAAGGCAGGCCTGGGGATCGAACCCTTGGCCCTTATGCCTACTTACAGGCACCTTAATCCACTGAGCTATTTGGCCGGCCCAAAGAAAGATTTATTTTGATTCATGACAATAATGACATGATGGAAGAGCCTAGACAAAGGAAAACAGCCCACATCATGAAAGTCAGGAAGCAGAGAAGGGAGCCTGACAAGGAAACGCACCCTTCCAGGTTGTGCTTCCAGAGATCTGACTCCCAACTAGGCCTTGCTTCCCACATCACATTTAGCTGTAGAGCCACCATGGTCCAACCACCCTTTCGAAGCCCCACCAATGAGTTCATGAGACTTTGGGAGGACACCTAGCTATAAACCTTAATATCAAGGGATCTGTATGTTCTGTGAGCTAAGCCAAGCCAAGAGTGGATACCACATTTATGGCATATTTTAAATGTTTACACTGAACCAATTCATGATTCTAACAATGAAAGAAAATATAACCGGATGTAATTACTGTATTAACAACATACTTTAAGATTTATTGTTAAAACAATGTTTAATGCACTGTTGTAGAAAGAGCCATTAATAGGACAAATTTTACAGTTGCATGATGCACATCATTTTATTAGGCCTTATTTCTGTGTACATAACCACCTTTGGAAATAACACCATAAATCTAAATTTGAAGTCTTCTATGAAGGGGGACTCCCCCCGACAGCCAACAATCCTGAAGAAGGAACATGATTAAAGAAGGCTAGTAACCTCCGGCCAACATCATATTGAGTGAGGGAAGATTTCCTACAGGAGAAGGCTAGAGTCAGATTTATAGCAAAAGAAATGCAGAAGCTCCGCAGAAGCCCAGGTATTGGCACAAATCTATTTACTGATGCAAGTGAGAGGGTCACTTAATCCCAAGTCCCTACACTGACAAGAGATGTTAGCTCAGAATCAGGGGTGCAGCTGAGCCAAGTAGATAGCTCAGAGCACCACAGATATCCTCTGAGACAGAGAGCCAGACAGAGGCCAGGAATCTCATCATCTGCAAAGAAAGAACATAGCTAAAGATGATTTTATTTCAAATCTTCTAGAACTTTTGCATATAATATCATCCTCCTGTAAGGAAGAGAGTTTTAAAAATTAGGACTCAGGTTTTGGCGCACTGAGGTCAGAGATATTTATGAGGTCCTAAGCATCCCCAAACTCCTGTCTCTGGGGCTGCTGGTTTAGCCAACCTGATGCTGCATTCATTTTCCAGGTTCCAGGTCCTCCTGGCTTGCTCCTTTCCTGGGCCTCTTGCCACGCTCCACCAGCTTCCCATCATCACAGGAGGTGGGGAGGAACAGCAACATTTTAGCTGCACAATCAAAGCCTCAGGAGTCCAGCCTACCCTTTGGGACAGATAGGGCTGTTGATTCAACTGACCCTATGTACACACCCTTATCTCCAGGCCAGAAGGAGAAAGAGTTGCACATTGCCAAAATCAAAGTGGGGGTCATGGCATACAGACCACTAGCACCGAATTCTTTAACCCGTAAGAAACTTGGGCATAATCTTCACCTGCTCTTTCTGTCCCCTTTGTTCACTACAGAAGAAACTTTGAAATAACATTAATAATATGATAAAAACTAGTTACTCAGAAGTTAAGGATAGACTGAACTTACACTCCAACAGCTCCACTTCTGAGGTTACACCCAAGAGAACTGAAATGCAGAGACTCAGATATGTACAAACCTGCATTCATAGCAGCATTATTCAAAAAGAGACAAAAGAGAGACATTCAAGTGTCCATCAACAACACTATATCAACACTGATACAGTGGTGATCAGAATGGGATATGATGGACTAAATTATTAAAAAAATTCAAAAGCAAGGAAACTCTGACACATGTCACAACAAACCTCAAATACATCATGCTGAGTGTGGGCTAGTGAGGGTGCTCACTGCTGGAGTGCTTGCCTGCCATGCTCGAGACCCTGGGTTCAGTCCCACCACTGGGGAAAAGAACAAGTTCAGCTACTCAAGAGGCTGAGATGGATTACAAGCTAAAGGACAGCCTGAGCAACAGAGCAAGACCTGTCTTCAAACAAAGAAGGAAGGAAGGAAGAAAAAAAGAAGGAAGGAAAAAAGGAAGGAAGGAAAAAAGGAAGGAAGGAAAGAAGGAAAGAAGGAAAGAAGGAAGGAAGGAAGGAAAGAAGGAAGGAAGGAAGGAAGGAAGGAAGGAAGGAAGGAAGGAAGGAAGGAAGGAAGGAGAAAGAAAGATTATGGTATGAAATAAACTAGTCACATAAGGACACATTTTGCATTGTTCTAGTTGTATGAGGTTCCTAAAATAAATAAACTCATGGAGACAGAAAGATTGGTAGGTTCCAGGGTGGTTTGGGGTAAAGGGAGGAAGGAATAAGGAGTTGCAGTTTGAAAAGGTGGAAAATTCTATAAGTGGATGTCAGTAACGGTAGGACAATAATATGAATGTACCTAATGGCAAGGCAATACACCCTTAACAGTTTAAATAATGCTATTCATCCTAGTTGACTTGAAGTAGAGCATGATACAAACTTTTATACATTTTGTTTTAAAGAACAAAGAGCCATAAAGAATGCGGTGTCAGAACATAAGCATAATATTATTGTTTGGATAGTGTCCTTGTTTTGTACTAAAGGATAAAATTAAATTAATTTAATAGGAATATGCCTGAATCTACTGTACCCTTTATGGCTTTGTGTTATACAATATATACCTGTATCCATAATGAATAATGAAGCAAGCTAACATTATTGAGTACTTCCACTGTATTAGACAGTATGGTAAGGGTGTGACATGTGCGGTTTTATATAGTCCTTGTAGCAACACTAAGACCACTACAATGGGCATCAGTGTCTTGCCTCATCCAATAGAGCTCTTGGGGTACAAAGAGGTAGAAGAGGCGAGGAAGGCCTCTTCTTTCCTTTTCAGAAGGCCTGTCTGTCACTAATGCTCCTCAGTTATGCATTCTTCAAACCTTTCAAGACTCCTGGTTTTCCCTGGGATTTGGTCCAAGTGGGATGGATCAGGAGAAGAGAAGAGAACATAAAGACTAGTAATAACTTCTGGGAAAGCAATGCCAGAATGCCCTCTGGAGAGTTTCTCAGAGCCATCAATATAGATGTTGACATTTGTAAACACGTAATTCTCTGCTACGTAATATATCATCAAATGCGGAGTGATACTCAATCACACACACAGTGGCCTCAGTCTAACCGTATACATTAGTCACGAGTACATCAGAGGAGTGATGATTGATACATAATAAAAGATTAATTATTGTGGTTTGACCTTGTGCTACATTGGAATCATGCAAAGCCACAACACCATCAAGCTTGGATTACCAATTTCGAGAACTTCACTCAAAAAAAAAAAAAAATATTTCTTATTCTATGTACAAAAGCCCAGGAGACCTCCCTAGGAAGATTTTCTTTAATCCTTTCCTCTTGGGATGCAGCCATCTATCCCCTTTGTAAGAGATCCCATATCACTTGCATTCTAATTACTTCTGCCCTCCTCTTGGATTCTAGAAGCTTCTTCAGGCCAAAAGCTATGCTTCATCTCTACGCCTCCAATTCCTAGCATGGTGCCTGTCATATGTTAGGTGGACCCATGTGAAAGTGCCACTATTTTATCATTTTAGATCCACAAAAAGAAAAAATAAAGTAGCTTCATAAATTTCAGAGTAATAGGAAGTTTTGGGCAAATATTGACAAATACATGAACTCAAGACAATCAAATACCCATGCGCTTTATGTAAGCATCAAAGAAAGCCCTTGATGTTTCCCTGTGGCCTCAGGCCCCATCACATGCTTCAGTTCCCCAGATACACTTCTCCCCATGGCTCTGATCCCCACTCTTTGTGCCGTTTTCCTGGTCTGGAGGCTGCTGGGCTGCCCACACAGAAGATGAGCAAGCCAGCAGATCAAATGCGTGGTCTTCTGTGCTGCTTTCATGTTCTCAGAGGCTGGCGGTATCTCTGCCCAGCTGGCGAGTGGCAGACTCTGAGGTGGAGGAGATGAATCTCTGAGATGGCGAGAGTCCAGGCTGGCTCAGAAGCAGTTGCCAAACTCTGCTTGACTTTCAGTCTGAGCATCACAGGGTGGCAAGTGCCTCAGAGGTCATGGATCACAACCGCCTATCACTTGGAACTAAAAACTAGCCAAATGCTGTTTTCTGAAAGCTAAGCTATATGTCAGTAAAAGGGGGTATAAACAAAAGGGAGGCAGCTGTTCACAGATTCATTGGAATTAAGCAGTTGCACCCACTAAATGCAGCCCTTGACTTTGTTTTTTCTGGCTCGCCATAGGAGATCTAAAATTGTGCATGAGGTTTTTCAGGTTCCTCGAGCCCAGTGGACGTCATACAGATTGGGTTGGTGGAGGGAGAAATATTGTTCTGAACCTTGAAAAGAACAAATAGCCAGAAAAAAAATTATTTATGTGCATATGAATATCCTCAGGGCCCTGGGCCAGGTCCTGCAGTTCCCTTGATTCTGCTCTTGTCTTTCCCCATCCCCCATTCCCCCATCAGCCCCATGTGCCCCTGACCTTCCCCATCTTCGGCTTGTGGCTGCCTGATGATCCAACTCTGAACCCCCACTGTGGGCACTGCTCCTTTGGCTCCACCAGGAATGGGAACAGGAAAAATGAGTAAAGAGGAGCTGCTATCGCTTCTACCTCACAAAAAAAGTTAGCAGTTGTACTATTATCCTCCCTTGAAGATGAAGGAAATGGTAAATCAGAGAAGTCAGGTGATCTGCCTTAAGTCATAGGTCTGCTATGGGATGGAAGAGGGACCCAACCCAGGTGAGTCACAGCCCAAAGACCATACTGTCCACACAAAGCACTGCATTTTTCCCTTTCCATCTTCTTTTCACATCATTTTTAAAAAATCTTTTACTTATTTATCTGGTACAGGGTCTGGTTATGCAGCTCAGACTTGTAGTGATCCTCTTGTCTCAGCCTCCCCAGCACTGGCATTACAGGAGTGCACCACCACGCCCAGTTTCAGTGGCCAGCATGGTATGCCTGGGGTTCCAGGGCCAGCACAGCACGCAATACTGGGGTTTGAAACTGAGTCCTTGTGCTTGCCAGGCAGGTGCTTAGACTGCCAAGCTATCTCCCCAGCCCTTACATCATTTTTATATCCCATCCCTAATATTCTTTCTGACTTCCTTCACCCCACAATTCATCCTTTTGTCATTGGTAATATCCCTCCTCCTAGACTTGGAATAACCTAAAATGTCTTATAAGATATAAGAATTGCTCACCTTACACTAAAATGAGGGTACCCTGACCTCACATGGTCCTCTGTGAGTATTCCCTACTCTAGCAAAGGGTTCAAATGTCTCAGCATGCTATAAGTGCCATCTCCAGTGAGGCCCCTACAGGATTTTGTGGCCTCATCTTTCTCCTGGCTCTTCTGTCTTCTTTTTTTTCTAGCCTAATTTCATCCACAGATTTCTTCCCTGAACAAACCTACTACGGAACAAGTTGCCAACAAATTGGCCTACAGTACTTATTGTAATAACATAAAGAAAGCTTTTTATTATCACAGAATCTGGTGCCAAGATTTCATGTTGGCAGAATTATATTTGTTGGGAAATTTTTGAAAACTCCCATTGCTGCATAAATTAAGGCCCTAGAGGTTTTGTGTGTGGGTGGTTTGCCGGTCAGACACTCCCAAAATACATGCTGAGATAGAGTTTGGGATATGAGGTGTTTATTATTGACCAAGTATACATTAGTTGATGTCTGAATAAACAGAAATGGAATCTGAACGCATACCTCATTTTAAAATACTTTTTCCTCAGAAAAAAGAATGCAGTACTAATACATGCTACAACATGCTAAGCCAATATGCTAAGTGAAAGAAGCTAGTCAGAAAACACCACATCTTGTCCTGTTATATGAAATACCCAGAGAAGACAGTCATTAGGGATGGAAGTAGATTAATCATTTCAAGAGCTGTGCAAAAGAGAGATCGGGAGTGACAGCTAATGGGACAGAGTTTCTTTCTGAGAGTCATAAAAATTTTTTGGAATTAGTGGTGATAGTCTCCAACTATTACCAACTGAGTTGTACATGTTAAAATAGTAAATTGTATGGTATGTAAGTCTCAATAAGGCTGTTTTAAAACATTTTTTTAAATGTTGGCAATTAATATCTGAAGGAAGAAGAAAGAAGCAGAATAGGGCACAGGAACAATGTTTTTTCTTTTTTAATTTTAATTTTTAAAATTAATTTTAATGAGAAAGAAATAGCAATGAGACAATTTCAAAACAGGTTAGTAGGACAGTTACAATAATTAAAACATTGCATATTGTCATCATAGTAGTTATTCAGAGTGCAAGATGCAGACATGATATCTTGTCTAAACATTATTAGTACAAATCTTCTCGTTGAACTAAGAGAAAGTAGCTGAATATCTATGCTAACTATTTTGTATATACAGATATATATACAAAATATTGTAGTCATACTGTAGTAATTTTTTTCACTACAAGAGGAAGAATCTGATTTGTGATATGCAGGGCCCACAAAAATGCCTGAACTCACCAGCCAGGGATGTCTCAAGCACCAGGCCAGCCAGGGTTTCATAGCCTCCTGAAACAGCCCCAATTTACACCTCCACCCGTCTCAGTCACTACTTGTAGACTGCCTCTGGTCGTGTGTGACCTCAGTGGAGGTGACAGGCTTGGTGGTAACCAACAGCTGGAGGCTGTCCGTTGAGCCTTGGCCAATGGGCAGCAAGTCTCTGCAGGATGGGGTCTAAATATAAGTACCTGACAGGCCACTGAGGAAGTGACTATTTTAGAAAGAAACAGACTAGAAAAAGAAATGAATAAGGCAGAGCCAGAGAGTGTCAGGAAGCTGTGGCTTGTGCAGTGGAATCCTTCCTCATAACCCTTCATCTTCACCCAAGTTAAGGCACACAGAATAGAAACAAATCCTCAGTATTTTAGCAAATAAATGATGCTTCATTTCTCATTTTAGGCTCTCATTTCCCCCAGCTTCTCACCAAACCAGAGCATTTATTCAACAAATCTTAGTTTTGGCAGGGAAGAGAACACTTTCTTTTCCCTTCTCTTTGTAGACATGTTAAAAGACATTAACATTAGTATAACTTATAAATTAAAACCAGTATTATGCTTAAGACCTTTATAATGAACAAGAAGAAAGATGAAGAGAAAAATTCTACAATCAAGTTGGACCAGCGCTTGGGAGGCTGAAAACAGGAGAATCACTATGAGTCCGATCCTTGTAGTGAGACCCTATAGACTGTAGACCCTGTACCAAATATGTATAAATAAATAAATAAAATTAAGTTGGATTTGGAAACAGGTGTTTTGTCTATTAGCTTTGCAAAAAAGCACATCTGGATGCTGTAGGAAAAAACAAACCCTGTATTTCACACACTGCATCTAGCTAAAACAAGAGTATAAAGGAAACCAGCATGGAAAATTACAGACCAAGACACATACAGTAATGCTTTTGCAGAGGTGCTGCTACCCCTATAATTTCATTTAGTCTTCTCAATAGGTCCCTAAAGGAGGGAAGGCAGAATTATTACCATAATCTTGAGTTCAGACATTAAGTGATTGATTCACAGTGACATAGCAATGAAGCAAATGACTCAAACTTGCACCCACAGGTATGGACTGCCAATGCAAAAATCTTTCCATGGCGAAACCAAACTATACCCCAAACTTCAGCATCTATCCAACCCTCTGAGTCCAGGGAGGTAACCACAAGGGATCAGAGAGAAACATGTTCAGCAGTCCAAATGCAGTTCCTGTGAGGCAACAACCACTGAAGGATTAATTTCTTAGATAAAATATTTCATTAATGACTACGGATTTCAGCCAACAAGTGAATTAGTAAAACTACCTTAAATATACTTCAGAGATGCAGAACTCATTAGTGTGTGATCTTGAAAAAAAATCAGAGTATACTCTAGAAAGGGGCCATGAAGCATTTTTAATTCCAGATGTGGCAACAAGAGAAATTTTAGATAGCAAGTTAGAGGAAGAAGATATTACAAGATAAAGGATCTTCATAAGTATTCAGTCTAAAGTTTTTCTTCTCATAAAATACCCATGATAGCATATAGAAATCAAGACACTCATATACAATGACATTTTTACAAAACTGGAGCACAGTACTATATCACAGGTCATACAATTAGTAGTGAAGAGACAAGATTTCTTGGATAAAAAAATGTATATATTTGACAAACTCTGATTCAACCAAGTTAAATGGATTTCATATTCCAGGACTTCCCAAGAGGGAAATTGCTTATGCAGTACTTTAAGAAACTGTGAGTTAGAGCAATAAAATTTGGTTGTTGTCATTTGCAACAACTGCAGGAAGAAACTAATCATTTTGAACAACTAGCTCAGGTCTGACAAATGGATGGTGTGTTTGCCTTCATCTCCCCCTCCTCCTCCATATCAGGCGTGAATAATCACTGCACCCTCTGTTGCTGACTCGGTGTATAGCACCATAATCTCTAAAACTGCACTCTTAAGAAGCCACTACTGGTTACTCATAAATGCATTTCCAGGTTGAAAGCAAAAAATATTTTAGAAGCTGACATAATCGGACATGGGAAAAATAGACTAGATATTCTTCAGTGTACCAGAAAGGCCCATTAGCTAACTTCCAGAGAAGAAATTAAGGAGTTGACCACCAGATGTTATTTGTCATTGTACCTTCAGCACCTAACACCGTTCTTGACACAATGCAGACTCTGCATATGTTTGATGACTTAAAGTGACCCCTACCTTAGCAACAAAGTCTGCACTACAAGCATCCTTGGACCACAGCATGAAACAAAACTAGCAAACAAAACCAATAAAAACATGGGAAGACAAGGCAACAAAATGCCTCCCCCAAATCCCAACTTTACCAAAGCAAATCTAGGGGTCTTCAAGGGGGAGAACAGCATAAGGCACATCCCCAAAAGGATATTGGAGGAGGTTAGAAAACACATCAACAAGGTCTTCAGTGGAACCACAGAAGATATATAACTAAACCAGTAGAGCAAATAATAACAAAAATGACCCAAGGGCTTTCAGAAGACATTAATAAAAGGTTAGCTGAGTGAAACAAAGTGATGTTAAACATGAATGACCTGGGTGACAAAGATTTTGAGCCTATGAAAAGGTTTCAATCAGAAAACCAAGATCCTAAAAATTACATTGAGATGATGGGAAGCAGAAGTGATAAATTTGAGGGCATAATTTCAGAGCTAGAAAACAATGATCCTTTCAAACACCAACTCCTCAAAGATATATTAAAAGCAACAACAGAAGGTAAAAAGTAGATTCAAACTTTGCTAGATAATGCCAAGAAGACTAATCTAAGAGCAGGTGGAATAGCAAAAAAAAAGCCAAGACACAAGACAAATAGCACTAAAAAACCTGTTCACAACAATACTGGTAGAAAACTCCCCAAATATAGGGAAAGAAATAAACATACAGAGAAATGAGGCAAATATAATCCCAAATAACCACAATCAAAAGAGAATCTTGCTGCACCGTATTATCCCCAAGTTACCAGAAAATCTTAGAAAGACAATGAAACATATTTAAAGATATTGTTCTCAAAACATTGGCCAGAGCAATTAGGCAAGATAAAAAAATAAAACAGATATGGATAGGAAAGAAAGAAAGAAATTTATCATTATTTGCAGATGACATGATCTTCTACATAAAAGATCCCAAAACTCTACCAAAAGACACCTAGAATTAATAATCAAATTTGGTAGCATAGCAGAATATAAATTTCACACTTTAAAGCAATAGCATTCCTATATTAATATTAAACTCACTAAGAAAGAAATTAGGGAAACAATACCTTTCACAATAGTGTAAAGAAAAATAAAATACTTAGAAATTAACCTAACTGGGCTGCAAAGATAGTTTGGCAGTCTAAGTGTCTGCCTGGCAAACACAAGGACCTAAGTTCAACCCCCGGTGCCACATGGTGTGCCATTCCCAGAACCCTGGGTGCACTATACCAGCCACCAAAATGGGGCATGGTGACACACATCTGTAATCCCAGCACTGGGGAGGCAAACAGGAGAATCACTATGAGTCTCAGCTATGTAGCGAGACTCTGTATCAATGAATGCTACAGTACTCTGAAAAAGGAAATCAAAGAGGATATGAGAAAATGGAAGGATATCTCATATCCCTGGATGCACAGAACCAATGTAGTCATAATCACCATATTCCCAAAATACCAATAGCATTTCTCACAGAACTAGAGCAAGCAATTCTAAAATTCACATGAAACAAGAAAAGACCTAGAATAGTAAAAAGAATTTTGGGTAACAAAGGCAAGGCAGAACACATCACAGTCTCAAACTTTAAGTTATTGTACAAAGCTATAGAGATAAAAAAAAATCCTATTATTGGCAAAAAGCAGACTTGTGGGTCAGTGGAATGGAACAGAGAACCCAGAGTCAATCCCAGGCATATTTGGCCATCGGAACTTCGACAAGGGACCAAAAACACACTGGGGGAAAGATGGCCTCTTTAAAAATGGCACTAGGAAAACTGGAATATCCACATGCAGCAGATTAAACCTAGATTCCTATCTCTCACAGTGAGTGAAGCTAAAATAAATATAGATCAAAGATCCAAATATTAAAATGGAAATATTTAACCAGTGGGAAGATAAAATAGGTAAAACTCTTGTGGACATAGGAGTAGGCAAAGACTTTCTGAACAGAATCCTGGTTGCACAGGAAATAGTACCAAGACTCAACAAGTCAAATTAAACTAAATCATGGACAGAGAGAAGAGGCAACCTATGAAATGGGGGAAAAATTGACAACTATTCCTCAGACACAGGACTAACATCTAGAATATATAAAGAATTCAAAAACAATTACCCGCCCCCAATTTAAAGACCCAACTAAAAATGGGCAAGTGAAGTGAACAGACACTTTTCAGATGAAAAAATAATGGCCAATATATACATTTTTAAAAATGTACAACATCACTGGTCATTTCAGAAACGTAAGTTAAAACAACACAGAGATTCTATCCCCCCTGAAAAGAATGGTTGTCTTCCATAAATCAAACAATAACAAGTGCTAGAGCGGTTTCAGGGAAAAAGGAACTTTTCTTTTCTTAATTATTTTATTGGGATGTTTTAGGTCTATAGGATGATCACATTCACCATAGGAAATTTGTATCTGTACCTAATACACCTTGAATCTTTTTTCTTTTTTTTGACCCAACACTCAGCTGAGGACATGGCAAGAGCTGAGCCTGGCCCTGAAAGGGCAAGACATGAAGCATACAGCTAAAAGCCGAAAGGAGGCTGTAAGCACAAGAATCTGAGCTGTAGACCCTTCACCCCTGTGACGACTGGGGTGGGAGGCATGGGTAAGTTTGGAATTAGAGAAGGCTCTTTGCATGTACACTTTTGTCATCCATATGTCTGGTCTGTTGCTTTCTGTTCACTGAAACTCTGTACCCATGAATTGAGAGCTGAGTGGAGATCCATACCCAGGCAAGGATTTATTTTCCCAAACAGAACACATTTCAGATCCCATAGACATGGAATGTGGCCGACTCTCTGCAGACCATCTTGCCTCCCAACAAAACAGAGCCTCTGTGAGTAATTGTGCACATCCTTACTATGATTCATAAGAAAAGATTTTATTATTTTATTATGTTGATCACCAACCCTGCACAACAGTCATTAACTTAGAGATTCACACTGGAACAAGGATAAGCAAAGCAAAATAATATTGGGTATTTGCTTCAAAATAACCTTGAGCAAAGGAGAGAAGGGATAGCATGCCCGGGTGAGATAGGGCTGTCGTGTATGAGTAATTTTAAAGCTGAGTGTGAGTACATCAGCATTATTAAAAAATGCTACTTTTTGGCATATGTTTGAAAGTTGCTATTAATAAAACAGCATGCATTATTTTAAGTGCTGATCTATAGCTTCATATAGCCAAGAGTTACATTTTATGAGACTTATAGTTATCTACTCAATAAAATTATTATTCTAGGGCACTATACCCTCCTTTTAATTGGCCTCCTTGGATAATAGGGTTACTATTTTTTCTTCTTTACATTTTTCTATATTTTTAGAATTTTTCCAAAAAGCACTTATATTGTGCATAATAAGGAAAGTCAATAAAGCTCTTTATTATCAATATGGACTCATGATTTTTATTTTACAGAATGGATTATCACATTATGTATAATAAAATTATTTGAAATTTTACAGACAATAAGAGAGGGTTTATTTCTATCCCACAAAAAATAACAAAAATATATAAAAACAAAAAGCTTGAATTATCCAAATGGTATGTGAAGAGAATACATTTGCATTGAGGATGCTTCCAACAAGAGGTATAACAGTAAAATGAAATAAGCAAACACCTGGATAAATATAAAAATGCTTGCAGAAGGAAATTTTTATTTCATTACTGCCCTAAAAGTCATTAGCAAATGTTGCAAAGTAATAAAATAGGTCATTAAGAAAGAACTGGAAACATCTTCCAAAGTTATGGAAGAAATTCTGACATCTTAATTATATTCTGCCACCTAGTGACAAAGGAAGATTAAATGCTAGCTTTGCCAGGCTCCAAAGCAGAGAGAGCTTCGTGCATCACCTGACAGCAGTGTCTTGGCCTGTCTGCTCTAGAAAGAGCCTGATCCTACAAACATTTTGTGTTCTCTCTCTCGCTCGCTCGCTCGCTCGCTCGCTCATTCTCTCTCTGCCACAACTCTAAGGGACACTGAAATTATGACCCGAAGCAACCAGAGCTGCTCGCTCAGTGGCTGGCACACTTCCCGTACAGCCACAGGTCTACCCTCTCCTGCCCAGCACAGCCCCAGGCCTCTTTGCTAGCTCCTGCTCATGGCTAAAGGCTCCCCAAAGAAATAAACAGCAAGACAAAAAAGGCATGACTGATGGCAGACATTTTCTGCTGTGAAGAGAACTAAGAGCAAAAATAGCACACCTCCCATAAAAGCATCTTTCCATAAATCTTTGCGCTCTTAGAAAATTATGTGCACAAGGACTCCTATTAATTCTCCGACATAAATGGAAGGAGAGGAGGTTTTCTCCCATCCAAGTACTAACCAGGCCCAACCCTGCTTAGTTTCTGAGATCAGACAAGATTGGGCACATTCAGGGTGGTATGGCCGTAGATGGAGAGGAGGTTTTCTAAGCACATTGATGGGCACTTGCACAGCTGCCTGTCTAGCAAGAATTGAGGCCCAGAAGGTGGCCCACTCTGCACTGCAGTGATGAGTAGATAGATGGGGACAGAGGCTGGGCTGGAAGTTAAACGTTAACCTCTAGAAAGGGCAGCCTGTGGAGACCTTAGAACTTGTATGTGTGAGACATAGAGCCACCATATTGATGAAACGAAATATCCCACACCCAAGATACCCAACGCTCAAAGTTAGAGAAGGAAAGATTGCTTTGGCTTGCAGTTCATAGAGGTTTCATTTCATGATCATCTGGCTCCAAGGCAGTGTGGCACACAACAGGGCAGCAGATCGTGGTGGTGGAAGACAGCAAAAGCAACAAGCAAGAGGCAAAACTCTTTCTGGTGCTTATACTGGGTGCAGGGCACCCACCCTAGGGTGGCTGTGGCGTTCACACCCTTAATCTAGCAAAAACTATACCAACCGATCAGTGCACTGATTTACTAATCACACATCCTTAATCCCAGGAACACACTCTAAATTCAGCCACCTCTGAGAAAGCCTGCATGAAGCTTCAAGAGGACATCTAGACACAAACAATAACAAGAGGCTTTTTGTATTCCCCTCTGTTATTTGGTCAGCTGTTGGAGCCTGCTGGCTGAGGAATGTTGGTCTCACACCATGACATTTAAAAAGGAACTCAGTGTTGTGTATAAATACTTCATGGGTGAGAATACAAATCTAAGGGACTAGAATCCAGAGGACCATGAGATATTGGCCTAGAGAATCAATAAGATCTGGAAAGGGAGTCTTGTGAACATAAGCAGATGGCTTATGGCCCCAGAATAAAGCCTTGGTTAAGACAATGTCTGGAATGGGACTAAGCTATTAAACAAACTATCCTCTAGCTTTGTAAATAAAGTTTTATTGGAACATAGATATGCTCATTCCTTTTAATGTTGTCCATGGATGCCTTCACTCTTCTATCCTCTATAGAAAGTTTGCCAACCCAGTCTCAATAAATAATTCAAGGGAGAACACTGTGTTTAGTCTTTCAGTGACCAATTCTAGCTAGCTAGCTGCTAATAAGAACTAGAAATGGTACAGTGTAAGAGTAAGAATTCACTTTTATTATTAGTGCCAAATAATCTGGCATGCAAAAAGAATAGGGGAAAGGGAGGAAATGGAAGACAGCAGGTTGCCCCAGCTTGCCATGTTTGCCAACTCCTATGGTATAAGACAGAATTTCTCAGCCTTGACTTGACTGGTATTTGGAGTCAGATAATTCTTTGCTGTGGAGGAAGAGGATTCTGCCCTATGCATTGTAAGGTACTGAACAGTGTCTCTGGATTCTATCTACCAGATGTCAGCAGCAGCCCCCTCACAAACACACACACACACACACACACACACACACACCCCTTAAGTTATGAAAACAAAATGTCAAAGGCATTTCCAAATGTCCCCCAGGGAACAAAATGTCCTTCATCCAGAAACATTAGTATAAATACTAACTCAATGATCAACTTCAAGCTACCAACTTGACAATACTGAATACAAGTGTATTTGGAAAGAAATGTATATCCAGCATGCCCCTATCTGAGAACACCCATGAAGAAGGAATCAATTTTTAAAACGGAGGTGCCTGGCCAAGATGCACATAAAGATAAACCTACTAGCAAAACTGATTTTTTTTTCCAGAAGTGGCCTGGATCCCTCCACACAAAGTTATATATCACAAAGCATGGTTGTGATTTTTCTGAACTAGAAAACATTCAAAGCAAATTAATCTCCATAGTTACTTTTAAAAACACACACTCATATTGATGAATCAAAAATGGCTTTCTAGTGAATTTAAATGGATGAATTAGTCTCCCCTAAAACTGAAGAACTGTGTGTGTTAAAATAGACTTGTGGTCTGTTTTATTTGTGCTTGTTGCTTTTGTTCCATTTTATTTATTTATTTATTTATTTATTTATTTAAATCAGTTGAATTTGGAGGAATATCTGCCAGTGATCACGACATTAGCTTTGGAATACTTTGCATTAAAAGCAGTGACAGTGGTTAATTACACAGAACCAATTACTTAGGCCATTTTGGGGCCATGACATTAAAAACCATTTCATCAGCACCCAGGAGGACACTTACCCTCCTGTTTCAGGAGGGCAGCCATCTATTTTTATCTACAGTTTCAGATCATTAGGATATAAGACTATTGCTATCCATCCTGAATTCTTGAGGGGTATTAAAATGCAAGTTTTGTAGGACATCAATAATGTAATGTCTACACTGAGCTCATGCTACTTAGAGTGACATACCAATAGAAGGTCAATAAATGCTACTGCTACTTTATTCTTGCCAGATTTCTGCACAAGATTTTTCTTAGCAATAATCAATAGTGTTACAACTTCTGGGAATTTCCTTCCCCTTATTAGCTGTAACATTCCCTGGGTCCTCTGGATAATGAGACCAAAGACAATCTGACTCACAGAATTATAAAAATTTTATGATTTTTTATAGCCAAGCATGGTGATATGCCTGTAGTCCAGCTACTTGCGAAGCTGAGGCAGAAGGAACACTTGTGCCTAAGAGTTTGAGATGTTGCCTAGGCAACGTAGTGAGAATTTGCCTCATACAAAATAATTTTATCAATTTTATGATAACCTTTTGTGTCATGTGATTGACAACATAAGCTCTGAAACTCAGCTTTAAATTCAAGACACACACACACACACACACACACACACACACACACACAGAGTTACAGAGTTATCCACAGATTTCAGCTTCACCTTCTGGCTAAAGCCAATAATCTGTAAGGCTATTAGCTGATTATTTTACCTTCTTCTGAGATCTTGTCTCAGTATTGCAAAATTACCCGGATGAAACTGTTCCCAATAGCCTTGAATCAAAATATGCTTGAATATGCAGAATCTGGAGTATATGTAACTCAACAGTGGTATATATGCATAAGACCCTGGGTCCCATTCCCTAGCATGCATGCAAACACACACACATGCACATATGCACACACACACACACACACACACACACACACACACAAATACATCTTTCTCTATAATGAGAAATGATACACAAGATAAATACCAAAATCTACACATCAATCTCAGGGAAATTGAGAATCCTAGCTTGAATTACTTAAACAGTACAATTACTAGAAACAAAGACATTCTCATTATCATAAGGTGACCTTCCACAGTGATTTATATGCATACATGTAAGATATAAAAGTTATAAATGCACTATGGATTAGGATATGATTTCAAACCTCTATTCCTTAAACTGAATGAGTGCAATTCACCCCAGACCTATGGGAAATCTTACTGATGTGGCTTACTTCCAACAAAAAAATATAATAAATCTTCCTAATGTCCATGTGCTATGTGAGTAAAAATTCTGGCCCAAAAATCCAGACAGCAGCTTCTTAAGTGTGAGGTTGGCACTCTAGTGAAACACACTAAACTAACTTAACTAAAATGTAGCTTTGGGAGCTAGAAGGCTTCTTTTTCTGAAAATCTAGTGGCCTAAGTTTTGAGTGTATCCAAATGTAATTGTACTAGAGGAGTTAACAATGAAAAATTTTGATATGTCCAGAGGACACCAAGAATAATATTTGAAACAATAAAGCAATATAAGATCTTGTAGAAGGTTTTAAGATGGAGTTGAAAGGAGTAATTAGTAGATTCTATCAATAAATAATGTATAGTCTACAAAATCTGAAGTAGTTAAGAGACATGATTCATCTGCATATGATGGAAATCTTTATTTCAGCGATCTCCATAGTTATCTTCATTATAGATTCTCAATTTGAAGTCAAAGCTTCTAAAACTTACAATGTCCAATTTTTAGTGGTTGTATCAACCAAGATAGGATAGGCTCTATGTTAATACCAAGTAACCCTCAAATTTTGATGACTTAACAGACGTTATTTCTCACCTACATGACCAAAGGGTGTTGAGAGCAGGTCCCAGCCCATGATAATCATTCACCTGATAGAGGCCTCACCCCAACATGCACGTCCGTCCTCTTCAGGGCAGCAACATGGGAAAGGGAATACACTAGTTGCCAAAAGTTCTGTGCAGAAGCAACACACGTCCCTTCCATTGCATTCTTTTTGTCAAGCACACGGCTATATCCAGTGCCAAAAGAAAAGTGATTGAAAATGGAAGACCAATAAGGGGAAGCAGCTCTAACTACTGTAGTGGCAAGATGCACAGCTCCTCATCCTTCAGCTCTGTAGCGTTCTTTTTCTATGTAAGACAGATTAGAGACTTTAGATCCCATAAAACCACACGAACCTCGCCAATGCAGCAATTCAAGCATGCTTCCAGCATGGATAAATCTGAGCCCCAGTTACATGTCCTAAGAAAACCAACACTGAACGGGGATGTTATTCCACATTCTAAATTTGGAAAGAGTTGTGGCAGACCAGGCTTTCTGGATTTAAATGCTATTCTTTTCAGTTAACTTCTCTCTCTCCCTCTCCCTGTCTCCCTTTCTCTCTCTCTCCCTTTCCTTTTCTCCCTCTCCTTCTCTCCCTCAATCAAATTTGCACCTTTTTTTTCTTCTTTTGCAGTGGTGAAGATTGAACACAGGACCTTCCATGTGGTAAGCAAGCACTCTACACTGAGCTATGCCTGCCCCTGGCACACAGGTTCATGCTTTTAAAAGATTGTTCTGGCTGCTGTGTGGAGAGTAAAATGGACAGAGAGAAAAGCAGAATATTCACTTGACTCCATTGGCCAGTTCCTTAACATAGCCTTTCCTTCTTGCCTGTGTGACACAGAAACATTGCAGGCAGCCCATGGAGGCTGAGCAGGCCTTTGTGTTCATTTTTATTGTTACCACAGAAACGGTTCATGAGGGCTGAACACTGGAAGAGCAATTCAGACAACAATATGTTGATCCTGAGGCTGAAACTGAAGTGAAAACTTACTCAGACTGATCCTGAGTGTCTCTTCTTTCCATAGGCAAATTCAAACTATGTAGTTTCAATGTATTTTCTCCTCGACCTGCTGTGACTACTCACCTCAAAAACATGAATAGCTCCTCAAGCTCATTGATTTAGAATAGAACTCCCGGGCTTCCACAATTCCAATTTGATTTTCTCTTTCAACCAATTATGTAAATAAATGTGTGAGTAACTTTTTGTACATGATTCAAATACAGAAGTATATTGAGAAAAAGGTGGCCAACCCCTTTCCAGAGGTGAGCACTCTCAACACCGGCCCGTGTCTTCTCATCCTACTTTCATACCATGCATGTGTCAGAATGCGTGTAGACCTCTTTACAAATCCAGAGAGATTATGTAACGTATATTGTTTAGTGGGTTGCCAAATACTATCCCATATATAGTTCACTACTTAAAAATGTATCATACTGTCAGGGAGATGCTCAGTGACATCATCGCCTGCCTGCCAAGTGCGTCATCCTGAGCTCCATCCCCAGTACCAAAAACAAGCGAACAGAAACCCTCAAAAAGTCTTTCTTTGCATTTCAGTATATATAGAACTACCTCACAGAAGGGTCTGTAAACCTTCACATGTAATTCAAAATCCAAAACATTCTGAAACTGAAAGTATTTGCAAAGTTTGCATCAACTTTACTTGGCAGTAAAACCTTAACCTGAACTAACATGAAGCTTTTCAAATTTTTTTATTTAGCTTAGTGTATTCCTAATTTTCAATACAAAAAAATCAAATCATAACATATTTACCTCGGGAAAAAAATGCTGCTCCAACTATCACTGACGCTGTTGCATAACATATAATCAAAATTTTCAACTATGAAGCATATCTGACCCAAAGGTTTCCAATAAATTATAACTTACCTGTAATGTGTGAGTTTATAGCATTTGTGCATGTACTTGTAGTTTCTTCAGAAAAGTTTATAAACTACATAAAAGTTACCACGAATAATAAAAATAGTTAACACTTATCAGGTGCTTACTATATACTAAATATTGTATAATGCCTTTCACAAACTAATTAATACAAGTTGTCATGTTGTCATAACAAGACTATGAAGTATATATCTTTGCATAACAGTATATAGCATCTTTTATATTTTAGAGTTTACATATAGTAACAAGTGGGACACAACTAAAAAAAAGCTCACAGAACTTCAAGTTACTAATTACTATATTATTTCTTAACCTGAATATTGTGTGTCTGTATATTCATTTCATTACTCTTCATACTGCATGTGAAATTATACACGTGTAATAACTTTAAATTTTAAGAAAATCTTGATAGATAGAAATGGAGATGGACAGAGACTGTCTTAGTCACTTCCCTCATTGCTGGGACAAAATATCGAACACTCACAACTTAAGGAAAGAAAGATTTACTTTGGCTTGAGTTTCATTCTGGTCACCTGACTCCAAGGAAAGGAGGCACAGCAGAGCAGCATGGGAAACAGGAAAAAAAGTCAGGAGGGAAACTGAGAAGAGAGACATGGCCTCCAGGTCGAGCCCAGGGCCCTCCTCTCCCCGGAAGTTCTCACTTTCCGACAGCACATCTGCTCCCCTGCTCCCATCATCCAACAACCTTGCAAAAGTCCTGCCTGTGAGTGCACAATGCTTTTTCGGCCCTCTGATACAGACAGTAGCAGAAATAAAGATAGGAATATATATATATATATATATATATATATATATATATATAATATAGTATATATATAGTAGTATAGTATAATATTATATATATATATATATATATGTCTTTGGTTGTTGCAGGGTCTCACTATGCAACTCGGACTTGTGGCAATCATCCTGCTTTCAGCCTCCCTAGCACTGGTATTACAGGCATGCACGACTACGCCTGGACTCTGGCTGGCTCAGCTTTGCAAGGGGGTGAGGCTGGTGTGACATGTGATGCCAAGGATGGAACTGTGATCCCTGCACTTTGCCTAAGCTTGCCTAAGCAAGAGATTTAGTCCACTGAGCTATCTCACCAGCCCAAATGTTTTTATGAAATTACTTTTTAAATAATTCCTTTATATTAACCTTATGGCATTATGTTGATATTTTGAAATTATCTCTGTGGTTAACTTACATTACCTCCAAGTTTTATTTCAGGATAATAAAGCTGGCTTTACAAATATATTACACCAGAATGTGTGTGAGATCACCTGGGGCCCTCCATATCCTTACTCAAGCCAGTGTGCAGGCCCAGTGTGTGAGTAGGGTAGCCTGTTGCCCTCTGGACCCTCATTCCAGCCAGTGCCTGGCTTGGCATGTGGGTGGGACTGCCTGTTGGTCCACTGGATCTTCATTCCAGCCAGCACCCAGGCCAAGCATGTGTGTGGAACTTCCTCTATCAGACAGGCCCAGTGAGGAACCCTGCAGCAGAACTCCCTGTAGAAAGGCTAGAGGCAAGACCCACCCAGCTGATCCAGGAGAAGAACATCTTGCTGGAGTGGCACAGCTGGTTGACTTCCAAAGGCTGCAGCAGGAAAAAGTGGAGCACAGCAGCCAGACCCAAGCCATACCCAGCTGGCCAAGTTTGAACTTGGTAGATCTGGACCTGGTGCTAAGGTAATAACTCTACACCAAAGGTCAGAAGACAGTACTATACAAAATGAAAAAAAAAAGGAGCAAAATACATTCTTAGGCCCTGAGTTCATCCAGAACAAATGCAGGAGACAATAGCATAGAAGAAATTGGAAATCACACACCTGGAATCTCTGAAATAATAGCATCTGAAGTAAAGAAACAACTGCAAAAAGGTACAGAGGAAATCAAATCAGAAATAATTTCTGAAGTAAAAAAAAAGAAATAACTATAATGAAAGAAGTACTATGTGCTTCTAAAGAAGACACTGATAAAAAAAATAGAGGAGAATAGAAAACTGATGGAATCCTTCAATGATCAATATAGGAAAGAAATAGAATGCATGAAGCAGATTCAAAGTGCTATACAGGAAATTAAAACCTCAATCACAAACAGTTTGAATGAAAATAGACTTTCAGACCTTGAAGACACCATTGTAGCTAGTGAAAAGGTAAGAAAATACCTCTTAAAAACAACTAGGATGCAGGAAAAAATAATTCAACACCTGCAAGATGATGCAAAGATGAAAAACATCAATGAGAAAGGAGTCAATACAAATGATATAAAAAGAATATGGGCAGAAGTAATAGCAAGAAAACTTCCCAAATATGTGGAAACATTCTGACATTCAGGTAACCAAAGCATACAGAACTCCAAATAACATCAACCCAATTAAAATCACACCCAGACATATAATAATCAAGATCCCAGAAATTCAGCACAGAAACAGTATACTAAAAGCCACTAGAGAAAAGACACAGATCATATTTAAAGGAAAACCCTTAAGTATAATAGTAGATTTCTCTTCACAAACTATCAAGGCAAGAAGAGCATGGAACAAAGTACTTCAAGTCTTGCAAAAAGACAAATTCCAACCAAGACTGATGTATCCTGTAAAACCTTCTTTCAAGTTTAATGGAGAAGTGAAATACTTGCATGACAACAAACAACTGAAGAATTTCATGACAGCAAAGCCAACCCTACACAGACTACTAAAAGATATTCTAGAAAGGGATCAAAATGACCACAACTCCATGAATGAGAATGGAAAGAACCCACCAAATAGGGCAAACAACTAAACACAGGAGAGAAAAAAGTGTATAAAAGCAGTCTTTCAATTATTCTTTTGTATATAGCAGCAAAACATTTCTATCAGCACACTCTACAAATGGACTTCTCCTGCACCCTATGGGTCATGTTTCTATCTGGGTCTACAGGGTGGATATCAAGGAAATAGCAGTAGCTGAGTCCCACAAGTGACACCTGGCCACTAGTAAGCATCATGGATGCTGTCCACATCCACCACATGTTAGAACTTTGTTCAATATCTTGTCCCCAAACTGTTAGAAGTGTTGGTTATGTATTTGCTATTCCAATATTTTTGTTATGCTTTAGTCTTAGTAATTCTTCACTATCATGAAAATGTTTTCTTAGTTGATATTTTTGTTTATATTAACCTAATCAAGTACTAGGTGAGTGCTCTGAATTGATCACAGATTCTTACATATGATATACTACATTCTGGCCTCTTAGTCGGACTCACAATTTAATTTTAATTTTTGAGTATTATTTTGAAATTTTTAATTTAATTTTGATTTAATTAATATTTAATTAATTTTCTGAATATTGTTTAATTTTAATTTTTGATTTATGACTTATGCTGTTTCTTTGACTTACAATCTACTTATAAGGCATGGTATGATATTTTCTCCTAGTATTAGAAACTTTAAAAAGTGTATTTCCATTTTTTATTGACTTTATATTAGTTCTTCTTTGTCTTTTACTTACACACACACACACACACACACACACACACACACATACATATGAAAAAAATATGTATATAACCTGACATAAGATTCATACTGTTTTATGGAAATTTTCAAAGACCTTTTAAATAGGTTCATCTAATATAATTACATTTTACATAGTCCTTCATAACTACCATTTTGACAGCTCTTTATTCTTTATCCAGGATCATACAGCAACTTCTCTTGCATTCTGGATTATCGTCTTTGTTATTTTCTATATGCTACATCTGGAAGTATTAGAATATTTCAAGTTTGTATTACTAGAAAATATTTTACTTTCAGTTTTCAAAGGTATGTTTGCGGAACATAAAATTCAAAAATCTGAAGGCACATCATTTTTTTTTTTCAGTCCTGTGAAGAAATAAGTCTAGTTTCTTATCAATTTGCTCTTCTTTTTTCTACTGTGGAATAAGATGGTATTTAATTTTGTTCTGCCACAGCTAATATTTTTTTCAATGTACATGCTTTCATGATTTTTTTCTTTATATTTAGTTTTGGAAAATTTCAGTTTTGTGTATCTTGGTATGATTTTATTCATATTTCTTGCACAAAAGGTTCATTTTGCTTGGAAATGGGGTACAATAATTTTAACTAAATTTAGAAATTTTAAACCTTTAAATATATATTTCTTACCCGTTCTACTTTGAGAATTTTAATTATATGAATGTAAGTTTCTTGATTTTTCCACAGGATGTACTATTATACAACTGATCTGTAAACGCTTCTTCATGTTTATTTTAGACAATTTTTATTGTTATATTCATTTAAGTTTGTTAATTTTTTTACAAGGCGCTGGGTAGATGGCACTCAGTAGAATAA